>NC_139943.1:56120640-56228140 GCF_963454915.1 Gymnoscopelus microlampas
GTTTTTCAGGCCAAGGACCCCCTAGCAGAGAGAGACATGAAGTAGGGACTACTTCATGTCATTTTACATATTGTAAAAAATGGTGTTGCATATTAAAATTTCATCAGTGTGTGTTGGATTCACGTCTATATGTATTTCCAGACATTTAACAACTTAAACCCGCAATACTTAGTAAACTTACTTGAGCTTTGACTCTGTACTTGGTCTGCTCTTTTCCCCCCTCTACACCAAACCTCTTTCACCTTGGTACCTAGTTAGGATAGATACGAAGTTCATTGATAATTAAACCAGTAACTGCATTTAAATTTCTGTCTGTCTGCCCTGTCTGTCCTGTCTGTCTGTCTGTCTGTCTGTCTGTCTGTCTGTCTGTCTGTCTGTCTGTCTGTCTGTCTGTCTGTCTCTCTGTCTCTCTCTCTCTCTCTCTCTCTCTCTCTCTCTCTCTCTCTCTCTCTCTCTCTCTCTCTCTGTGGGTGTGTTGGTGTCTGTGTCTCTCGCCCCCTCTAGAGGGCGTGTCCCATGAGGAGAGTTGGAGTTTCTATCCCAACGCGGTGCGGACGGCCGGGTTTTGTGGGAACCCCTCCTTCCATCTGTACTGGCCCAACAAGAACCAGGACCGGACTCACAACATACTGGCCACGCGAGAGCTCATCGTACAGCCCGGATACATCCTGCAGTTCAAAGTAAGGAAGTAACATTAATCGCTCATCAATATCGACCTTTGATTTTGATTGATTGAATACTTTATTAACACATTGGGTGCCGAACACAGTCTGAACCGTGTTTTCACAGAGTAGCGCTTTCGTGCCGAACATGGTCTGAACCGTGTTTGGTGTCTTTTTTTTTTTTTTTTTTTTATCCACACGGGAGGGGCTGGAGTAGCTCTGGGATCACCCGTGGTGATTCTGAGAAGGATAGGCCAGATGGATCATCGTGTCAAAAAACATGGCTCCCATCCGCTTCCGTTCTATCTCCTTCTCTAAAACCCCTATAACTCCGAAACTTTTTACGCTGGGGAAAACGACTCATTTTGTATGCTTGATCGATCCGCCATTGTTACTCGCGTGAGAGATGTTATCGTTCCAGGCGTTAGCCAGGACCATCGGGTAAAATGGAGGCATTTTATAAATGAAATATTTAAGGTGTTTTCAATTTTACATGTGTGTGTTTGTGTTGTAGCTTGTTGTTGTGATGATGATGATGATGATGATGATGATGATGATGATGATGATCTTGTAGATCGTTGTCGGCTGTGAAGCAGATCTATGTGAAGATCATCATTCTGTTCAACTGCAATACAGGAAGGATGCCCGGTGAGTCCTCTCCTCCCCTCCCCTCCCCTCCCCTCCCCTCCCCTCCCCTCCCCTCCTCTCCTCTCCTCTCCTCTCCTCTCCTCTCCTCTCCTCTCCTCTCCTCTCCTCTCCTCTCCTGTCTTTGTGATTATTGTATTATTGTTCTCATATTGTATTAATTACTGTATCATCGGGGTAAATACGTATTCTTCTTTCTGTCCTCAGGTCAGACTTGTGGCAGCTGGTCCAGTCGGAGTGTCTTCCCTCCAGTGTGAACAACGTGGGCTGTTCTCCCTTCCAGTTCCATGAGGCGTCCATCTACAGTCCAGTCAACGTGTCCACCTGGACGCGTGTCACGGTCCCGCTGCCCGACCACGTGTCCTCAGGGTACCACCGCACCCCCTAGCTGCTCTAATGTGGAACTGCGTTGTTTGCAGCCGTGTGGCTCAGTTAACCCATTAAGACCTGAGGCTGATTCTACAAATGCCTTCTAAATCAGTGGTTCTCAAACCTTTTCGTGCCAAGGACCCCCAAAATGACCCCCCATCTTAAATATTTTTTTGTAAGAGAGGATTTGTGTTAAAAAATAATTATTCACCATTTTTCAAACCAAAGCCAATACATACTCCTTCTGACGTCAAAAAACGTTCCTGTTCGGACAGGCTTTCGGTAACGAGTTCTGAGAAAAGGTTCCGAGACCGCCCATCAGAAGTTCGGAATGATGTTAATTTGTAGTTATATCATCGCAGTTTACGGCCCTTAATGGATTTAGATTATAAAAATGAAAATTGATTATATAAAAAAAAATTAAATCAGCTCTACTGCGTTGTTTTTTAATTGCGTTGTGCTCCAGAGCGCCAGTTGTGCTCCACAGCAGTATTGCCAGATTTTGTGAGAGAAACAAGCAACCAGGTCTATGAAAACAAGCCCAAAATAAGCAACTAGGGGCAGGTCAAGTTGTATTGTTTAATGCAGTGTTTCTCAAACATTTTCATCTCAATGACCCCCAAATGTATATGTATCTGAAAATATGTTGTGCCAGTGACCCACGTACAAGATTTGCGTTGTAGAATGTTCCAGATTTAAATTGACCTGGTAGATCGGCTATTTTCCGGTGTATATAGGGCATAGCAGTTGCGGCCACTTCCTGGTTCCACTTCAAAATACTCATTGCATGCATTTTTCCCATTGACATTTCCAAAAATATTTATATCAATTAATTTAAACCTAGAATCAAGCCATCCAGGGTCCTGGTGAATCATGACCATTAAACATTTTTTTCTGAGATTTTTTTTTATTTTATATTTAATTATATGATGTACTATATTTAATAAATACCCTTTGTTTTGCCGTTTTCAAAAAAGTTTTTTCACAGAATCAAACGTTTTATGGTCATGATTCACTAGGACCCTGGATGGCTTGATTCTAGGCTTAAAATAATTGATATAAATATTTTTGGAAATGTCAATGGGAAAAATGCATTGAGTATTTTGCAGTGGAACCAGGAAGTGGCCGCAACTGCTATGCCCTATAGGGAGCCCAAATAAGCAACTACGCTTTAGAAAAAAGCCCCAAAAACCCAACCTGCAACTAACAGTATTTACAAGTGACGTTATCGCTTATAATAAGCAAACCTGGCAACACTGCTCCACGGCGCCACCATGTGGACTCATGTTTTGTCTCCGTCGTGCTCCACAGCGCCACCCAGTTCCGCTGGCTGCAGGCTGACGGTGCAGGGGAGCGTGTCAGCTGGGCTGTGGACCACGTTTACATCGGAGAGGCGTGTCCTGGACTCTGCAGCGGACACGGCTACTGTACTGGAGGCGTGGTCTGCATCTGTGATGAGGGACACCACGGTAATAAACAACCTATACATTCAAATACACATCTCTACTAACACACCCTCCATCCATCTTCAACCGCTTATCTGGAGTCGGGTTGCAGGCACAACAGTTCAAGCAGAGAGCTCCAGACATTATCCACTTCCTCCTGGGGGATCCCAAGACATATCAAGGCCAGTGTGGAGATATAATCCCCAACCATCTGGTCCTTGGTCTGCTAGGGGGTCTCGTCCAAGTGGGACGTGCAGAGAGGACCTCCCTAGGGAGACGCTGAGGAGACATCCGCACTAGATGCCTGAACCACCTTAGCCGGTTCCTTTCCAAGTGAAGGAGCAGTGGTTATACTCCTGCTACCCGGGTGACTGTACTTCTCACCCTATCTCTATGGGAGAGGCCAGCCACCCGTCTAAGAAAACTAATTTTGGCCGCTTGTATTCACAATCTCATTATTCCGGTCATGACCCACACTTCATGATTAGAGAAGGAACGGTAACACTTGCTCATGAGGTACCCGTAATTAACGCTTAATTTATGATTACCTAATACATTATTTAAGTGTTAATTAAGCATTTATTCATCATGAATTCCTAGTAAATCATCATTAATTCATGTATTAAGTAACTTTGCTTAACTAATGATTAACAAATGATGTTAATTCATGATAACTTACAAGGAATTCATGATGAATTAATGCTTAATCAACACTTAAGCGTTAATTACGGGTACCTTATGAGCAAGTGTTACAGTAGGAACATAGAATGCTCGGTATACCGAGAGCTTTGCATTCCGGCTCAGCTCTTTTCATCACAACAGCGCGGCACGGCGACTGCAATAGACCATATTCACACGGCAGCCATATTGCCATTAAGTCAATTAAATGCACTCCAGTTGCCACCCCAGTTGCCACAGCAACGCAATGTTAAATTCCAAAATGGCCGCCGTGTGAATATGGACTATAGGCTCTATTCACAGCAGCCATATTGTGAAGACATTCACAGGTGTTACCAATGATACTAATGAAGGCTCTGTTCCATTCTGGTCAAACAGAGTCAGGGTGCTGATATTGTGCATGTTGGCCCACTGGACACACCATTGGGTCTACAGTTGGGGTCCTGGGACCCTCATGGGCTTCCAAATGGCCCCTTACAGGAAACTCTGAGAGAGAACAGGTAACTCTGAGAGTGTACAAATGGAACCATTGTGCGTGTGCGTGTGTTAGGGGAGGACTGCTCGTTGACCTCCAGTGACCTTGCCAGCTCCATCAAGGACAACTTTGAGTCGGGAGGCGTGTCGCAGGACAGCTGGCAGCTCATCCAGGGAGGGGGCGTCGGCAGTGGGTGTGGCCAGCTGTCTCCCCACGCCCACGGAGACTCACTGTACTTCAACGGATGCAGGTTGAGACAGGCCCTCACCAAGCCTCTGGACCTGATTAGAGCTAGGTAAATATATACATACAGATACGTATATACATACATACATGATGAGACAGGCCCTCACCAAGCCTCTGGACCTGATTAGAGCTAATAGGTAAATATCGAGTGTGTGGTCCTCTGATGCTAAAAGGCATATAAACAAACTCCAGCTAGCACAAAATAGAGCTGCAAGATTAGCACTTTATTGCTCTTTTAAAACCAATGTTTAAAACCAATGTGTGTGTGTGTGTGTGTGTGTGTGTGTGTGTGTGTGTGTGTGTGTGTGTGTGCGTGTGCGTGTCCGCGTGTGCAGTAAGATCATGTTCGTGCTGCAGATCGGCAGTGTGTCGCAGACGGACAGCTGCAACGTGGCTCTGGAGCGTGTGGACACGGTGGACCGCGCCGTGCTGCTCCAGTACAGCGTCAACAACGCCGTCACCTGGCACGTCATCGCACAACACCAACCCAAAGACTTTATAAAGGCCCAGAGAGTCTCCTACAACATACCACTGTGAGTGCACACACATACACACGCATGCACGCACGAAACACATTTCAAAGCGATTTGGAGACCATTTACGCACGCACACACGCCGTAGTGAAGCATGCTTGTTGACAGTGTTCCCCTGGTTCTCTCCAGAGAGGCGAGGGTTAAAGGCGTGATGCTCCGCTGGTGGCAGCCGCGTCACGACGGAGCCGGACACGACCAGTGGGCGCTGGACCACGTGGAAGTCGTTCTGTGAGTACCACCGGACCCCCAGACCCTATCCCACCTCGGACACCACACCAAAACCCACCATTATAATACCCAACGGACCCCAGACCCTATCCCACTTCGGACACCAAACCCTCTTATAATTCCCAACGGACCCCAGACTCGCTTTAAAACAGGGTTTCTCAAATGCAAGTCCAGGGGTAATGCAGGATGCTTTGATAATATTTGGAATTCATCAATATCACTTCAGTTTAACCACTTAAGACCCTCTCTATACTTAATACAACGGACCTGAGTTGCACTGTACCATAGACTGTAAAAATGAATGGACAAAGCGATGCCATTGGTTTCTACAGAACGTAAATGAAGCCGATTGTTCAGGAATTTCAAATCCGCCATCTTTCTATATAGCGTCATATCGCGTCATAGCTAATGCAACCGGAAATGAATGCTATCGGTTGGGTAGCTTGTCAATCAAGAGTGGGGGCGGGGAATGAATGCTATTGGTTGTGTGGCTTGTCATTCAAATCATCCAGTCCCCTCCTAGAGCATACCCTACTTTATCGTCAATTTTGAAATAAATGGGACCATAATTTACCAAAACGCATATCATGATGATTGAAAGAAGACTTTAAACTAGCGCCTGGAAGCATATAGTATTTATGACAATGTTTACTAAGGTAAGAAAATCAAGTCTAAAGCTCGTCAAAAAATCTGTAAAACATCGAAACTACAGGCCATTCATATGAACTGTCACTTCCTATATATACTCAATTTCAAAGGGTAATGCTGGGCCCTTGCACTGTACTTGATGCGCTCTTTTTCAATCTACACAAAATCTCTTTGCCAAAAATAGCAGATCTACAAATTCACAACGAGTTGTGAGCTTGTTGATAAGATATTTTGTGGCAAATGTTCCCCCCAGAATAGGGATGCTGGGGGGCAACAAGTTATGTTCAATCTGTCCTGATTAAAGCTGATATTATCTCAAGCTTTCCTCATGACATAATGTATTTTAGGGGGAAAGACTTTCGTTTTTATGTACCGTAAGTGGGCATAAATGTAAGGTGCTATATAAAGTAACAATGTAGTTCAGGGGTGCCGTGGATGAAAAAGTTATTCACAGGGGTGACTTGAGCCAACAAAGTTTGAGAACCACTGAGATATTTATCGCAATAGGACTTATTGCATTGGGCGAGAACATAAAAACGAGATCAACATGCTAGTCTTTGTGTCGTGGTGTCATGGGGCATCGCAGACGCCAAATCGCCAGTCTTATGACATGTCGCCCAACAAGAGGAAAAGACACACATTCGTCGTTCCCGATGTTCACAATCAATACCGCCCCCATCTGACGGAGTCAAGTTAGTAGTTAGTAGTGTGTAGGAATGGACGCTTAAAGGTGATATTGATAAGATTTTTATGTGAACAAAACAATGATACTACTACTACTATTAAAATTTTAAAATAATATTAAATACATCAACAGCACTGCTAGCCACCCCCCCCCCCCAACAGATAAATAATAATTAAATAAATAAAACAAAATAAAAATAAAATAGGATTATGAAAAAACAAATGTATGTGCTGGGTCCAAAATGAATGTTTTGTTTACATGTGTAAGCTGACAGGAAGCTCTGTTTACCTTTACATTATGTTTACATTGGGGGAGGTAGTTTTTTTCCCCTCCCCCTTTAGAGATGCTCGGAGGCAGCCGTCGCATTTCAACGATGCAAACTGCATGAGTACTGCCTTATAAATGTGACGCAGTGAAATTAAAACCTTATGCAGCAGAGGTGTTGTTATGTGGAGTGGAGTGGAGTGCGACGCCTAGTGGCTGAATGTTAGGTGTACATAGCACCTTTAATGTTAACCAATTGCTTGTGTGGTCAAACTGCCAGAGTGCCTCAGTGTCCCGTAGAAACCTCACAACTCCAGTTGGATATACAGCTCATCAAAATATTGATGAATTAATGGATGAAAAAAAAAATATATATATATATATATGTTATGGAATAACTTTGTTTTATGCAAAAATGTGAGTGCTTAGCTTTGTTTTCATATTATCCAATTAAACATAATATCTTTAAGTGATCATTTCATGGATTAGATAAATTGCATTTACCATTGCATTAACATTGCCATCATTTTATGGTTTAAATGTATCCAGATTAATCGAAACGTATAGTCGACCCATTCATCTATAAGAGATGGTCAAATTGGAGATGTGAGTTCTTCTTTTACAGGACACTGTTGGTTAAACTCAATTTATGCTCCACGTACGATGGTGTCGCTTGCCGAAAAGAACTGATCTTGTCGCCAAGCCACGCCATGATGCGATGGCGAATAAATGAAGCATTAATGTTCAGCGTGCTACATATTGTTTACATAACAATACGTTGTTTACATAACACTACATATTGTTTATATAACAATACATGTTGTTTACATAACAATACATGTTGTTTACATAACAATTGTTGTTTACATAACGACACGCACTGTTTACATATCGTTTACATAACAATATACAATGGTTACATAACAATACATGTTGTTTACACAACAATACATGATGTTTACATAACAATACATGATGTTTACACAACAATACATGTTGTGTACATAACAATACATGTTGTTACACATGTTGTTTACATAACAATACATGTTGTTACACATGTTGTTTACATAACAATACATGTTGTTTACATAACACTACACATGTTGTTTACATAACAATACACAGTGTTTACATAACAACATGTTTACATAGCACTCCATAGAGCATTTCAGTGCATTCTGTTGCATGTTGCTGCTGGATGTTCGTTCATGCTCGAACCCGATGCAACACACACACACACACACACACACACACACACACACACACACACACACACACACACACACACACACACACACACACACACACACACAGGGAACCAGGGAAGGTCACAGCCTTCAGGCTGTGCTTTTTTATTTTTGTCTCTCTGTCAACACACCTGTCTCACTCCTCTCACCTCCTCTCACACCTGTCTCACTCCTCTCACTCGTCTCACTTCCTCTCACACCTGTCTCACTTCCTCTCACTCCTCGTTTTTCCTCATCACTCGTTCCTTCTCCTCTTTCCTGCTGCTTGCATCACTTCCTGGTTTGACCTTACATCACTTCCTGGTTTGACCTCGTTACCTCTCCGCTCTGCATCCTCTCCTCCACCTTCTCCACCTTCCTTCCTTCCTTGCCTCCTTGCCTCCTTGCCTCCTTGCTTCCTTGCTTCCTTCGCTCTACCTGTCCTTCTCCTCCTCTCCTCTCTTCTTTGACAAACAACGGACAACTGCAACACTCTCTCTCTCTCTCTCTCTCTCTCTCTCTCTCTCTCTCTCTCTCTCTCTCTCTCTCTCTCTCTCTCTCTCTCTCTCTCCATATTTGTTGCATAATGTCTCTCCTCATTCTCTCCTTTCTGCTTTTTATGTACTCTACCTTATCTCTCTTCCTTATTCTCACCATCTTTCTATTCTACTCTTCTGTTTATCTCACTCTGTTGACTCGCAAAAACCTCTCTTCCTTGTATTTCTCCTCTCTCTCTCTCTCTCTCTCACTCTCTCGCCTCTCTCTCTCTCTCTCTTTGGTCATGGCTCCGCCCCCAGGCCGGTAGCCCCGCCCCCTCAGACCTTCCTTCGTGACAGCAGCTCCGCCCCTTCCCCCCTCGCCCCTCCCCCCTCCTGTCTAACCTCTGCTCTCTTCTGCATTCTGCTCTCTCATTGGCTATAGCGTCAGGTAAGTCAAACCCCGCCCCCCCCCCTCCACGCCCCCTCACCACGCCCCCCCCCCACCCAGACTTCCCCCCTCCTCATCTTCCTCATCTTCATCACATCCACACATATATCTATCTGCACACTACACAAAATAAAGTCACTGCTATTTTATATCAGTCTCTCCCTCTCTCTTTAAATTTGTGTTATTAGTTGCAGCTTTGTGTTACAGTCACTTGCAGCTGTTTATGACATAGCCTACTCAGACAGACAGACAGACAGACAGACAGACAGACAGACAGACAGACAGACAGACAGACAGACAGACAGACAGACAGACAGACAGACAGACACGCGCGCACACACACACACACACACACACACACACACACACACACACACACACACACACACACACACACACACACACACACACACACACACACACACACACACACAGGTGCTATATTGTTTCCCAAACAAAGGATCCGGACCCATTTTTGGGTCGCAGACCCATTTTTATGGGTTGAAAGTTAAAAAAAATATGCACTTATTTAGATTGCAGACAAAAAATAATCTGCACAGAATAGAAAATCGACAAGCGCACAATTCATTCCAAGCTTGTAGATCGGCTATTGTCACTATTGAATAGGGCTTAAGTAGTTAATTCATGATGTGTTTTTGTATGTTTGGGTCCCAGGGGAGACACCAAAATGTCTCTTGTGGATCTTGAGACAGATGCTATTTCGCACCTATCTTCCACCTATCGTTGTCAAATGGTGCTTTAAATGAGCACCTATATAGGTCCTCCTATGCACCACATGCTTGCATTATTCATAATGCAAGTAGCCAGACACAACATCCCATACTATCCCATAGCTCAGACCCAACATCCCATACAATCCCATAGCTCAGACACAACATCCCATGAAATCCCATAGCTCACAAGGGGCACAAACGTCACAACCAATAAACGAGGCCTTAAAGTAATCTAATTCGCTAGACAACACATCTAACACGCAACGGCAACAAGTAAACATACTGTAAATGGTGAATATGTCAAAAGGTTTTCTTCTGCTGAACAGAAAGCAACCAGTCTGCAACATCCAGTGAAGATATGGGGCTCATTTCACAAAACCTAGGTAGCAGAGGGGGACCCCAGGGGTCTGTGAGAGGATTCCATGGTGTCCCCAGGTAAATGAGTAAATATAACCTAAATATAACTTGGTTATTTGAAAATAGCTGATGGCGTTGTGAGCTTGTAGATGGGCCATTTTCAAAAAATAATGTTTTAACAATAAACATATTGTATTGGGGTCACTGGCACAAACCATTTTCAGATTGGGGTCTGCAACGGCCAAATACATTTACATCCTTGACACAAAAAAGTTTGTGAACCACTGAATTCTAACCAGATTAACTTAGTTATCCTGGATATGTTTATCCATGACCCAGTTTCCTGAAGGCAGTTACTATGGAGATCTATTCTGTGAAGAGCCAGGTTTAATTCATCCTGGTGCCTTTAGCATCAATCTGATCACAAACCAATAAGTTTTTCCACATTTATTCCATTCTTATGTGTTGTCTCATTTGTATTAGCCTGCATTAAAATAACACAGGTACCATTAAATGACCACTTAAAGCATCACTATGTAACTTTCCTCTTCTACCCCGGATTTGAACCCGGTTTCCTGCGCAAGTGCTGACATTTTTAGCATTGAGCTAATTGCCTGCTTGCTCGGTGCAAATTTGTGTCAGATCCTTTGTCTAAGTGATACATGACCTTTGCCACAATCTAAATGTTTAGAAGAGCGGGGAGACAAAATACAACCACCCATTTGTATATGTTATATAGTATTAACAGACTGCCTACAGATTGGACAAAATTCACTTTTATTAATTAAAAACAAGTTACATCGTGAGGCTTTAAGCCCTATGCTTGTATATATATAGAGACTATGTCAGAGCATATTTTGTCTCTCATGGGCGATCTATTTTGCTAGGCTTATTTGTGGAATATGTAACTAAATGCCACAATCACTCACCTGGGAGCCCTCTAGTGGCTTTGGCCCTGTGCTGCAACCCATGTAGCCCGCTGGGGTAACCACTTCAACCCTATATTTTTTCTGAAAATAGCCGATTGACAAGCTCACAACGAGATCTGCTATTTTCTGCGAAAGTCTTCCCCAGCGGTTATGTATTTCACCTCAAACACTCTGACAATCCACAAATAAAACCAATGTTTAGGGGTGTTGGTGCCAGAAGGGCAACAGTAACAACACACACACACACACACACGCGCACACGCACACGCACGCGCACGCACGCACGCACGCACGCACGCACGCACGCACGCACGCACGCACGCACGCACGCACGTACGCACGCACGCACACACACACACACACACACACACACACACACACACACACACACGTTGTTGCATGGCTTCATGTTGCCTGTCTGTCTGTCTGTCCAGTCATGTCTGTCCACAGACGACATGCTATGATCCAGGAAACACTCCATACTGCCCCCTTTCTGTTGACAGGGGAGCTGGCCATGCAAACACAAGCGTGCGCGCACACACACACACACACACACACACACACACATGCACACATGCACGCATGCACACACGCTCAACCACAAACACACACAATGACGTTCAATCCGGAAAATGTCTGCGGCATGTCCAGGATCGTGTGTGCGCCTATATAATCTACATTGTTTAAAAAACAAAAGTTTAACCAAACAAATGCCACACACACACACACACACACACACACACACACACACACACACACACACACACACACACACACACACACACACACACACACACACACACACACATGCGCGCACACACTCTCATCCCACTTTCATAGCCCCACTCCCTCCATCACCCCCTCCCACATACAAACACCCCCTCCCGCCCCCGCCCCGCTTCTCAGAGGCTCCTCCCTGTCTGCCCTGTCTGCACACCTGGCTCACTGGCTCCGCCCTGCTGGATGGAAGAGGCAATGAACAGGCTAAGATCTGTGATCTACCACCGCTTCACCTGAACGCACCCTGTGCTTACTTCCTGTCTGTGACCCTTGTGTTTCCTGTAGTTTACTTCCTGTCTGTGACCCTGTGTTTCCTGTAGTTTACTTCCTGTCTGTGACCCTGTGTTTCCTGTAGTTTACTTCCTGTCTGTGACCACTTCAACCCGCTGCCATTAGACACAAAACATTGACTGATATTCACCCAAATTTACACATTTCAAAAATATTGAAGCTAATACTTTAATATGCTGTACTTTGCACCTGTCCTGAGTGCTTTCTATAACAGTCATGTGATCTGTGATCTTGTACTTGATGGCTTTAAGTGGTTGATTTGTGACGTCTGTTTGTTTTCGTTTTGTTGGTCCCAGTAATGGCTGCTCCGCCCTTCACTCCACTCAAATAGTGCAGTGTTCCTGTGTGTGTTCCCGTGTGTGTGTGTGTGCATGTGTCTGTGTGTGTGTGTGTGTGTGTGTGTGTGTGTGTGTGTGTGTGTGTGTGTGTGTGTGTGTGTGTGTGTGTGTGTGTGTGTGTGTGTGTGTGTGTGTGTGTGTGTGTGTGTCTTCGTGCCTGTACATATGGGGGTGAATCGTATCATAATTTCATACAGGTGTGTTCCTGCCTAATTAACATAGTACATTTTTGTTGTGCGCTGTTGTGCATGAGTGACGCGCATACGCATCCTGTGATGTGGGTGCGTCATGAATACCAGTGCAGTGGAATGCATGCGCAACACCACGTGCGCATTGTGTGACCATTTAAACTTCAAGAGGAAATTACATGAAATGTCAAACGTCGGTTTTGTGCAGGCGACAAAGCATGCGCCATTAACATTCAATGCAACGCATTCTCACTCCCAAGACGGTAACCGGGTGACGGCTTGGGATAGATTTGAACATTTGACGTCTCGGGAGTACCCAAAAAGTCACATGTTGACTAGGGGAGGGAACTGCCCTGAGTCGGCTGATGCAGACCTCGCAACGTTCTGCTCGGCGCCTCGCTTCAGACGACGCACCTCTGTCGTTCAAACTGTTTTTGGGTTTGAGAATGGAACTTCCGCAGACCGGGGCAGCGCCAAATGGCGTGAAGGCGACCCCCCGGTCACATCAACCGTTTGCCTTTTGGTCAGATCTGTCCCACTAAGTCACTACAGTACGTTTTTGGAGTGAGAGCATGTTGTTCAATGCACTGTAGTGCAGGAATTTTGAGACTTCACCCCCCATAGTGTGTGTGTATGTGTGTGTGTGTGTGTGTGTGTGTGTGTGTGTGTGTGTGTGTGTGTGTATGTGTGTGTGTGTGTGTGTGTGTGTGTGTGTGTGTGTGTGTGTGTGTGTTACGTCTGGTCCTGTGACATTGTGGTGTGGTACTGTCATTGCAGACGTGTCGCTAGCCGTTAGCACCATTGACTTTCATGTTCCGCTGTGTAGATTAGCATGGTGATGCTATCGCTAGCTCCCATTCAGATTAGCATGGTGATGCTATCGCTAGCTAGCTCCCATTTCCCTGAGCAGTAGGAGGGTTCTACTCCAGTGTGTGTGTGTGTGTGTGTGTGTGTGTGTGTGTGTGTGTGTGTGTGTGTGTGTATTAGGGGTGCAAAGGTTCAATAATGAACCGTACGGTTCACTTGTAAATTGCAGCTTTTCAGTTTTGTAATTAATTACACACATTTCTTACTGCCGAAATTGACATTACTATGCATGCCACTGTAGAAACCCCCTCCCCGCGAACAAATCCAGCAATGTCACTCGCAAAAATGGCCGATCTACAAGCATCGCGACACATTGTTAGCTTGTAGATCGTCTATTTTCGGCAAGAAGAAAATGGCAACACTGCTCATTAATGCATGAGAATGATAAGCCTACTGCTTTGACGTGATTATCGTCCGAATGAAAAAACGTTATATATTTTTTTGCTAATAAGCAAAATAAGAGAGAATTTTTCAAATATTGTATTTTGTTTCTTCTTTTTCCTTTTAAAAAAAGAAAGAAAAAGAAAAAACTGAAACGAAACTGACCTGAAAACCGAGGTACAAACCGAATCCACGGGCTAACTGAACCGTCGCAACTCTAGTGTGTGTGTGTGTGTGTGTGGGTTTGTATGTGTGTGCACATGCATGGGTGAGAGTGTGTGCTTGGTAGCGTTTGGGTTTATACAGGGTTTTTCACATGTCACTAACCAGCGTTCCCCCTCCTCTCTCTGTCACACTGTGTGTTGTCGCCCCCTAGCACTCGTAAACAGAACTACATGATGAACTTTGCGCGGCAGAGCGGCCTGCGTCTGCACTACAACAGGAAGAGGAGGAGCCTGAGGCTGCAGGGCACCGCCTGAAACCAGCCGCCAATCAAAAAACACCTGCCAATCAACACATCCACTTCCCCCCCCTACGTCCTATAACCAAGCACCTCCCCCCCGAACTGGACCCCGGCACCACCGCCCCACCTTGTCCAATCAGATTCAACAACACTTTCCAGCCAACCAGCCAATCAGTGGGGAACGAGTGATGCTGATGATGATGATGGCGGCGGCAGCCATTTTGTCAACGTTCTATTTTTTATTTTTTTTTATGAACTTTAAGGATTCTGGTTGTTGTTTTTTTCTCTAATTGTTGGCGTGGTTTCTTCTATTCTGATCGTCCGTTCCCAGTTGACCCAGTTTACCCAGTTCCTCCTCAGTCTGCCCCCCCCACCGCCCCCCCCCCCCCTCCCCTCCCTCTAACACACTGTGAAAGTTGAGAGATAATCTTTAACCCTGCTGATCAGACCAGCTGTTTGCCTCCCACACATGCAGTTCCACTGAGCCACCACCAGGGGGGGGTGGGGGTGGGGCCCTCCTCAACCACTTAAACCCCAACGTCCTTATTGTGGAGAAAGCTTTCGCAGGAAATAGCAGATCGACGATCTCTGCGCTGCGACGCGTTGTGAGCTTGTTGAGCGGCTAATTTCCAATGAATGCTTTCCCCGCAATAACAGAAAACTAGTAGAGAGCCCTGAGGGACTCTGGTCAACCGTATAGGGTTTAAGTGGATACGGTTACATGCTACCACCATCCGACGTCTAACGTCAGAACATCCGAAAAAAAAGTTCTTATTGATGAGTCAACTTTCATACTCCATAACCTGCGGTAATTTATAACCTGAGTGCTGATCAGTAATCTGATGGAATTAATCACAGCTGTGTAGCTTGGTGACCGCGCTCATCATAACTTCTTATTGATGTAATTTTGTACTTATCACCTAACCCATAAGAACAAAGTTTGGACTTTGGATGGTAGCATGTAGCCCCCTTCACCCTCCCCCCTCCCCTCTGTGACCAGGGCTAACGCTGATGATGATGATGAGGATGATGATGTTGATGATATTGATGATGATGAAGCTACAAAGTGTATGTGTAACTTGTTGTTTATTGTGCGTTTGTGGGTTCTTTGATTGTGCTGTTCCGTTCCGTTCTCTCGTTTGTTGTTTTTTTATACTACCTATCTAATGAATTAATTGATTAATTAATTAATTAATCAACCACATGGGTCGTCAGCGCCCCCAATTATGGGGTGCGAATACTCTGCAGAAATTGCAGATCAAAGCGACGTGAAGCATTGTGAGCTTGTTGATCGACTGTTTTTTGGCGATGAGATGTGAAGTGGGGGTGGGGCGGGGGGGGGGGGGGGGGGGATGGGAGTAAACACCAATACATACTCCTTCCAGCGACGGTAAAATATTCCGGTTCGGAAAGGCGCTGGGAGAGTCAGGACATCTGGAAGTGCACGGCTTCCAAGGACAAGTTCTGAGACCGTCTTTCCGAAGCTCAAAATGACGTCCGTTCGTAGTTATATCAACCCCCTTTCCGAAGTAAAGTTCGGAGGGTTGGAACGTGTATGGACCGCGCTTAATGAACACTAGGGGACACTAGGTTTGTGGTTAATTAATTAATTAATTAATAATTGATTGATTAATTAATTCATGAGGTTCTTTGAGGAGGGTGTGTGTGTGTGTGTGTGTGCGCGTGGGGGGGTACTTCCTCGTCGGTCCTGAAGGAGGTGTGGCATTTGCAGCCCCGCCCACACGGCCACGCCTGCGAGGAGGGACAGAAATACGAAGAACAACGCGAGGAGAAGTAAAGAAAATTACATGAATAGGAAAAAAAAGACAAAGAAAGAAAGACTGAACAATGACTGTTTTTGTTTGGTTTTGTTTATTATTTTTTGACATAAATCCAGATATTTATGGTAAATGGTTCTCCATGTAACCTTATTGAAGATGCACTGTGCGTGAAAATCTGTCCGTTCTTTTCTAGTGTTAAGTTATTAGGCAGTAAGACTGCGTCATCTACCTGTCTCTCTATCTATCTGTCTCTTTCTCTCTCACTCTCATTCTCTCTCTCTCTCTCTCTGTATCTGTATTCCCTCCCTCTCTCTCTCTCTCTCTCTCTCTCTCTCTCTCTCTCTCTCCCTTCTTCCTGATTCTCTTGTGCTGCCCCCCCCCTCCCCTCTCCCCCCTCTCCTCTCTCTCTCTCTCTCTCTCTCTCCCTCTCTCTCTCTGCTGGTTTGTGCGCTGTCAAATTCTGAGTGTTGATTTAACCCTTTGTCACTCGGGGAGTTGGACAAAATGTCACCATTTGGGGTTTCATTTGGTACACTCCGGGAGTGCCAAAGGGGCACTGAGGATTTTAGGGCGTGGCCACCAGAAGGGTGAGGGGCCTATCAGTGTTGTTTCTTGATGTCTGTGTAATATGGACTCCACTCTGCCCCCTTCAGTGTAACTCCAGTATAGCAACCTCCTGTATATATATGTATATCCACTTCTATGGGGAGACCCCAGCAGCCTTATAAAAAGGGAAATAAAAAACTGTCCAAACCTCGTATTGCCTGATCGTCTGCTTGTTTAGAGGAGCATTTCACCTGTTTTCAAACCTCATCCTCATAGGGTTGGGATCCGGAACCGGAGGAACCGCATCCAACATTTGAGGAACCAGAATCGGTTCCATCACAATAGGCTCTATGCACAGCAGCCATATTGGAAAGAAATTGGGCCTCTTCTTACTTCCTTCACAGGTATTACCAATGATACTAATGAAGGCTCTGATCCATTCTGGTCAGGGTGCTGATATCGTGCATGTTGGCTCACTAGAAACACTCCATTTTTGTTCCCAAATGGCCCCTTATGGTGAGTGTGTAACTCTGAGAGTGTACAAATGGAACCAAATGGACCTGTTAGGGTCCATTTGGTTCCGTTTGTACACTCTCAGAGTTATGGGGGTCCTTGAAAATAAGACCTGTGAAGGAAGTAAGGAAGGGGCCCAATTCATTGCCAATATGGCTGCTGTGCATAGAGCCTATTGAAACCGTTTCCGGAACTGGTTTTATCACACTGTCAGAGCTGGTATGTGGACTTCACATCTGCTATACATTTACATTACCAGTGGTTCTCAAATGTTTTAATTTCAAGGACCACCATAACTCTCCATTTGAAATCCCCTATAGGAATTGTTAAACAGAACTATTAAAGGGATAGTTCACCCCCAAAATGACTTTTTCCCTATCGATTAGTCACCCCATGGAGACTTCAATTCATGGATATATTTTAGTTTTCGTCGCATTCCTAAGCCAATAATCTCCGGTAGGAGACTCAAAGTGTCAACTTTGAGTCTCCTAACGGATACATTAGCATCTTTCCACCAGTCATCAAATTATTGGCTTAGGAAAGTGAAAAAAAAAGAAAAGTCTCCATGAATTCAAGGCTTCATGGGGTGACTAATCGAACAAAGAAAAAAACAAAGTCATTTTGGGGGTGAACTATACCTTTAAGGAATCGGACCATTAAGAGGGAGTCATTAAGGAACCAGAATCGTTAAAATCCTAAAGGATCCCAACCCTAACATAATTCAAATAATTGGTCATTGTAAGATGACACCAGTCTACTCACTCTGTGCGTCATTGGTGGGCTGTGGACAGATCTAGGGATGAATGCAGCACTCCTTAAATTCTCTGGATTGCATCCTTCTAACAATTGATCAAAACAACGTTTTTGCTAGGCAAAAATACACCCTTTTCCATGCACTCATTGCCAATAGGCTCACATGTACTTTTTTTACTTGACTTTTTGTCATTCATATTTATTGATGTTATTCACATTTTTAACAATGTTTCCGCAATGTTTCCGCATTACATCTGCATGTTTTTATAGTGTGTGTGCGTTTTGCGCACATGCACGAAAATGCGTGTGCACGTGACTGCGCGTGCATGTACGCTCCCCCACGTCTAAAAGTAGCACTACAACACTGAACACACAAACTCTCACATTGGATACGTTATCCAATTCATTATTTTTTCTTTTGTGTATGTTGTTGTCTCCGCCAGGAGACATTGTTTTCACTTTCCGTCCCCCCCCTCGGCCAAGCTAACATTGGTCAAGCCTCACGTGACACGTGACAATATGGTGAAATAGTGTGATCTGATTGGCTAGTGACGTATAGCGGCCTATAAATACATGTGTCACTTTGAAAGAGTCTTAGCCTCTTTCAAAGTGAGGTAAGACAGGAATAATCACGAAATGACTGAGAAATGGCGGAGCAATACATTATGTAGACACACTGGTGTCATCACAATATGTAATATAAATAGCTTAGACAGGACGGATAGGACACTTACACAGACAGGACGGATAGGACACTTACACAGACAGGACGGATAGGACACTTACACAGACAGGACGGATAGGACACTTACACAGACAGGACGGATAGGACACTTATACAGACATTGTGTCATGTTACTATGACACAGTAACATGTTCTATTTTTTGTAAGAATTAGAACATTCCCAACATTCCCAACACAAGTCTGCTGGCGGAGACTTGTGCTCCGAGGAGCACTTTTTCTAGTTTTATTTTGTTACTCGATTCAGCACATAATAAATAAATACAATTGGGACTTGACTCAATGTGACGACCCTTAATGGGAGGTCTTCTCAGACCCCCCTGCCTTTTCTTTCAGGGGCATATAGTCATCTCCCTGCTCTTGAGTGACAGACTTGGCTACCCCAAAGTGGTATGTTTGTCTGTGTGTGGAACAGATGACTGTCTGGGACTCTCTGTTGTGTAAATTAAGTATTTCCTTGGTAAGATAATAAACAATGACCACTTAAATGCTTGAATATTTATTTTATACGACAGATATAAAGTATAATAAAGAAATGAACCTGAATTCAGAGGTTCAGTGTCCGGTTGCCTCGGAAGGTTTTGGGAGACTGACAAGAAGGAGTTCTAAGAGGATACAAATCTAACCCCATGGATACATATTTAACCAAATGGACCTGATACAGTGTTTAGGCTCTCTTACATTCCTCATTGCTATGAACACTACACAGGTGTACTTTCTATCAGCCTCTCTGTGTCTCTGCTACAACACCCATTCATATTCATAACAATGTGAGATTATAATGAACAAACTCTATACAGTCATGAGAATGAAGCTGAAAGTAAATGAATAATACAATGAATAGACCAATTATAGGTCTATAGACAGGCAATTACAGACAATCATAGAATGTATTGCTGCCACAGTCTTGGTCTTCAGTGGATACGTCCCTGGCAGTACTTGAAACGGAAGCGACGATCCCTGTCAATATAAAATACAGCATAGTAAATTGATTGACCAATGTATGGGCCTTTTGTACAATTTTGAACTTTCACTTAACAGAGTATTTCTACATTGCAGTATTGATACTTTTACTTAAGTAAAAACCCTACTTTTTCCACCACTGATTGGGCTTCAGTTCAAGTACAAGTCACAAACATTGTTTTGTTATCCGTGATATCGTAGAAGCAGAGTTGTCTGGATATCTTTGCCTGCTTTTCAGATGGCTAAACACACGTAGATATTTCTCTCCTCTCTCTGCCTGTGTGTGTGTGTGTGTGTGTGTGTGTGTGTGTGTGTGTGTGTGTGTGTGTGTGTGTGTGCGTGTGCGTGTGCGTGTGCGCGTGCACGTGTGTGTGTGTGTGTGTGTCACAAACTAGACCTGTTCTATACTGAAAGTGACCTTAAATGACTTATAATGTGATTTGGTGCTATATAAAATAAGGCCAATATAATGGTAGCCTAAAGCCTCCTAGTCTCACCAACACCTGCTGCAACATCTCACCTAACCTGGCCTGGCATTGGCCGGACTGATGGCGTGGATTCACTCACATGTCCATGTGTGAGTGGATCCGTGTCGTCGGTCTGGCTAGTGCCAGGCTAACCCTAACCCTCAATTAGTACTGTCTCTAACTACCCTCAATAGACAGTAGGGGGCAGTAGCATGCCACTTGGACACAGGCCGGGGTTTGATCAGCCTCGGTCAGGTCGCCTGGAGGAGGGTGTCTGTTGCAAGACGCAAAACACCCAGTGACTCCAGGAAACAACTCTGATGATGTGTCCCAGTTTGTGCATCGGTTGATGTTTTATTAACTGTAGGGGACACTACATAATAATAATGAATGATAAAGAACAACATTGCAGTTAGAGAGACAAAGAAAAAAACAACGTGGGGCTGTGACTGTACTTACTCGTGGCCATTATGATGGTAACTGTACACGCCTGTCAAGTAGTTTCCTCCAGGAACTCTCCAGGAGAAGTACTGGTCCCAGTTGTTCACCCAGTGTGTTCCTTGGCATCCATGTGTTTGCAGTCGAGGGGACTTACAGCACTTAAACTGCCATCTGAAATTATATTGTATTTATTTATGTTATTCATCCATCCATTCCATTTTTTTTCTCCCTTTGTTTTTTTAGATGACAAATATTATACCCCTTTTTTCTCTAGTCATTATGCCAATTAGCCCCCTCCCCACACATTTCTGCTCCGGGTGGATGTAGCGCCTCGCACGCACGCACGCACGCACGCACGCACACACACACACACACACACACACACACACACACACGCACACACACACACAGAGAGTAGCTGCTGATATTGCTAATTAAATAGTCCTTTCTATAACACCTAATGCTAATGCCTTATATTTCATGCCAGCTTTTCATGACATTAGGTTTGCATGCTGTTCTTACCGTCTGTCTTCGTAGCCATTGTGATGATAACTTTTCATCCCAGTGATGACAAAGCTGTCACGACAGTTGAAGTTCACAGGCTGATCAAAATTGTTGACGTAGCCTGACCAGGAACAGTCATTGAAGGTCACAGCTGCTGCCCTGCATCGGACGCTCCAGCGACGATCTTCATGATGGTTGTGGTGTTCGCTTGGAAACAAATGAAAGTGATGGAATGATTGAATTGTTTGTTGCGTGCGTGTGTGTTGCGTCCTCATTTATTTATTTATTTCTGTACCTTGCGATGTGGGAAACAGCTTGGCCCTGTGGACATTCACGATTCAAAGCTTGGTCCCAGTTGTTGTCCCATGCTGTCACTCTTACTCCAACTGTAAACATGTTTCAGAGACGATTGATTAAAAGTCTGTCTCATTAGGCGCTCGGGTGGCGCAGTGGTAAAGTCACTGCCCACCAACATGGAGGTTGTGGGTTCGAATCCACCGTGGTGCATATGGCTTTGTCGAGCGTCTACACGAGCACAATTGGCCCGTGTTATGGGGGAGGGAAGCCGGGTGGGGAGGGTGATATCTGTCATTGCACGTACTCCTACGGGCTGAGGCGGCACTTGTCAGCGGGGAGTGTTGGGCAGCAGGAGGAGTAGGACGAAGGCTCATACGACCTCCTGGTGGGGGCTCCTCACTGGCAGGTGAGTCAGTAGGATACGACAGCAGTGACAACACAGAAATGTGTGTGGGGAGGGATCAATTGGCATAATGACTAAATAAGGGAGAAAAAGAAGTAATAAACTAGAAAATGTGCTCCTCCGCCAGATCAGGTAGGTTATTGTGGCCTCATGGTGGCGCTATAATAAGGGTGCCATTCCTTCTTAGGCCTTGTTTTGCTAAATTAGACCTGCTGGTGGCACTATAACAGGCCAATGTTAAAAGGGTGGCATTTGTATCTCAACATAGTGTGAATGTGCGTGCAAAGTTTGACCGCAATCGGACGGTGCGTTCATGATTTGTGGAATTTTGTTCAAAACACGCCACTGCTGCAAACCTTAGATGTCAATCTTAGGCAATCAGGATGGAATATGAAAAATCAAACACATCCGTCATGATCACATGACTATAGAGAGCATGTGTACCGATTGGCGTGAAATTTGGATAAAATGGGAAGGAGGAATATAAAAAAAGTGTTTTACATAAGTCGGACTCCTGGTGGCGCTATAAAAGGCAGCTATGTGAAAAGTGCAGGGCAAAGGTTTTTCCTTGACCTCTAGGGAGTTTGCATACAACTGTTTTACACAGATCGGTGCAGTTATAGGTAAAAACACAAATCGGTCTGTTATTGCACCACCATGAGGCTGATTAGACATTTTTCAAGTGGCATTTCTTCCTCGGCATAGTGGAAACATGCGTGCAAAATTTCACGGAAATTGCATGCTTAAAAAAAGACGAGGCCCAGGCATAGCCCGTCCACCAATTGGTTGTGATATTGCCCTGACAACCAACAAAAACCAATAGAACCCATGACTGTCCCTTCGGGCTATAGAATCTATTCTCCTGGAGATCCTACTGACGGTCTCGTCCGCGTTTGATAGCCAGGAGTTTACTCAAGTACTTTACTTAAGTAAAATTTTGGGGTATTTTTACTTTACAGGAGTATTTCCAATTTCCTGTACTTTTACTTCTACTCCACTACATCTCAGAGGCAAATATTATACGTTTACTCCTCTACAATTATTGGAAAACTATATAGTTACTAGTTACTTTGTAGATTTAGATTAGTATTACAAAACATATATTACCCACTTCAGCCCTATATACATTTCGGCCATTTGAAAATAGCCGATCTACAAGCCCACTATGCGTCGCGATGCGATGCATTGTGAGCTTGTAGATCTGCTATTTTCTAAATATGTTTATACATTTGAAAATGTGTGAAGCAGGACATTCTGCATAGTACTTTTACTTTTGGTACTCTTTAAGTACATTTTGATACCATTACTGTTGTACTTTTACTCAAGTAAATTTTGAATTCCTGACCTTTACTTGTAACCGAGTATTTCTGCATTGCAGTATTGGTACTTTCACTTAAGTAAAAACATGTAGTACTTTTTCCACCACTGCTCATGGGAAGTAACGGAGTACAAGTACTTCGTTACTGTAGAACTCATACATACATTCGCGCGCTCTGGTCAGAGTGACACACACCTACTTCCTGTAAATAGACTAAAAGATAAAACTAGTGTTCACTAATCATATATTAGGCCTACAAGATGCTCTTATTTTGAAATAGATTTTCCTAGTTTTTAGAGGAAGTGCGTTGTGTTGATTCCGCTGTGCTCTGTACACTGACCTAACGTCACCAGCACCACGGACGGAGGAAATGTAAACAAGAATACATGGATTATAAACGTAAGACTTTGGCCAAAGTTCATATTTACGATATATGAAACCATGCTCCTTAACTTAAACCAGTGGTTCTCTAACTTGTTCGTGTCAAGGACCCCCAAAATGGAATTGTATTTGGCTGCGGACCCCCATCTCAAAACATTTTGTGCCAGGGATTTTTACAAACATAGCAGATCTACAAGCTCATAGCACGGCACAAAGTGACGCGCTATGAGCTTGTAGATCTGCTATTTTTTTAATAGCCAAGGTATAACATATATGGTTAAAGTGGTTAAAAGGATTGTGACGCTATATTAACTAATTTTGCTGGGTACCCCCTGATACACCCCCAAGGAAGGTAGTGTGTGTGTGTGTGTGTGTGTGTGTGTGTGTGTGTGTGTGTGTGTGTGTGTGTGTGTGTGTGTGTGTGTGTGTGTGTGTGTGTGTGTGTGTGTGTGTGTGTGTGTGTGTGTGTGTGTGCGTGCGTGCGTGCGTGTGTGTGTGTGTGTGTGTATTTGAAGTAGTATAGTATCTCACTTGCTGTTTGATTGAAGTTAATGTTCTCTTGGTGTGTTAATGTTATCTCTTGGTGTGTTATCTCTTGAAACCGTGCTGAATTATGTTAAAACTGCAATAATTTCATAAACCCGACTACTTTACAATAGGGTCAACTATGTTTTGTTCTTTTCTGTTTTGTTTTTACAGCTGTATTTTACCAGCATTTTACCTGGTGCCCCCCCCCCCCCCCCCCCACACACACCCATAGCCTATTATTTGATCATAAATAAGGCTATTTCACAAATACAAATAACTAGGACACCGTGAAAATTACAAAAGCCAATTTTGGCATTTAGCAGACGTGATTTACAGTAAGCAAGATAAACTCGAGGTAATACATCAAATGCATAGTGTAGTGCGTCAGTAATCTAGGATCATAGATAAACCAATAACCTATCCATCAGGCTAAACATTATAGTAATATCAAAAAATAAAGAAATGATGTACATTGAAACTATACACACACTTAGGATGCCACGTCAACAATGACCTGGCATCAGTCTAAATAAAATGCTATCCAATATTTGTTTTTAGGCATGAACATTTAAAACAAAACTATTATATATTAATAGTAATGAATTTGTGATGGCCGTTATCTGAGTAGATAGAAAGGTGTTTTATTATCTCCTGGCATGGAGAGAGAGAGAGAGAGAGAGAGAGAGAGAGAGAGAGAGAGAGAGAGAGAGAGAGAGAGATAAAAGACCTCTGAAAGTCTTATCAAAGAAATGTAACTTAACGTGCTGTACGGCACGTCGTTGCCATTCACGTGGCACGTGGCCGTTGCATGTGCATTATGCAAGCATGTTCGTGTCATGTTCTACTTTGCTCTACCATGAAACTAATAAACCGGTTTCTACACATACCTAGCGATTAATGCATCCTTCTAACAATACAGGTAGAGTTATTTGCATATTGAAACAGATTTGAAATGTCAAACATATCAAGCCTCTGACGTTTTTACATAGTTAATCATGCAACGCGTGTGTGTTCCGCCCTCAGATTCATCTTATGGAGGCCATCACCCCTGCCCGCACACACACGTTAAAGTCTATTTAAGTTCATGTAAATATATATTAATTTGTAAATAAAAACAGGTTTCACTCCCACTTTATGTTGCATCTCTTTTTCTCCTAGACGGGGACGTAACAATATCCATTCCAAGTTTTATTAGCCTTTGTTCGTGAGGTTAAACTGTAAACAAACTTCTTATTCTCTTCATTAAACGTGAGAGTCGGCTGTTTACTTTATAAACGTTTAATCGCGTGAGGGACTCACTTGCGCTGATCTACAATTTGTCATGCGGTGCGTCGCACCGCTTTGTCAGCTTGTAGATCTGTCCCTTTTGAAGAGTGGTGATGTATTCCGTCAGTTTCCAGTTGCCTTTTATGGTCTTAAATGGGACATGGAGCAATGCAAATGATTCTCCACGTGAACGCGCCTCTGACTGTCAGACAAAAATGAGGAAGACCGGTGACACAGACATATCAGAGATTTACACAGCGGTTGGCACGCACATCCATTTGTGCTTATCGAAAATACGAACCCCTTTAGTCACTTTATTTAGGCACTATTTACGAACAACTCAGTGAATCAGGCCCAAATATGTATATTTTTCTATTATAAAAAAAAATAAAAAGATCTTGGCTTGGTGGGCGCCCCCCCCCCCCCCCAGCCTAATGGGGGGCCCGATAAGTCTTATTCCTTATGACTAATGTTTATGTAGATGTACGGGGTTGTAATGGAGAAAACCAGGTTGAAAATGGCCACTGATCAGATTTAAATGCTTTTTATTGAAAAATACGGAAGATACGGGTACTTCTGAGGGCCTGTACATAATTGTAACATACGTGGCCATGAGGTAAGCACTTTATATTTGACATTTTAACGTTTATGTAGATGTACGGGTTGTAATGAACCCGTACATGTTATGTGCGCAGTTATGTGCGCAGTAGGCCTACCTTTTTTTCCTTATTTTTTTTTCTCCCGCCGTGGTGACATTACATTAAGATATTATAATGCTATAATTTTATTTGTTGTTGTTGGTGCAGAATTGTAACCTACTAGACGTTCGGGCCGCTACGCGGCCCTCCCGTCTAGAGGTGGGGACTTGGACTCGAGACTCGAGACTCGACTTGACTTGAAGTCCCGATTTTGATGACTTTAGACTTGCTTGACCAAATCAAAAATAGACTTGGACTTGCTTGGGACTTGAATGCCAAAGACTTGAGACTTGACTTGACTTGAACGCTAAAGACTTGAGACTTGACTTGACTTGAGCCCTCTTGACTTGAAAATTCAGTCACAATTCAAGTCACTTTCAAGTCACTTAAGCAAGCCAAAACTGTTTAAAAAGTGTGCATCAACTATAATGTTATTAGTCAGAAATCACGGCCGTCAGTGACACCTAGCGTAGTGTTGCCAAAGCTGCTTATTTACCCTAACTTTTGGACAAAGTTTTGCTTGTTTTTGGCTTGTTTTTGGAAGTCGGTTCGCTTGTTTCTCTCCCGATACTTGGCAACACTGGCCCACATGCTGCACGTTACCAAACAAACAACACACCGGCTTCACTCCTGCCGTCGCTGCTGGAACTGAAGCCAGGTGGAATAAAATGTCAACTCCAGCAGTTATAGCTTTCGGTTTTAAAGATTACGAGAAAAGACGAGAAAAAACCTAGCGCTAAGGTAAAAGTGCAATATATCAGCTACCTACTTCTACTCAACTATGAGAGGCAGATATTAGCCTACTTTTACTCCACTACAATTATTTGAAAACTTTAGGTACCTTGTAGATTTTGGTTATTAATACAAAACATACATTGACCACTTCAGCGCTATATACATTTCCTCATCTACCTCGGATTTGAACGCGGTTTCCAGTGCAAGTGCTGAAATTTCACCATAGTGATAATAGAGCCTGCCTGCTTGATCAGAGG
Source organism: Gymnoscopelus microlampas (assembly GCF_963454915.1). Classification (NCBI taxonomy): domain Eukaryota; kingdom Metazoa; phylum Chordata; class Actinopteri; order Myctophiformes; family Myctophidae; genus Gymnoscopelus; species Gymnoscopelus microlampas. Next base: position 56,147,596 of record NC_139943.1, read on the forward strand.
ATACACTGAATTTGTGTCAGATCCTGTGTCTAGGTGAGATATGGCCTTTGACATTATCTAATTGTCTCAATAGAAGAGCAGGGAGACACCCTGATTGTATAAGTTATATTGTAACTACTCTCTCTACCATACAGATTGTACAAAATTACATTATATTCATTAAAAAGGGCCCTTTTAAACCCTGTCCTCAAGGAGGAAATTAAAAGTACAGTATCTGCGTTCTGTTGGCCTGGAAGAACCCTTGTTTTAAAACAAATTCAAATTGTGAAAAATGCTCATGATTTATGTAAATCTTTACATATCTTGAATTAACATTTTGACTTGTTTGGGACTCGAAACAAAAGGTTAGGACTTGTTTGGGACTCGAAACAAAAGGTTAGGACTTGTTTGGGACTCGAAACAAAAGGTTAGGACTTGTGTGGGACTCGAACCAAAATGCTGAGGACTTGTGTGGGACTCGAAACAAAAAGCTGAGGACTTGGACTTGACTTGGGACTTGGCTGTGTTGACTTGGACTTGACTCGGGACTTGAGAGCAAAGACTTGAGACTCGACTTGGACTTGCAACATAGGGACTTTGTCCCACCTCTCCTGGCCCGCACATCGGAGTCAGAGACAGTAGAGCGTGTAGACGTTCATTACAATACCGGTGTTGTTTCAAGCACATGATTTGGCAACACCAGAGCCCATGATGGTCCGCTTGTTTTTCATTTATGTGGCAACACCCGGAGGCAAAAACGAAAGTGAAACTTAACTTGTGCTAAAGGGTTTCCCCTTCCGGTGTGGTGGCAAAATATTGTTGGACGCTAATAATTATGCTACATAGAGGCAAATGTATAGAGAGCAATGGAAAATGGACAAAACAATGCGTAAATGTAGTGCACACGTTGTGGCTAGTGTTGTAGTGACATGTGATATGTTGTTGTTGTGTTGATACTGAAACAATGAAATGGCTTCAGGGGGTGGCTTCAGCGGGGGACAGGAAGTGCTGACTTTTCTCAATTGTAATATAGGACACTTGTAGCCTTTTTCAAAGCACTTTCACTGTGTTTCACTTGCTATATACAGTGGTGTTGAAAAGAACATTTACTCCACTACAATTATTATTGTTGTTATTATTATCATTATTATTATTATTATTATTATTATTATTATTATTACTACAATTATTTGCAAACTTCCGTTGCTAGTTACTTAGATTAGATTTTGATTATTATTACAAGACTTACATTAACCACTTCACCCCTATATGCTTTTTCCACTGACTGTATGTCCATGTCCAACCACAAGGTTAGTGCCAGGGACCACCATGTAACACCATATAGTAACAATGTTTACAAAAACATTCCACGTTTTTCACATTTTGTCAAAATAGACAACATTGAAAATAGCAGATCTACAAGCCCACAACGCATCACACACTCTCACATTGGATAATTTGTTATCCAATTAATTCTTGTTTTCCCTTTTCCTCCTGCCATGGAGATGGCAAAATGATATGATTATAATGCTCAACATAATTTATTATATTTGTTGCTGTTGGTGAGATCTGTTTCCACAGTACAGTATGTGTTGCTTTTTTCTGTATAGTTATTGTTTTGAGAAGGTGTCCACTGAACTACTACAGTACTAGGCTAATGTTAACCTTGCTAGTTATAGTGTTATGTGCACACTACAGTTGGTCTATGTACATATGTGAAGGCCTGTTATGTGTAGGGTTGGGTACCGAAAGTCGGTTCCAAGCAGGAACCGAATAAGAAATGGTGGGTACCGGGTACCCATACAAATAATTCAATTTCGGTTCTGCATATCGGTTCCTAGACGCGCTATGTTTTTTCTTTTTTTGAGCGGTGTAGCCGCTCCTATAAGTGGGGTTGGGACACCTCATTAGTACACCCTTCGCTGTACTGTGATTGGCTCATAATAGCACACCCCTCTATACTGTGATTGGCAGACTCTATTGGCTGACTCTATTCAGCACTGTGATTGGCTAGCGAGACACATGATGAAATTAATAATATATAAATAGGACTACGCACTTTTTTTAAGTGAGCTTCCATCACTGTGATGACCACACCGCTCACTTCACACTGGGTGTGATTTTTCTCCTTTTTTTTTCTTCTTAGACACGCTAATAACCATTCAAACAAAGGCTATCTGTCAGGACCTGTCTAACTTGTGACACGTGACTACATGACGTATTTACACTGCACGCACGCACGCACGCACGCACGCACGCACGCACACACGCACGCACGCAGACAGACAGACAGACAGACAGACAGACACACACACACACCGGAGCGAGCAACAATATGGACAAATGCTTCTAACCCAGCTGGCACGCGACGTCCGTTGACGTTGATTTTTGGTTGGATTTAGGTCGTGACGTCAGCTAACCAAAATCCAACGTTGGACCAACGTCAACTTCCAACGTTGTATCAACGTATTCATTTGACGTCAATTGACGTTGATATTTGGTTGGTTTTAGGTTGTGTTGGTAACTGACCAATAACCAACGTCTATTCAACGTAATATCCCAACGTCATGTTGACGTCGAATACTGACATGCTGTTGTCGGATTCTTGACCAAACCTCAATGTCTGCCCAACGTTATTATGACAACGTCCACACAACGTTGCAGTCTAACATCATCAGACGTTGATATTTGGTTGGTTTTAGGTTGTGTTGGTAACTGACCAATAACCAACGTCTATTCAACGTAATATCCCAACGTCATGTTGACGTCGAATACTGACATGCTGTTGTCGGATTCTTGACCAAACCTCAATGTCTGCCCAACGTTATTATGACAACGTCCACACAACGTTGCAGTCTAACATCATCAGACGTTGATATTTGGTTGGTTTTAGGTTGTGTTGGTAACTGACCAATAACCAACGTCTATTCAACGTAATATCCCAACGTCATGTTGACGTCGAATACTGACATGCTGTTGTCGGATTCTTGACCAAACCTCAATGTCTGCCCAACGTTATTATGACAACGTCCACACAACGTTGCAGTCTAACATCATCAGACGTTGATATTTGGTTGGTTTTAGGTTGTGTTGGTAACTGACCAATAACCAACGTCTTTTCAACGTAATATCCCAACGTCATGTTGACGTCGAATACTGACATGCTGTTGTCGGATTCTTGACCAAACCTCAATGTCTGCCCAACGTTATTATGACAACGTCCACACAACGTTGCAGTCTAACATCATCAGACGTTGATATTTGGTTGGTTTTAGGTTGTGTTGGTAACTGACCAATAACCAACGTCTTTTCAACGTAATATCCCAACGTCATGTTGACGTCGAATACTGACATGCTGTTGTCGGATTCTTGACCAAACCTCAATGTCCGCCCAACGTTATTATGACAACGTCCACACAACGTTGCAGTCTAACATCATTAGACGTTGATATTTGGTTGGTTTTAGGCTGTGTTGGTAACTGACCAATAACCAACGTCTTTTCAACGTAATATCCCAACGTCATGTTGACGTCGAATACTGACATGCTGTTGTCGGATTCCTGACCAAACCTCAATGTCTGCCCAACGTTATTATGACAACGTCCACACAACGTTGCAGTCTAACATCATCAGACGTTGATATTTGGTTGGTTTTAGGTTGTGTTGGTAACTGACCAATAACCAACGTCTGTTCAACGTATTTTCCCAACGTCAGGTTGACGTCGAATACTGACATGCTGTTTTCAGATTTCTGACCAAACCTCAGTGTCTGCCCAACGTTATTATGACAACGTCCACACAACGTTGCAATCTAACATCATCAGACGTTGATATTTGGTTGGTTTTAGGTTGTGTTGGTAACTAACCAATAACCAACGTCTGTTCAACGTATTATCCCAACGTCAGGTTGACGTCGAATACTGACATGCTGTTTTCGGAATCTTGACCAAACCTCAATGTCTGCCCAACGTTACTATGACAACGTCCACACAACGTTGCAGTCTAACATCATTAGACGTAGATATTTGGTTGGTTTTAGGTTGTGTTGGTAACTAACCATTAACTAACGTCTGTTCAACGTATTATCCCAACCCAGGTTGACGTTGAATACTGACATGCTGTTGTCGGATTTCTGACTAAACCTCAGTGTCTGCCCAACGTTATTTTACTAACGTCCACATAACGTTGAAGTCTAACATCATCAGACGTTGATATTTGGTTGGTTTTAGGTTGTGTTGGTAACTGACCAATAACCAACGTCTGTTCAACGTAATATCCCAACGTCATGTTGACGTCGAATGTTGACGTCGAATACTACATGCTGTTGTCGGATTTTGGACCAAACCTCAATGTCTGCCCAACGTCATTATGACAACGTCCACACAACGTTGAAGTCTAACATCATCAGATGTTGATATTTGGTTGGTTTTAGGTTGTGTTGGTAACCAACCAATAACCAACGTCTGTTCAACGCATTATCCCAACGTCAGGTTGACGTCGAATACTGACATGCTGTTTTCGGATTTCTGACCAAACCTCAGTGTCTGCCCAACGTTATTATGACAACGTCCACACAACGTTGCAGTCTAACATCATTAGACGCTTCTAACATTACATGTACGTGTTTAGATTTTGTTGGGTTTATATTGCCGTGTAGAAAATCCAAAAAAATCTGAATGTGGAATACTAGAAGGACCACCCTGTAATGCAAACCCCAGTGTCATAAGACCTTTTTTACCCGGCCAAGCGTGTAGTCGGTGACCGGGCCTACTCGGGAACAGTGTAAGTATGGAATGAACGCCCCACCCTGTAGTGCAAGACCTTTTTTAACCATGTTATGGCTGAGTCACATGACCATACGCTATATAACGTGATCGTGCTCATATATGGATGCAGACAATATATGTAGATGACTGTATTGGGAACTCCTAATTATGGTTATGGATGAGTCACGGTGACATGAGCAGACACACGAAACTGCCCTTTATAGAGACTCCTAATGTTATGGCTGAGTCACATGACCATCTATCTATATATACAATTTGAATCCTGCGCCATGTCGGTTGTCAGTATGTACGTTGTAACGTTGTATGTAGCCAGTGTGACGTCATATGACATCACGGTCGTGACATCACGATGAGACACGCCAGTGTGGCGTAATCTCACGACAGCATGACATCACATCCTACCTATAAATAGGTAGGATGCACCAGTTCGACGGCTTCCATCCTCAACACAACCCACGCCGACGACCCTTTACACAAATAAACTGCTAACTTCATCTCCTGCGATTTCAACTATCTTTTCACATTGTACACCACTGCACACTCCCCACAGGTCTGCCATACCAGGTCTGAGTAATCACAAAGTGGGTTTTGGTCATTGGAGAGGTGATGCACGTCACCTCTTTCTGAAGTGGGTACTTTCAAAGCCTGCCGTGGATTTAGGAGAGCACAAAACTCTCTCTCACACTGTGAGGTGCCTGTAAGGTGGCAATGCAAAGTGAACGACGCGTCACGCTAGACGTTCGGGCCGCGTAGCGGCCCGAACTTCTAGTATATATACAATTTGAATCCTGTGCCATGTCGGTTGTCAGTATGTACGTTGTAACGTTGTATGTAGCCAGTGTGACGTCATATGACATCACGGTCGTGACATCACGATGAGACACGCCAGTGTGACGTAATCTCACGACAGCATGACATCACATCCTACCTATAAATAGGTAGGATGCACCAGTTCGACGGCTTCCATCCTCAACACAACCCACGCCGACGACCCTTTACACAAATAAACCGCTAACTTCATCTCCTGCGATTTCAACTATCTTTTCACATTGTACACCACTGCACACTCCCCACAGGTCTGCCATACCAGGTCTGAGTAATCACAAAGTGGGTTTTGGTCATTGGAGAGGTGATGCACGTCACCTCTTTCTGAAGTGGGTACTTTCAAAGCCTGCCGTGGATTTAGGAGAGCACAAAACTCTCTCTCACACTGTGAGGTGCCTGTAAGGTGGCACTGCAAAGTGAACGACGCGTCACGCTAGACGTTCGGGCCGCATAGCGGCCCGAACGTACTGTACATACCGAACTAGTACTGTACATACATACTAGTTGACTGTTTCATGATCATCAATGGTACAGCTCTAGCAGAGCTACGCGACCACCTCATGGCCCTGAATAGTAGTGTGGTTGTACAACCCTCTGCCTTTTCCAGAGAAATGAATTTTACTTGAGACACAATTTTCTTCGCCCAAGCCACGAGCAACCTTTCGGCTCTCGGAACACACATATTGTCAGTGCATTTTATACACCAAGAGCACACATGACATTGCAATACATCAATGGCAGAGACAAATTCCTTTGAAGGTGGAACACTTCTGTCATCCTTTGATCAAATGTATAGGTGTTTGTAGTCAGAATAAGACAGGAGCTATGCAAATTATAATGATTGATTAACACCTTAGGACAGACTAAAGGTCCACCTGGAGATCAATAGCCACACCACTGTGAGAGGTGCCACGATGACCCACTGAGAGTCATGCATAAGTGAACACAGTATCAGAATAGAATAATACTGGTATATGAATTATGGAAAGTAGACTACACAGGCTTGAACAAATGCCATAGGAAAACACTGAGGCCTTAAAGTTGAGGCCGAAGTTGATCAGTAAATTGTTTGTATTGCCTGTGGCACACGCACGCACGCACGAGGAGCAGAAAGCTTCAAGATAGGATTTCAGGCTAGGGTTCATATGCCACAACCAGGTGGCTGGGACACCAAACCCACAAGGCTTTTCTCTAAACAACACCCATCATAGCTACATCAGCAACAAGGCCCAGAAAGGGAATTCTCTGGACAACAAAGCCAATCCTCAAACGATATATTCTATTGCACCACCGTCTACCATGGATTGAGTATCATGGGCCCTGATTTAAACAAGTTGCATAACTTATTCAAGTGTTGTGTTACCATTTAGTGATCAATTGTAAGGAACTTGTACTGTGCCGTGTAAACTGTGCTTGTGCTGTATCATATAATGTGTTTTTTTCCTGTCAATCTACTAATAAAAGTTCCAATCAATCAATCAATCAATCAATCAATCAATCAATCAAAGAAGTTATGTCAGGATAAGACACTTTTTGCCCCTTTAGTGCCCTGCAACATATTGTTAAGCTTGTAGACCAGCTCTTTTCGGCATAGAGTTCTGCTGTAAGGGAAAAAAGAGCAGACCAAGAGCCAAAGGTCAACACAGTACTACACAGTACTAGAGATTTAGGGTTTAAGTGGTTAAATATGTGAAAATAGGCCACACAAATATGGAATTATGAAGGTAACCGAGCATTTCTATAACATAAGGTTTGTCTCTCTGAAGGGGTCCTTGGCCTGAGACCCCTGCTGTAGGCTGTTTGTTAATCTTTTAAATCAGGAGTTCTCAAAGTGGATGCAGGGACTCTCTGGGTTCCTTTAAGGGGGTCTAAATTGACCCGTACAAGTCCTTAACTCTGAGTCTCTGACTGTGTACAAATGGAACCAAATGGACCCGTGTCCATTTAGAATTAAGGCCTGAGACCTGTTTGTTAATCTTCTAAATCAGTGGTTCTCAACCTTTTCAGGCCGTGACCCCCCAAAATAATCATATTTGAACTGGGGACCCCCCAGATAAATATTGTGAAAAATAGCAGATCTACAAGCTCACAACGCCAACGCGAGGAGTTGTGAGCTTGTAGATCGGCTATTTTAAAATGTTTTGCCTCTTTCTTATATTATTTGACAATTTGGCTAATGTTTAACCAGTTTTTATAGTATAGTTTGTTGATTACTTTTGATGCTGTAATGGTAATTTTAGGTATAAAAAGGTCTTAAAAGTCCTTAAATTGTCACTTCACTGTCATCTGGGGACCCTACCAAAATCATGTGGCGACCCCCCTGGGGGTCCCGACCCACAGGTTGAGAACCATCCTGCTTCTATTCTGTGTGACATCATTTCCTGTCCTCATTTCTCACTTATTTCTTACTAAAAAAAACACAAACCTCAAATATATTATGGTGTTTTAATTTAATATTAATTTATTTGATTTTAATTAATATTAAACTTCGTAATGTGTGAGCTTGGGATAGAATGGATGTGTTTTTATTCACATTGTAACGGCGGAACCATTTGGCGGAACCATACATTAGCGCTACATTTCCTGACGGACGTCATTCTACATCCTGGACGAGGCAAGCGTATGGTTGCGGCGAGCAAACACCAACTCGAGGGACACGAGACGAGAGATATTCTATGATACGGTACGGATAAAAGTTTATTTAGGCTACGATTACATGTTTTTGGGTTGTCTTGTTTTGACTGTTGCAATACAACCATTCTTTAGCGCGAGGTAACCTCGCGTCTGGCTTTCAACGTGGCTGCGGTCCTACTGTGGCTAATGATTAGCCTAGCTAACTGCAACGCAAAAATGTTAACGTAAACACCTCCGTTTATTTCATTCCATTCATCTAACTGCATTCATTCCATTCAGCTAACTACTAGTGCGAACGGCCGTCAGTTGTGGTAGGTAGGTGGGTTGGTGATTATTTAGTTACATGCAGAGTTTAAGATAACATTTGTTTGTGGATTTATATTCCGACATACGACGGCACCGCACGCCGAAATAATGCATAATTTGGCACAGCTTGTGCATTTTGAACAGGTGATGCCAATGTCACTAATGAAGGTTGCGTGCTGCATTGTTCATGATGACTCACTGGAACCATTGATTAATTGAATACTTTGATAACAGTTTACAAAAAGATAAGGTGTAGTTGTACAATAGTTTATTAATGTTTCACATCAATGCCCATTATTGTATATTTGAGCCACGGATCCACCATTTGATGACATTTAGCGTCAGAGCCAAAAAAAAACTAATATTTTCATCTTTAGATGACGTTTTGTCCACAATTCCATGCTGTGTTGATGACTGTACCTGCTGTGCTTCTCAACCTTTCAGGCCGTGATCCCCAAAATCATATTTTAACTGGGAACTCCCAAGTTGTCCCACAGATAAATATTGTGAAAATGGCAAATCTACAAGCTCACATTTTGAGCCTGTATATAGGCTATTTTTGCTCCCCCCGGTTTTATTATAATATTTGACAATTTGGCCATGTTTTTTTTAGCATAGTTTGACTTGCATTTGCAGTAATATTAAAACTTCACTGTCATTTGGGGACCCCCCATGATCACACGTGGACAGGTTGAGAACCACTGCCACAGGAGAGATGACTTCTTGTTAATTAAGTAATGTAGATGTTTAAAAATAATTCCTCTCTTGGGAGTGTATGGTTGTCTATTATGGCAATTGGCATGATGTGTGCTCTATTGAGTGTAAAAAAAAAGTGGTTTCATTGTACACAAGTTAGAGATTTATAAGGGTCCATTTGGTTACCAACTTTTCTCATTTATCTGGGGACTACCTGGAATCCCTTCAAGGACCACGGGTTGACCATGTAACTGTAGCCACTGTGTTTAAGGACCAAAATGGAAACAAGACCTGTGTTTTGTGTGTTATCCTTTCAGCACAGTGGTTTTCAACATTTATTCATTCACTGTTTACATGGACAGATATATTCCACTTACAGTATAGGGTTCGGGTTACACCAGTGGTTTTCAACAGGTGGTCCGGGGACCATCAGTGGTCCCTGAGGGGGTTCCAGGTGGTCCCCAGCTAAATTATTGTGGTCACCAAAACTCTTGAAGGTGTAAATGAAACCAAATGGAACCTTAAGGGTCCATTTAGTTTCATTTTACACCTTCAAGGGTTACCTATTTATTGTTAAACCTCTGCATTACTTAATTTACAAGAAGTCCACCTCAATACAACAATGGAACTGGGGACAAAATCTTACCCAAAGACAACAAAATATACTGAGTTTTGGGTCTGAGAGGCTAAATCTCATCAAGTGGTGGTCTGTGGCTCAAATGCCGAGTAAATAGTGGTCCTTGACATGAAAAAGGTTGAAAACTTTGACCCACTGATATTCATATTTTGGGGAAACTTTCATTTAAATTGTATTTCGGTTATATATTTGTATTCTCAGAGTTAAATACAGTAGGCCTACTGTATCTGTTTTTTAAGATTCATTTTTCTCATGTCTAGGACTTGCCTACGTCTTGCAATTGACTACAGCAGCGGATAGGTCCTGGGAGCAGATCAAGACAGGTATGGACAAATTGTAGCCCTACTATGTTAAAATGTTATTCTGGTTATGTTTATATGCATGCACTGAGTTAAACACAGTAGGCCTACATGTTTTTTTTCCCCCCCACCCCTCTTTGTATTTTAGGGACAGGCTACGTTTCTCAACGTTTGACAGTAGGAAGTGAACAGACTCTTTGTACATCATGGCTAGTAATAATTATTTGAGGCAATGGCGAAGACATCGTAAAAAAGCTGCAGCAATGGCAGCGGCAGCGGACTCTAGCAGTGAAGATAGTGGCCCTGGAATTGCTGTGGACTCTAGCAGTGAAAATAGAGGCCCTGAGAGAGACAGTGTCTCTGAAATTGTGAATCCCAGTCAGTGTGAGGTAGATTCAACAGAGGAGCCCAATCAGACAGATGTAGATTCAACAGTGGAGGGAAACGGCAGTTCAGGAGAAGAATCGGATGAACTTGATTCTGATTTTGGATACAGACAATTAGCGTCAAGTTCTAGTGATTGTGAACAAGGTTCGGAGTCTAAAAAAGAAGAAGAAAAAACATTTCAAGAGAAGCTTCAATCCTGGGCTGTAAAAAGTAAATGTGCAAGACCTCAATTAAACGAATTGCTTGGTATTTTGAGGGAGGAAGGTTTAGAAGTGCCAAAAGATGCCAGGACATTACGTAAAACACCCCGTCAAATACAGATACAGGAAAAGTGTGGTGGCCAGTACTTGTACTTTGGAATCGCATCCTCTGTAAAGACAATTCTCAACCAGTACCACAACTTTTTGGAAAGTACGAACTCTGTCCGACTGATAGTTAACGTTGATGGAATTAATCCTTTTAAGTCATCTACTGACCAGTTTTGGCCAATCATGTGTTCCTTCAGTGACTTCGACCCCTTTATAGTTGCACTTTTTTATGGTAAATCAAAACCAGACTCTGTTGAGAATTTTCTTGAGGACTTTTTAGATGAATTTACAAAACTGCAGACAAATTACATCAGTGTAAATGGTAAAGAAATCCATGTGAGTATCAAAGCCTTCGTTTGTGACGCTCCAGCTCGAGCATTTTTGAAAAAAATTAAAGGACACACTGGATATCACAGTTGTGAAAGATGCATTGTCAAGGGAGAATACAAGGACAAAAGAGTTGTGTACATGGGAGACCACCCGTTAAGGACTGATGAGGACTTTGCGAATGGAGTTTATGTTGATCATCAGTTTGCGGTATCCCCTTTGCTCAAGATAGGGTTTGGATGTGTCACAGGCTTTCCTCTAGATTACATGCACCTGGTATGTCTCGGTGTTGTGAAAAGACTGCTGAGCTTCTTGAGAAAAGGACCGGCTGCATGTAGACTGTCACATGGACAAGTGAAGGCGATTTCAACTCAGCTTGTGTCTTTATCTGGCAAGATGCCAAGCGAATTTGCTCGCCAACCAAGATCTCTAACCGAGTTAGATCGGTGGAAAGCGACAGAGCTTCGACAGTTCCTTCTCTACACTGGACCTGTAGTCTTCAAAAAGGTGTTGCGCAAAGAAGTATATGAACACTTTCTCTGTTTGACAGTTGCTGTGTCAATACTCCTGGACTCGTCTGAGAAGAAACGTGCTGCTTACATGAAATATGCATCAGAGCTTTTAAGCAGTTTTGTAGACAGATGTGATAGTATATACACTTCAGCTTTTGTGGTGTATAATGTCCATAGCTTGAGACATTTGTCTGATGACTGCATATATTACCAGTGTTCTCTCAATGAAATATCAGCTTTTCCTTTTGAGAATCACCTACAAATTGTGAAAAAAATGGTCAGAAACGCCAAGAATCCAATCGTTCAGGTTGCCAAGAGACTTGTCGAACAAGAGCGTGCAGAGAGCCACAGAAAGAAGACAGACAAGAGTTGGCATTTTGTCTCGGAAAATGAAAGAAATGGGTGTTTCCTCTTGCACAATGAGGACTTTGCATTTGTACAAGAAAAACGGGAGGACGGTTTCATGTGCCATGTCATAGCTCAAGATGATCTGGAAGACTTCTTTACTGTGCCTTGTCAGTCAAAGCTCATCAATGTGGCATTCGTTAGGAACTTGGAGAGAGTCCGGAAAGGGCGCAGGCTTGTTGAAGTTGGAGAAATGGATCGCAAAGTAGCTTGTCTACCTTATCAAACAGGATATGTGCTTATGCCTTTACTGCACAGCCTGGAGCGAAACCTCTAACAAAGGGTAATTACTATTTTCTTTTTGTAGTGTAATAGTCTAAACAGCTTTTTGTGATTGAAGACCGCAAGGTTGAAACATACAGTAACCTATATAACACCTTTTAAATGGTCCTAGTGTGTGGCCACTGGTATAGACTCGCTACAAAGCCGGATACACTATGGTGCAGTTGAACCCAAAGATTCTGTGGTAGTGGGCAGGAACATAGACCCTATAGCACGGTCACCTGGCAGGGGAAAGTACAAATGGAAATTTAAATGGTTTTATGTAGAATTTGCCTTGACTCTATTGCATCATAGGGTTGTCAATTTTAGACACCCTTTACTAATGTATTTGTTATGTTTGTATTTTCGTGTTTTTTTTCTCCCTTTTTTAGAATGGCGTGGGTAAAGGCGGTGTGGCGAGAAAGGAACGGTGAGGTGGAAGGGACGGTGCCAAACACCTGGGTGAATATGGCAGAAGAAATGGTGTATTGGCCGGCTGTCAGCAATGCCAAACAACACCTCGCTGAACGGCGTCAACCTAAATTTGGTTGGCGCACATTTCCTTTGATCAAAGTGAAGTTTCATTCAGGTTGGTAGTTGCATCTATTTTGTGCACTCGGGTGCTACCTATACGTTGTTTTACCCTTGATGCCGGCGCGCCCTCTGCGTCTCATCAGCTATTGCTATACATGCAGCAACATATATTTTTGGAAGGCGTTCCCAGAATCGGCCTCAAGCATCAATGGGTTAACGTGCCATTTGTTATGTATTGACAAACCTTGACGCTGTTTGTTTGATTAATAGATGACTTTGAAGAATGTGAGGCATATGCTGAGACCAGTACTGCAGAACTTGTAGATGATGAGGAGGATACAGTACCAGCAAAACGACAGAAGAAAAAAAGGGCTTATCCAGACTGCGATACAGGTATTTTCTTTTTAACTTTGCAGTTGTCGATATTCAGATTTTTAACACTTGATGATTGATTGTCACTTGAATAACTGAACGATTTCACTGTTTTCTGTTGAACAACATATAAAGCAACATTTCTGTTTGGCTTTTTATGCTTTGTAAAAACATGGCACAGACATGACAATAATTTAAATATAAAACAAAACAAATTTCATGTTAAAAGGTGAAAATACCCGGTATACAAGCTCTTGATATGACTCACTGTGGGCTTGTAGATCTGTTATTGAGAGTATGACGATTGAACAGGCAATTAATAATTGTGGCGGGGCTACTGTCAGGTCTGTACGCCAACTCTGGGCAAAAAGGAAATCAAATTTTCAGCTTTTTTCTTTGCCAACCTTTGTGTCTCAATTAGATGGAGGTAGCAGTGATATGGATGTGGAACCCGATGAACCGGATGAAGATAATCCAGGTTTGTTACTCCATCAATGGACATTGTCAGTTCCTCCTTCCCACTTGATTGATTGACTGTGTAAGATACAAATGCCAGTGACGGGAGCAATATTGACGACTCGAGGAATATAGTAAATTCTAAGTTACAGCTGAAGTGATGTGTATATACAGTTAAAAAGTTGGGTGTTAATCACTGTTTTCTCTAGGTAGTCCAGAGTTGTTCGCGAGCAGTCCAGAGCCTGTGCCAGAGCCTCCAAAGAAGCTGGTGCCAGAGCCTCCAAAGAAGCTGTTACCAGTTTCCGCACGAGCATCAAGTGCAATTGTTCGACCAAAAGGTTAGTATGAAGTCAAAAGTTGTATTGGTCATAGTGGTATATGCTTGTCCATACATATAACATTGTAATGGATCTGATTGTGTGGGTGGGGAGTTCAAGTCATCATTGTTTGTATTTCTCATTTTGGAATAACACTAGCTGCCACTAGGTCATATTTGATAAATGCAAATGTAATTAATATTGAAGAAAAGTAGAGTAGATCTTCTCATGGATGCCTGTCTCAAACAGAAAAAGGCACATTGCAGTTAAAGACGGCCAGCTCCACGCCATCCCCTCACCCACAGGCCAGCTCCACGCCATCCCTTCACCCAGAGGCCAGCTCCAGGTCATCCTCTCACCCAATGACAGAAAGTAAGCGACACATGCACACTTAAGTTGTGTTGTTGGTATTGATGTGCTCTCAAATTGTCATGATAATTTCTTTCAACATATTAGAATTTCAGGTGATAATCACAGTTTTCTTTAGGCCACTTAAGTTCAGAGACTCCCGATGCTCCAGGGGGCTCGGAGCCAGCTTCTCCCGATGTTCCAGGCTCACATACTACCCCCCAGAAAAGTTCGTAGTTTGCTTTATGTGATTTACAGTTTGCTTTATTTAATTTGGAAGAACTAGCTGGCACTAAGTCACATTTGTAGAATATATTAAACCTGTACTTAATGTTAGTTCATACTGAAGAAAAGTAGAGCAAATGACCTCATGGATGCCTGTCTCATCAAACAGAAAGAAGCAAGACGCGCAGACCCAACTCCACCCCCAACAGACGGGTCCTCTCCACCCCCACTAGACGCCCATACCCTATGCAAGAAGGAAGTAAGCCCCCCACACACACACACACACACATGTTCTGCTGTTGGTATGGTTGTGCTCTTTGTAATTGTGATGATCATTTGTTTCTATGCTTTAGAGTTCCAACGGAGAGTACTGGAGTTGCTTGTGGCCATCAGAGACGGCTTGGCGGACTTAAAGCTGGAAAAGGAGAGGGAGACCAGTGGCAGCAACCCTCTACCTGAACAGGTCACAACCTTAGAGGAACTGAACAGCCTCGATCAAACCCTCACAGATGCCAGTGTGAGGCAGCAACTGGTAGGTTTTGCAACTGTAACACAACAGTTTCAAGACTGTAGCATTTCAAACCGTTATATCACATGCTCTAGTCCATTGGTTCTCAAAGTGGGGTCCGGGGACCCCTAGGGGTCATTGAGGGAGTTCCAGGGGGTCCTCAGCTAAATTATAGATTAGGCACCAAATGGACCCTTATGGGTCTGTAACTCTGAGAGTGTACAAATGGAACCAAATGGAACCTAACGGGTCCATTTGGTTCCATTTGGACACTCAGAGTTAAATTAACATAGATTTTACTATATAAATTCAGTTCCAAGAGAGAGAAATGCCATTAAATGGGGGTCCGTAGCCCTAATGCATGTCAAACTGGGGGTCCTTGAAATATAAATGGTTGAAAATCACTGCTAGAGCCGTAAAAAAAATCTTCTCTTATGGGGGTCCCTGGCATATCTTTTCAAATGGGGGTCTGCGGGCTAATAAGTCTCAATTTGGGGGTCCTTGACATGAAAAAGTTTGAGAACCACTGCTCTAGTCTACAGTGTATAAAAGCTTATTGTCACTTTTGGACAATGGCAGCATTTGTCCTCAAATTGATTTTGCCTCGGATTTAAAATGCATTAAGGTAGCAGCTCTGTTTGCAGTAGGTCAAGAACTCTACTCTTGTAAAAACAGTGCGGGACACTCAATGGTTAGTTAGACTTTAATTTGGTTGTATTCCATTGGCTAACCTTCTTTTATCACAACAGGTCACACATCTTGCTGCTGTGGTACGGGAGTTTTGTCGGTCATGTTTTCAAATTCACATTGGGTGTATGTAATCTGTGGGAAGCTTATGTCTATCTCGGTTTAGTGGGCAGGCACGGTTTCCACCACATTTTTGTGTGCAGTGGGTGCATAGTTTTACTCTGTACCTAGTCAAGACTGTTTTGGGTTGATCACCATGCTCAGGCATTCGGACATGGATATGCTTGGTTTTGATTTGGTTTTGGGTTGTGTGTGTCCAGTATGTCCTATCTAGCAACATCTAAATTCAATGTATGATTTAGAATGGTGGAGAAATCCTCAACTAACAAAATTACACTTTCTGCTTTGACAACCATTCCTAATACCATTCAAATATGAAAGACTGTCTTGCAGACTCTTTGCATTGGTTTTATAGTGCAGTTTGTTTTCCAATCAAATGTTTCCACCCAGTTGTAGCGCTTACATTGAATTTAGATGTCACCAAATGCACTGGTAGGTACAAGGTAGAGATCTGAGACACTTCTGGCTATGCAAGACTACCAGTAGTTGTAGTAAATAGATGTTGAGATTTAAGGTTTAATATTTGATGCTCTGTTGATGAATTGAATACACAGAATCACAATGGGAAGTCCTAAGGATGTTATTGTTGTATACCTTTTAGCATTGGCGTACTGTCCCACGGTGCTATTTGTTTCTGTACAAGTTAGAGATGTTCCGATCGATCAGCAACCGATCACAATCGGCCGATAATGCCTATATCAGCTGTGATCGGTAAATAGATCAAAGTGGGGCAGATGTTTCATTGTAGAACAGTGCATTCTCCGGCCCATTGCCTCGGCCTGCAATAAACGGTTGTCAATTCCCGATACTGTCTCATCTTCTAATATACAATGTCAATGTTGTGTAAGAATAATCATTAATTAAATATCTAAATGTTGCACAATAAATAGAAGGATTTATGGATTTGACGGTGATCGGCAATATCGGTAGATACCGACTGCTAGTGATTGGTAATCAGTGAGCTGCCTGAAAAATCATGATCGGAGCATCTCTAGTCAAAGTAGCCTATAATATCAACAAAGTGATGCCAACATATTACAGTGTTCTCTAATGTAGACTGTTCTCTAATGTAGAGTGTTTCGTTCACTGTAACTTCAAGCAGTCATGGTGATTAATTATCTGTTTTGTTTTTTCTCAACCACCTTAATTTCAGGTTAATTCATTGGCGCTGGTAGGTGGGACTACGCTGAAGGACAATGTCCGTCGAGTGATGGAGAAGTAAGTTATTTTATAGCTATTAAGCAAGTATTCATATTATGGATTTAAGTAGATTTTTGCTTTTGACGTGACATTGTATTTTCCAAATGACTTAAAGGTCAGAGTTGATGACCTAGTAAGTGCCAACAGAGAAGAGGTTACATATTTTGGCTGTATTCTGGGCAGATTTTTATCTTGTCCAGAAGGGCTGTCAGGACTGTATGGCTGTACCCCTCTGACTGTACAAGCACCTCTTTGTTTTCAACATCTCAATGTCACTAGATAAGCCCCAAACCTTCCAAAACAAGCTAAGTAAAGGTACAATCCCACTATTTGTCACATACATTGCTGTATGCCAAATTTGTTCTCTGCATTTGACCCATCTCTTGAAGCGGTGAGCAGCAGCATGCGCCGCGCTCGGATCATTTTGTGGGGATCTAACCCCCCAATCCAACCCTTGATGCTGAGTGCCAAAGCAGGGAGGCATTGGATCCCATTTTTTCAGATCTTTGGTATGGCCTGGCTGCGAATCAAACCCCGACCTCCCAGTCTCAGTGTGGATACTCTAACCACAAGGCCACTGAACTAAACTACTACTTGGCCTGGGGCCATGGGCTACCTTTCTTGAACTATTTTGATAGCTGAGGGTGGCTCCAGGTAGAGAATGTAAACATGGGATTGACATTAAAAAGTGTGAATGCAACCGTGCCCTCAATACCCACATATCTGACTAACCTAAAAAAAAAGCACTACTCACTACCACAATACTAGAGGAAACTAGAGTGATCAGTTACTACCCACCTTTAAAACAAACTTGGGTAAATTCTCCTTCTACAGCACTGTCACCCAAGTGTACAATGCCCTGACCCCTTCAGGACTTTTCCGGTGCTATTCATTTTTATGCTGCTTTCACAGGGGGCAGCTGGAGGCCAGCAACATGACGTCACAAAGATGCATGTAGCTGGTTTCCATTGACATGACCTCGCAAAGGGAACACCAGACCAAACTGAAACAATAGTGTTTTTTTCATTCATTTTCATTTTGGAAATTGAGTGATGTCATTTGTGTTGGCAGTCCTGGTGTTAACTTCTACTGCATGTACTCACCTGGTTCTCTACTAGTCTTAAGTTAATGTAATTACATCACTTTTAAATTGCCTTTTGTATCCACAGGGTAATGTCAAACAATGTCATGGCTCAATTCAACATGAAAGGAGCGGCAAAGGGAACAAAGATGGCCTTCGTCAAGCTCCGCCTCTATAATGTCATCATAGGTAAACAGCATATTTCCAGTTAGTGTAGTTTTGTGAAAACCAGTAACCATGTCTTGACATAGTGGCCACTTGTGAATAACCAGGCAGCTGCCCACAATGTTTTCAAGTGTAAAGATGCTGGATGGTTGTCTTTGAAACTGATATATCTGCTGGCTTTCAATTTGTAATGCCAAAATGTAGCCAGCATCCAAAGTTGAAATCCCTTTAACTTTGATGTTTAGCCCCTTAAAATGTCTGCAGTTTAATGTTTTTACTGTTTACTGTAGCCCATCTTCTCTGTCTTACAGAGAGTGTAATGAAGAGCACCAGCGACGAAACTGAGGCCAATATCGCTAAACAAATGGCAAACGTGCTCAAATATGCTCCAGACAAGGTGGGGGGAGGCGGCCGCAAGAAAGAATAGGGCCTTTTTTGCACAGTTTGTTTATTTCACTGGCTCCTTTTTTTGTTTACAACAAAGTGTTTTGTACAAAAAACGTGAACTTGAAAGGGCAACGCCACTTTGGTAGAGGTTTGGGTTGTGTAACCAAGTCAGTCACCTTGCCGACTACACAATCCAAACCTCTACCAAAGGGGCGTTGCCCTTGAAGTGACTTTTTTGTGTGCCTTGTTTTGCACAGTTGCTCCTTGTATTTTTTTTTGTGTTTTTACTGAGAAAAAAAAAGATTTGTTCAAACTTCAAAGTGTGCCCTTTTTGTGGGCCTTGTATCAGAAAATAAATTACTGTTTTGTACAAGTGTGTTGGGACAACGTTGTACTGACGTTGTGTGCGAACTGGGTCTATTCCTCAGAGGCAAATAGGCCTATTATACATTTTACTCCACTACAATCATTTGAAAACGTTAGTCAACAAGTTACGTTGTAGATTTAGAATCTCATTATTACAAGCCATGTGTGAACCAATTAAAGCCCTATTTTTTTTCTTTTTCTATTTTGCGAACGATTTGTGACACATTTTGAACACTTTTACTTTAAGAGTATACTACTTTCCACCAACTGCAATAGTGTCCCTCTTATTTCCTCATCGCTCTGTAGATCTCACACTGATACTCCTGTCTCCACCACACACTGGACAGGGTTGTCCGCTTATTATTATAAGCAACTTTTGGACTTGTAAAGTCGCTTTGTTGTGTGCCCTTTTTGTGGGCCTTGTTGTGTGCCCTTTTTGTGGGCCTTGTTTTGTTGATGTGCCCAGTTTGTGATCATTAAATCACTCTTGATTTATTTTGTGAATTGTGTTAACTATTTTCTCATGTCTGTCTAATGTTGGAAGTTGATGTGAGGTTAGCGTTGGTTTTGATGGCCATTTGATGTTTTGCATGTCCAACTTTTGTCATTGATGTCAACAAAAAAATGTTGGGTTTTAACATTGGAGGATGACGTCTTGCCAACGTTGGGTTATGTTCATTTAACCAAATTATAACTTGTATCCAAATTTGGAGTTGAACCAGTAATCGTCTACATAACATCTGAGATTAACATCAAGCTGACGTTGGAGAATGTCAGTCCAATTTTATTCAACTAAAATACAATCTCAAGATAACATCAGATGCTTACATCAAACCAATGTCTGCCTTCTGACGTCAATCCGATTTACTTTTCAACAAAAATGTA
Organism: Gymnoscopelus microlampas; assembly: GCF_963454915.1. Classification (NCBI taxonomy): domain Eukaryota; kingdom Metazoa; phylum Chordata; class Actinopteri; order Myctophiformes; family Myctophidae; genus Gymnoscopelus; species Gymnoscopelus microlampas. Next base: position 56,167,610 of record NC_139943.1, read on the forward strand.
GGCAGTCTAACCTTTAATCAATGTCTACATGACATCAGAGATTGACATCAAACCAATGTTAGGTTATGACGTCAATCAAACTTCGATTTTCAACAAAAATACAACTGGTATCCAACATTGGGAGTCCAACCTTTAATCAACGTCAACATAACATCAGAGATTGACATTAAAGCAACGTTAGTTTAAGATGTCAAACCAACGTCGGTTTATGACGTCAGACAAACGTTAGGTTATGACGTCAGACAAACTTTCATTTACAACCAAAATACAACTTGTATCCAACGTTGGGAGTCTAACCTTTAATCAACGTCTACATAACATCAGAGATTGACGTTAAATCAACGTTAGTTTAAGATGTCAAACCAACGTCAGTTTATGACGTCAGACAAACTTTCATTTACAACTAAAATACAACTTGTATCCAACGTTGGGAGTCTAACCTTTAATCAACGTCTACATAACATCAGAGATTGACGTTAAACCAACGTCAGGTTATGACGTCAGACAAACTTTCATTTACAACAAAAATACAACTGGTATCCAACGTTGGGAGTCCAACCTTTAATCAACGTCTACATAACATCAGAGATTGACGTTACATCAATGTTAGTTCAGGATGTCAAACCAACGTCAGGTTATGACGTCTAAACAACGTTGGGTTATGACGTCTAACCAACGTTGGGTTATGACGTCAGACAAACTTTCATTTACAACCAAAATCCAACGGTCATCCAACGTTGGAGTACAACGTTGGGACAACGTTGTACTGACGTCGCGTGTCAGCTGGGAAGTGTGGCTTCACTGCAAATCAGAACCCAATGAAATTGGAAGTGCAATACTTGTGGAAAGTTGATAAGCGCCAAGACAGGTTGCATGTCTGGTATGTCAAAACATTTACTGCAGCATGGCATTAAACTGAACCGCCGGAACAGAGACCTCGCAAAGTTCTTAAGAATTAATTTATATTTGTGTGGTGGTGGACTGGTGGAAATGCGCGCTGCGTCGCGACGTGTCTGGAGTGTGTGTGTGACTGTTTGTGTGTGTGTGTGTGTGTGTGTGTGTGTGTGTGTGTGTGTGTGTGTGTGTGTGTGTGTGTGCGTGTGCGTGTGTGCGTGTGTGTCACTAGCGCCCTAGAGCACATCTGATCAGGGAAAGAGAGAGAGAGAGGGGGGGGGGGGATTGCCAGGTATTTGATTAACAGGAAAATCGATGAAAGAAAACATGCAGCTGAATGAGCAATTACTTGCCATCCGGCCTGAAATATGCACAAATGACATGGAATTCTTAGATATCCCAATAGATGAACTCGTGTAGATGCTTGTAGATGTGTTATTTTTGACTGTCGCTGCTATATTTTTCTCAGAGGAGTGTAATTAGTCACCCAGGGGCACAGGCGAATTTCAGCCACACTGTAGTGCATGCAGGCAATGAGAGCGTGAGTCACATGGGGGCAGCCAATGAGAGCGTGAGTGACATGGGGGCGCGGCTGCACACATACTGAACACAGACAGACAGACACACAAGCCGAGCAGAGTTTCATAGTATGCTCCACTTGGGCGGAGGCGCGGCTTCGCCTCCTTCCGCGTTCGCAATAATAATGTAACTCTTGTTTTTTACCATTTTGGAACCGAAATAGGGAATCGGAATCGATAAGCAGAACCGGAATCGGAATTGGACTCCTAAAATCCTAACGATACCCATCCCTAGTTATGTGCGTAGCACCTTTTTTTTTTGGTGACATTATGATGCAATCATTGTATTTTTTGTTGTTGGTGCAGTATTGTAGCCAATACTGCATTTGCTTGCTATATAGGGGTGTTGAAAAATAAAGTGCCCCCCCCTGGACAAATTAATGGCCCCCTGCTGATTATAGCCTGGAGCCGGCACTGTAACTTAAGTACAAATCTGGGGTATTTTCAGTATTTTTACTTCTACTCCACCACATCTCAAAGGCAATTATTATACTTTTACTCCACTGCAATTATTTCAAAACTGTAGTTACTAGTTACTTTGTAGATTTAGATTATTATTACAAAACTCACATTAATACACAGGGGTGCACATAACTTTTTTGGTCTAGTACTCAGAAGAGCACCTGGACATGTGCTCACCAAATTAACGGTGTGGCCGCCCACCCCGTTTTGTCAACGGGCGGGGGGGGGGTGCTGTTCAGCGCGGACTTCGTTCCGGGCCCCCGGGACCGTGTTGTCAACGGGTGGGGGGTTAATGTTGTAGCGCCCTGCTTCTAATTTCTGCATTTTTTTGCCGTTTTTTTTTTTTTACGCCATTTGGTGCCCCCCAAATGTTGGTGTCCTGTGCTGTGCTGGTTTTATCCGCCAGATTGGGACGTTCACGGCATATTTTGCACCATCACGTTGCGTTCATCATCGGTGACGAGTGCCTGTTACACAGCCAGCAGCGAGTCGTCAGTCGCAGCCACCAGCGAGCCACACAGCCAACAGCCAGCAGCGAGCCACAGCAAGCCACAGTCAGTCGTGCGACTGTGTCAGGATTCGAGGCGAGACTCACACAATCACGTGCAGCATGCGTCCCCTACCCCTCCGCCTAATGGCTCTGTATGGGGCCGACTACTGCTTTAGCGTGATTGTGTGAGTGTGGCTTCAGGAAGTAAATTCCTGTCCAAACGGTCCCAGCTGTTGGTGCGCAAAAGCGCTTCTCTTCGTCTGATGTGCCGCGCAGCATGCATGCGTAGGTGCGCATGCGGGTGCAGTACGTTAGTCCGACAGCGCATTCCTCCGACAGCGCAGCGCTCCGACGTTTCCAATACTAAACCCGAACCAAACCCGCACCCTAACCCTAACCGCACGCGGATGCCACATAGTCGGAGAAAAGGTCTGTCGGATTAACGCATGCCTCCCGCGCATGCGCACCTGCGCACCAGTTATGTGCACCCCTGTTAATACATTAATGTATGACATTATTGTCATACATTTGAAAAATTGTGAAATGGGACATTTTGCATAATGACTAGCCTTCTTTCTAGTTTTGGTACTTTAAGTACATTTAGATGCCAATATTTGTGTACTTTTACTTAAGTACATTTTTGATCCGGAGCGCAACTTTGCAAAACCGAATTATTCGCTTGAAAAAATTGCCTCCGGTGTGTAAGGACCTGTACCGTTCGTCAGTAGTAGAGTTGCAGCTTAATTCCATACATTGCATTTATTAGATACATACACAGCCACAGAAAACACAATGGCTGGGTTTCCCAAAGCGATTTCAGGTCGTGCGTAGCCTAGAAGCTGCGTAAGAGCATCCACGCAGCTGCGCAGTAGCAACCCCGCTACGCACTATCTTCGTTAGTAGCAGCTGGTTGTGCCTTAAGTGCTATCTAAACTGGCTTCGGGAAACACCATCGTCCTAGGTTCCCAAGTGCACAGCATTACGTGTCTGCCTAACAGGCTTCGGGAAACAGCAAGCACGTAAGACCTCCTGGACGAAGCCTACGTAACCTACGTAGTGCTGTCCTACGCTACACAGCACTTTAAACACCCTTTGTGCATATATATACAGTGAAATGGATCGATACAAATACCACACACACACACACACACACACACACACACACACACACACACAGACACAGACACAGACACACACCCGCACACGCACACGCACACGCACACGCACACGCACACGTATATGCATGAACCCGGCGTTTACAAATTGTAGCCTACTCTCACATGGATGATCCGATCATCTGATAAAAATACTGTAGGTGACATAGCCTACTGTCAGATGTCCTGAAGCAGTCCACTCCAAATACAACGTTTGATTATGAATTAAATCACAGCGGTGAGGTGACATCTGCAAGGTAAATGTATATGAAAACACTAAGTGTCCCCATTATGCAAGTAAATTAAATATACTTAAAATACCAAAAGTAAAAGTACTCATTATGCAGAATGTCCCATTTTCCAAGTTTAATATGTATTAAAATCTTTTGAAAATTAGCAGATCTACAAGCTTGTGACACGTGAGCTTTTCAAAGATTTTTAAACATTCATAAACATGGCAAGCGCAACAGCTGTCACTTTGTGAGAGGAACTGGGGACTTACGCAAGCTGCGTAGGCTACGCACCACCTGAAATCGCTTTAGGAAAACCCGGCTCTTACGTGCCTGCTAAGGTACTGCGCAGCCCGTGTGGATGCACGTAGACCCTTCGTAAGGACCTACGCAGCATCTGCAATTGCAATTAGATCAATTATTTCATTTCCTGTTTTCAAAATGTCCTTACTTGATTCACTTAAAACGAACTGTTCTTGCTTCTGATTTTTGTTTTTGATTGTATTTAGATCACTTTTTACTTTTATTTTCTCATTATTTACTTTCAGTTTTTAGATGACATGTGTTGTTGATGTAGTACGGTCTGGGATGGTGTGAGAGCCCTTATGTGTATGTCTCATGTGTATGTTTTGTCGTTAGTGAATGTTTTGTGATTGTTTTTTTGTCATTGTTTGTATGTTGTGCCTGAGGACACCCTGGAAGACGAGATGATACATCTCAAGGGATTTATCCTCCAATAAATTTTCAAATCAAATCAAAACCTACGCAGCATCTCTTTGGGAAATGTGGCCAATGAGTGTTCATATGGCTGTGTATGGAAGACATGCAATAATATCCTGCTATATTGTAACCTTATCAATCACTAGAAAAACAATCCGACGTTCATCTACAGTACTGCTGATGATTGTAGAGTGGGCAATTAGACTGGAACAAGCGTTTTTAAAAACATTTTCGATATTTTTTCACAAATGTTCAAAAATAGCAGATGTACAAGTTCACAGTGCGGCCTGAAGTGATGCCCTGTGAGCTTGTAGATCTGCTATTTTTAAATAGCCAACATATGAATGGATAAAGTGGTTAAAATGAAATGAAAATGAACTACTTTTGCTGGGGACCCCCTGGAACCCCCTCAAGGACCCCACTTTGAAAACCACTGATATATAGGACTATGCCCATATATACTGTAGGTCCACTATTTGTGGAGTTTGGTTTTTACTCTTAATGTTAGAAATAAACATTATTTCATTAATGGGCATATATGGAGAACCGGTTGTCCAGAACCACCGATAGGACCGATATGACCAAATATATGGCAGACAGACAGATGGGTACAACAGGTATTACCTAACCAGGTGGGACATACATTTACGACTTTTATATTTGATGAACATACGTACTGAACAGTTCCTGGACTTCGTCCTCATTAGCGGACAGCTGAGCACCATGAGCTGAAATCAATACAACATGAATATTAAATGAATACAACATTAATATTAAATCAATACAACATGAATATTAAATCAATACAACATGAATATTAAATCGATACAACATGAATATTAAATATTAAATCGATAAAAGCGATAAACAGGCCATGGCATGATAGGCAAAAAGCGGTATGGAACATAGCACAATAAGACGTAGAAACAGAATAGATTGAACTTGAGACAAAGCAGCCCATGCAACTAACAAATGAGAATTCTCAATAGCTGAGGGATGGTGGCTAAGGGTTAAGGACCTTACTCGTGGACACCTCAACCCATGGCCATAGACAGGAATCAAACTCTCAACCTTCGGACTCACAGGCTGTCATAATAGTGATTGAGCTAAGGCTTCATCCAGCCTGATGGTGTCTGTTGAAGATTATAGACTCTTTCCTTCTGCCATGAACCGAGCCCCTGTTTCACTAACAATAAGATCAGTTGTTCACAAACCATTTACCAATAGAGAAATGTGATGTCTCCTCTGTACCAACACTAGTGAAAGTAGCCGATCTACAAGCTCACAAAGAGTTGCTGTCCAAAAACTTGTGAAATTGTAGATCGGCTATTTTCACAATGAAGTACGTCATACATTGAAAATAATTACTCTCACATAAGCATTTCATGTTATCTTTAACAATTGCACATGTATTCATTCATACAGTCATGTTGTGTGGAAGCAATCAGCCATTGGACCAACAGACCTGAACCGGTGAAAAAGGAGATCAAACAGATAACACAGTTTCATGCAAATTGCTCAAAAATCCTGGGTTTAAGTGTTTTTCAAACTGCTCAAAATTGCGGACAATCTAAGGGCGGAGCTTACTGGTCAAAGTGATAGATGTGCATGACCTTTGCCTGTTTAAAGTTTGCATTTTCAAAACATTGCTATAGCGCCCCCGTTTGACCAATTGGAGTAAGATTGGTTACAGTGATATTTGGAATGACCTTCTACATTACTGCAAAGTTTCAAACAAATGTGAGTCTGCATGTATGTGTTAGGGGCAGACGAATAATTTACATAAAACTGCAATATTTAGGCTCATAAAAGCTTAACGTTTTCACTTAGAAAAAAATCCAACCACATAAATCCGTCGGTATAGGTCCAAAGTTCATGTGTAAAGCATTTCGTGCAGAAACAAATCCCAGGAGGAGTTTGATTTTAACTGCTTTTCATATAATTCAAAATGGTGGGAGATCTAAAGGTCAGAGGTCAAAAGTCAGACCGTGAAAGTTGTTAGGCATGAGGAGACGCATGTGTGTATCAAAGTTTCATGGCTGTAGGTCAAACAGGGCATGAGTTGTACCTGTTCAAAGTTGGCATTTTCAATTGATTGCTATAGCGCCAGCCTTTGGCCAATGGTTTTGATGGTTTCGGACCTTGGCCGTTTGGCATAGCCCTCTACCATATCGCCGAGTTTTGTAAAAAACGTATGCACGGTTAGGCCAGAACTGCAAAAAACGGTGGAAGAATAATAATAATAGTGAAAGTGTAAAGATGCAATAAGGGTCCGAGGCCCTTTGGCCTTGGCCCCTTAATAACATCTTTTTTCAACACTGTCCTCTCATACATGCAATGACTGAAAATCATTCTGGTCTATTTACCTTCACTTTCTGTCTTCAAGTTCTCCACCTGGTCTTCACATTTACTGAGTCTGGTCCGGATGCTCTGGACCTGGTCTTCACTGTTACTGAGTCTGGTCTGGATGCTCTGGACCTGGCCTTCAGTGGTACTGAGTCTGGTCTGGATGCTCTGGACCTGGTCTTCACTGGTACTGAGTCTGGTCCGGGTGCTCTGGACCTGGTCTTCACTGGTACTGAGTCTGGTCTGGATGCTCTGGACCTGGCCTTCAGTGGTACTGAGTCTGGTCTGGATGCTCTGGACCTGGTCTTCACTGGTAATGAGTCTGGTCTGGATGCTCTGGACCTGGTCTTCAGTGGTATTGAGTCTGGTCTGGATGCTCTGGACCTGGGCTTCAGTGGTACTGAGTCTGGTCTGGATGCTCTGGACCTGGTCTTCACTGGTACTGAGTCTGGTTTGCATGCTCTGAACCTGGTCTTCAGTGGTATTGACTCTGGTCTGGATGCTCTGGACCTGGTCTTCACTGGTACTGAGTCTGGTCTGGATGCTCTGGACCTGGTCTTCACTGGTACTGAGTCTGGTCTGGATGCTCTGGACCTGGGCTTCAGTGGTACTGAGTCTGGTCTGGATGCTCTGGACCTGGTCTTCACTGGTACTGAGTCTGGTCTGCATGCTCTGGACCTGGTCTTCAGTGGTATTGAGTCTGGTCTGGATGCTCTGGACCTGGTCTTCAGTGGTACTGAGTCTGGTCTGGATGCTCTGGACCTGGGCTTCACTGGTACTGAGTCTGGTCTGGATTATCTGGACCTGGTCTTCACTGGTACTGAATCTGGTCTGGATGCTCTGGACCTGGGCTTCAGTGGTACTGAGTCTGGTATGGATGCTCTGGACCTGGTCTTCACTGGTACTGAGTCTGGTCTGGATGCTCTGGACCTGGTCTTCACTGGTATTGAGTCTGGTCTGGATGCTCTGGACCTGGTCTTCACTGGTATTGAGTCTGGTCTGGATGCTCTGGACCTGGTCTTCAGTGGTACTGAGTCTGGTATGGATGCTCTGGACCTGGTCTTCACTGGTACTGAGTCTGGTCTGGATGCTCTGGACCTGGTCTTCACTGGTATTGAGTCTGGTCTGGATGCTCTGGACCTGGTCTTCAGTGTTACTGAGTCTGGTCTGGATGCTCTGGACCTGGTCTTCAGTGGTACTGAGTCTGGTCTGGATAGTCTGGATCTGGGCTTCACTGGTACTGAATTTGGTCTGGAGGAGTTCAACATGGTTCTGACTGGCAGTCAATTCGGCAGCCATTTCTGGAAAAAATAACACAGAGGAAGATTTTAAACACATTTCAGGGACTTTTTACTCGGAGGTCCTGTCCCGGGTAGGGGGCCCAGTCCATTCGTCACATTCAGGTCATTGTTTACACATGTTCCATATGGCTGCCTATAATATAAAATATACAGACTTTTAGATATAATTTCACTTGTCAATAATCATTTGGAAGGGAAATAGTGGAGTGTATCGCTTACCGCCTGAGCACCTGTCCGTTCACCAAGGAGAGCCAGTGAGGACTGAGACAGAGAGGCGCGTGTTTGTAGCCAACGCCCGGCCGGTCAGGCAGGTGCGCTGAGTTGGGATTGATTCATCAGGTAGATTGGTAGGTAGCGCCACTCAATGATGCGGCCTAGGCTGCAGCGCTGTCTCCTGGTCTTCTCTCTGTCTCTCATCCACTCTCTCTCCATGGTGCGGTGCTTACCTGGCAGGCGGTCTCCTAGCGAGACTCCACACCCTCCTTAAAGACCTCACCGTGGATTTGTTGGGCTTCTTCCTCACGGAAGACACAGGCTGGGGCGCTAACCCATAGTGCTCCCGGATGCCGTCTACATTCCGGCTGTCAACCGTCTCTCCAGTTGTCACCAAACTATTCCTGGTTGTCACATAGTCTATTCCTATGAGCCACTATAAATAGAATAACTATAAAGAAAAACATCACATGGATGCAACTGGTACGTAATCATCAGTGTTATAGCCTGGGGTCAACGGGTGTTTCGGGTCTCGCAACATCAAGCCCCAACTTACGTCCCAGTAGCTACCCACGGTCAGTCCTCTTAGGGAAAGACAGGGCCACTCAATCCGCTTGTCCGGAACTACTCTGCCGGGACTGGGGAGAGGAGAGGCTCTGGCATGTGGACGGACTAAGCTCTGTGGATGGCTTCCTGGCCGGGCTCCTCCTTCGTCTCACCAGGTCCAGGACCTGAGCGTTGCACCAGACTCCCCCCATTCCAAACATTTCATTCTGCCTGATGGTTTCTTTGGCCGTGGTGGTGGTTATATAGCATATTGTCAGTTTTGTTTGCATTACTTTATGTGTTAAAAGAGTGAATTTGAGAGCTCTTTAATCATACAATGGAAGTTAAGGAGAAAATTCAAGGGGGACATTTTTTGGATTATTAATTCTTAATCAACCGCACACCTGAATGATATCACCAGTTGGACTAATTACATCATGACATCATAAGTACACAAGCCAAACCTATACCAAAGTGTCCAGCTGATACCTCACCTAAATTTGTAGCCATATACATTATAGATCGTTTTTAGACTATATATAAATTCTAACAGCATCAGTTCTAAGAACAGTGATTCCCAACCAGGGGTACAGCTTGCAGGGAATACAGGGAATGATTGTGGATTTATACAACATTATTTCAAAAAATATATGAAAATATTCCACGTAATTTCATCCATTGCTAAACTGTTATGCCTAACTAGCTTTCGCCGCATCAGCACTTTTAACCTATTACCCTAAATTACCCTATTACCCTATTACCCTATTATTGTGGCAGCGGTGGCCTAGTGGTTAGAGGGGCGGCCTTGATACCGGAAGGTCCCTAGTTCGATTCCCCAATTCATCACATCAATCATGAATCACCGCTGAATAGCCCTTGAGCAAGGCTTCCATGCAGGGTCCGGCTGGAAACAAGTTTCGTACTTAGTCCGACACCCTGGGTAAACAACAAACTTTGCTTTGCTTTACCCCATGGTCAAATCTTCACCCAAAACAATTAGTGCAACAAACAGATAAATGCCTCAAACATCCAGTTGCTGTCACTCTCATTCTCCCTGCAGCCACAGGTTTAGATGAAACTATGACAGTTCCACAAACAACACAGTGTCTTGTCAGATCCATGTCCGTTAATATAGTTGGATAATAGAAAACATTTAAGAGACTTAAACCGAGTGCAAAACAGCTCAAGGGATAGGCCTACATGAGACAAAATAAGGTTGGGAACCACTGTCTTAGAACATTACAATACTAAGCATGAAGTTATAATACCTGCATTGTGTCTCTCCGTTTGACGTTCAGCCTCATTTCCATGGCAGACAGCTGAGCAAGAAGGGCTGAAATCGTCACAATATTAACATTAAGCCAATCATAAATACTTGTGCGGTTTTTACATTTAAAAATAACATCAATTTAACAAGTTAGTTTTGTTTGACAAAATCTTTAAGCATAATAATAATATAATATAATATAATATAATATAATATAATATAATATAATATAATATAATATATCAATCATATCATATCATATCATATCATATCATAGAATAGTATATATTGTAATAAAATATGATATTATATTGTATCATAGAATAGAATATTATATAATGTAATATAATCTATATTTGAAAAAGTATTTTCAAAATAATATCTATTCTGAAATTATCTTTTTCAAATTACCTTCCATCTTGGGTCCACTGGCGCTCAGTTTTGCAGAGACTGCAGAGAATAAATGAAATTAAACTATTAAATAGGTTTTAAAGGCTATTTTACCTTAAATTAGGAAACATGTTTGTATAGGAAATGTTTTTTGGTTTAGTTTTAATCTTAACCTGAGGTCCCTACCTATGTTGAATACACTTATTGTAAGTCGCTTTGGATAAAAGCGTCTGCTAAATGACTGTAATTTAAAATGTAATGTTATTTTGGACATTTTTTTTAAACGTTTTTACTTTTCATTTTCCTTAATAAAACATATTTAAAAAGTGTTTACCCACTTATGTTTGGTCTTCTTTTTTTTATTAACATGGAATGGTGAAATAGAAGTAAAAATATAGCTGCAAGCAGCGATAATACGGGGCCAGTGAGAGAGAGACAGACAGACATGGAAACTGGAGAGAGAGAGAGAGAGAGAGAGAGAGAGAGAGAGAGAGATGGAAACTGGAGAGAGAGAGAGAGAGAGAGAGAGAGAGAGCCATGGAAACGGAATAGATTGAAGAGAGACATGGAAACGGAATAGATTGATGAGAGAGAGAGAGATGGAAACAGAATGGATAGATTGGACATCTCAACCTATTGCCATTAACAGGAATCGAACTCTCAACCTTCGGACTAGGATAAGGATAATTCCTTTTAACAGGTCGTTCATGAAAGTCCTTGTGGTCTTGTTTCCAATGAGAACCTGTGAGCAATTAGGGGTTAAGAGTCTTGCTCAGGGACAAATTTCATTTCATCGACGCATATGCTGGGATGGCCTGGAATCGAACCTGGGGCAACCAGGGCCTCTGGTTCCCTAGGCGTGCTCACTAACCACCCAGGGGCCTGTTCCTCAAAAGGGAATTAGAGCTTAAGCCTGGCTTTAACACCTATCCTGGCTTAATTTAGCCAGAATTAGGGCTGAATCGGTTCCTCAAAAGCTGAATTAGCTTGAAGATTAGTTTAGCCAGTTCACCCTGGCTAAGTTTAGCCATGACCCGATTCCTCAAAAGAGAATTGAAGCAAGCCTACCTTAGTTACCATGGCAATTTAGCTGTGAAGTTAGCCTGGTCAGGAGCAGGCTAACAGCCAAGCTTACTTAATCCAGTGCCTTGTTCTTCAAGTTTTTCCACAGTTAATTCAACACATGTGTTTGAATATGGACTCATTTTAATGACCTTGCATTCAAATAAAATGAAATAAATACAATCAGATATAATCCAATTAATTATATTACTGAAATAGTGTGTGACCATGAATGTTTCACAATGACTCATGTGATGTCATTGTCACTCTGTTAACACTATAGTTCATATTGTTGTTAGACGTTTGATAATATATAACAGATTTTTTTTTATATTATAAAAAATGTCTATATATATAACCCATATATATATATATATATATATATATATATATATATATATATATATATATATATATATATATATATATATATAACCCATATATATATATATATATATATATATATATATATATATATATATATATATATATATATATATATATATAGACATTTTTAAAATATTAGTTACGGGTTTAAAAGAGCCTCTTCACTGAATGTAAGTCAATGAGGAGCATATTTTAAATTATCAATTTCTAGTCAATGGAGAAATTAATTTTTATTTCTTGTCCACCTTTGGAGTTACATCATGATGGCAAGGTAACTACACAACCCAAACCTCTACCAAAGTGGTCTTGCAAATGTGGGGTTATTGCGTGTCCCGCCCCGTCCCCCGTCCCCCGTCCCCCGCTCATCCCGTCCCCCGCTCATCCCGTCGCGGCCCCCAGTCGCGGTCAACCCCCCCCCCTCCCGTCCCGTGCGTCCCGTTGCCGTCCCGTCGCGTCGCGCGCGCGCACACACACACACACACACACACACACACACACACACACACTCTGTGTGTGCTTGTATTTTGCCACGCTTTCTCCCTGGATCTATTTATTGCGGTCGCGTTTCTCGCTTATAATACATTTTACTTCCTTGTATGATTTCATGAGCTGCTTCATGAGCTGCTGCAATGCTGCTGTTCAGCCACAGAGAGCAACGCCGCTCTGGTTTTGGACTCCATGATTGGTCAAGTTCAAGGATTCTGCTATCGACTTTCATGGTCTATTATAGAAATACGTGAAGCCTGGCTTCATTATCCTGGCTGGACATAGCCTGGCTTGACAAGGCCTAGCTCGACAAAGTCGCTCCTTTTCAGCCTGGCTTTGCTTCGAGGAACGGAATGAACGAGGCTTATATGGACCCGACTTTGTCAAGTCTGGATTTGGCTTAAGTCCAGGCTTAGTTTATTCACCTTTTGAGGAACAGGCCTCAGCTATGGCCGCCCCATGATAGGCTAATAGGCTGCAACACTACCTATAGTGCTATAGCTTTGTCCAGGCTGATGTTGTCTGTTGAAGATCATAAACTCTTGCCTTCTGTCATGAACCAAGCCAACACTAAGATCACTCGTTCACAAACCATTTACCAATAGAGAAATTGTATGTCTCCTCGCTACCGAAAACAGTGAAAGCAGCCGATCTACAAGCTCAGAAACACATTGCTATCTGAAAAGTTTTGAGATTGTAGATCGGCTATTTTCAGAATGAAGTATGTCATACATTGAGAAATCGTACTCTCAAATAAGCATTTCAGGTTATCTTTACCATTTGCACATGTATTCATTGATACAGTCATGTTGTTTGCAATTCAACTTAAATTAAGTCTGCATCAAGTGAGGCTTGAACTGGCGACCTTGAGATTGTGAGGCACTCATTTAAGGGAGACGCCATTGGACCAACAGACAAGGAACTATGAAAAAGGAGATTACACAGATGATACAGTTTCACGCAAATAGCTGAAAAATCCTGGGTTTAAGGGTTTTTCAAACTGCTCAAAATTGCGGACAATCTACGGGCGGAGCTTACTGGTCAAAGCGATAGATGTGTTCCTCATGAGTCAAGGCATGGAAAGGGAATAGATTGAAATTGAGACAAAGCAAATGATTCCAACAGGCGAATATTCTTTTCAGCCCAACCCAGCTGAGGTGGTCATATATAGGACGCAGGGGGGCAATCCCAGGTGAAAAAACACACCCATTGACATCTCAACCTATTGCCATTGACAGGAATCAAACTCTCGACCTTAGGATTCACAGGCTGAGACACTACCTATAGGGCTATAGCTTTGTCCAGGCTGAGGTCATCTGTTGAAGATAAAAGTGAACCAGTGAAAGCAGCCGATCTACAAGCTCAGAAACATGTTGCTATCTGAAAAGTTTTGAGATTGTAGATCGGTTATTTTCACAATGAAGTTTGTCATACATTGCAAAAACATACTCTCTCCAAGAAGCATTTCATCATTACCTTTACCAGTTGTACATGTATTCAATGATACAGTCATGTTGTTTGCAATTCAACTTAAATTAAGTCTGCATCAAGTGAGGCTTGAACTGGCGACCCTGAGATTGTGAGGCATTCATTTAAGGGAGACGCCATTGGCCCAACAGATAAGTAACTTTGAAAAAGGAGATCACACAGATGATACAGTTTCACGCAAATAGCCGAAAAATCCTGGGTTTAAGTGTTTTTCAAACTGCTCAAAATTGCGGACAATCTAAGGGCGGAGCTTACTGGTCAAAGAGATAGATGTGTTCCTCATGAGTCAAGGCACATGTGTAAGCAAGTTTCACGACTTTCGGCCAAACGAGGCATGACGTATGCCTGTTTAAAGTCTGCCTTTTCAAAAAATTGCTATAGCGCCCCCTTTTGGCCAATTGGAGTGAGATTGGTTTCAGTGATATTTGGAATGACCCTGTACATTTCTGCCAAGTTTCAAAGAAATGTGAGTCTGCATGTATGTTTTAGGCACAGATGAATAATTTTCATAAAACTGTAATAGTTAAAATCTATCTCCTCCTGGGATTTTTGAGCAATCTGCACGAAACATTTTACACATGAACTTTGGACCACTGCCTACAAAAATTTCCAACGGATTTTCCATAAGTGAAAAAATGCAGAAGTTAGGAGCCAATGACTGTTTTTCATATAATTCAAAATGGTGGGCGATCTAAAGGTCAGAGGTCAAAAGTCAGACCACGAAAGTTGTCGGGCATGAAGAGACGCATGTGTGTATCGAAGTTTCATGGTTGTAGGTCAAACAGGGCATGAGTTGTACCTGTTCAAAGTTGGCACTTTCAATTGAGTGCTATAGCGCCACCCTTTGACGAATGAGTGTGAGAATTATTTCTTGGTAGTTTTTCATGAGCATCTACCATATGGCCGAGTTTCGTAAAAAGCGTATGCACGGTTAAGCCAGAACTGCCAAAAACAAGTATTTCTCAAACTGCTCAAAATTGCGGACAATCTAAGGGCGGAGCTTACTGGTCAAAGCGATACGTGTGTTCCTCATGAGTCAAGGCACAAGTGTAAGCAAATTTCACGACTTTCGGCCAAACGAGGCATGACTTATGCCTGTTTAAAGTTTGCATTTTAAAAAAAATGCTATAGCGCCCCCCTTTGGCCAATTGGAGTAAGATTGGTTTCAGTGATATTTGTAATGACCCTGTACATTTCTGCAAAGTTTCAAAGAAATGTGAGTCTGCATGTATGTTTTAGGCATAGATGAATCATTTTCATAAAACTGAAATAGTTAAAATCTATGGAATCCTGGGATTTTTTAGCAATTTGCACGAAACCTTTTACACATGAACGTTGGACCTCTGCCGACAAAACGATAGGAGTGGATTTTTTCTAAGTGAAAAAATGCAGAAGTTAGGAGCCAATGACTGTTTTTCATATAATTCAAAATGGTGGGAGATCTAAAGGTCAGAGGTCAAAAGTCAGAGTGTGAAAGTTGTTAAGCATGAGGAGACGCATATGTGTATCCAAGTTTCATGGCTGTAGGTCAAACAGGGCATGAATTGTACCTGGTCAAAGTTGGCATTTTCAATTGAGTGCTATAGCGCCACCTTTGGACGAAAGATTGTGAGAATTATTTTTTGATCGTTTTTCATGACCATCTACCATATGGCCGAGTTTCGTAAAAACCGACAGCGCGGTTCAGCCAGAACTGCGAAAAGTGGCAGAAGTGACAGAATAATGCGAATAACAATACGTGTCCAGAGCAGAGCTCTGGCCCCGTAATAAAGCAATATATATTCATAATAATATTATGTGTAGTCCATGTTGGGCGTTTTTCAAAGATTTTCATTCTGTCTTTATATCCCACACTAGAAAGTGTTTACCATAGCAATGTTTGGTCTCTTTTATTTCAGCACAACCTCACCTATATGGCCCAACAATTATTTATTTCACTTTGACCAACTATATCAATGCATTTTACCAGAAACACACAAAATTCACAAAATCAGATTTGAAAAAGTCAGTGTGTTGTAAAAAGCACAAACATGTTCAAAAACTTATTTTGAAGCTAAGAAATGTTGAAGATAGCTTGCACAATGCACGCAGCATGGTCGAGTTGAAATAAATTCAAGCTATGGACACATTTATCCCAAAAATGCAGGAGAAACCACCAGGCGTTTTTGTTCAAAAATATAATAAAATAAAAAACAAATTCATAATAATACTAACAATAATAATAATAATAATAAATATAGCTGCAAGCAGCGATAATACGGGGCCAGTGAATAGAGAGAGAGAGAGACATGGAAACGGAATAGATTGAAGAGAGAGAGAGTGACATGGAAACAATAGATTGATGAGAGAGAGAGATGGAAACATAATGGTTTGATTGGACATCTCAACCTACTGCCATTAACAGGATTCGAACTCTCAACCTTCAGACTAATAGGCTGCAACACTACCTATAGTGCTATAGCTTTGTCCAGGCTGATATTGTCTGTTGAAGATCATAAACTCTTGCCTTCTTTCATGAACCAAGCCCCTGTTTCACTAACACCAAGATCACTCGTTCACAAACCATTTACCAATGAAGAAATTGTACATCTCCTCAGAACCAAAACTAGTGAAAGTAGCCGATCTACAAGCTCACAAACCATGAAAAGTTGTGAGATTGTAGATCAGCTATTTTCAGAATGAAGTATGTCATACGTTGAAAAAACGTACTCTCAAATAAGCATTTCAGGTTATCTTTACCATTTGCACATGTATTCATTGATACAGTCATGTTGTTTGCAATTCAACTTAAATTAAGTCTGCATCAAGTGAGGCTTGAACTGGCGACCTTGAGATTGTGAGGCATTCATTTAAGGGAGACGCCATTGGCCCAACAGACAAGTAACTGTGAAAAAGGAGATCACACAGATGATACAGTTTCACGCAAATAGCTGAAAATCCTGGGTTTAAGTGTTTTTCAAACTGCTCAAAATTGCGGAAAATCTAAGGGCGGAGCTTAATGGTCAAACTGATACGTGTGTTCCTCATGAGTCAAGGCACATGTGTAAGCAAGTTTCACGACTTTCGGCCAAACGAGGCATGACTTATGCCTGTTTAAAGTCTGCCTTTTCAAAAAATTGCTATAGCGCCCCCTTTTGGCCAATTGGAGTAAGATTGGTTTCAGTGATATTTGGAATGACCCTGTACATTTCTGCAAAGTTTCAAAGAAATGTGAGTCTGCATGTATGTTTTAGGCACAGATGAATAATTTTCATAAAACTGTAATAGTTAAAATCTATCTCCTCCTGGGATTTTTGAGCAATCTGCACAAAACGTTTACCACTTGAACTTTGGACCTCTGCCTACAAAAATTTCCAACGGATTTTCCATAAGTGAAAAAATGCAGAAGTTAGGAGCCAATAACTGTTTTTCATATAATTCAAAATGGTGGGCGATCTAAAGGTCAGAGGTCAAAAGTCAGACCACGAAAGTTGTCGGGCATGAAGAGACGCATGTGTGTATCGAAGTTTCATGGTTGTAGGTCAAACAGGGCATGAGTTGTACCTGTTCAAAGTTGGCACTTTCAATTGAGTGCTATAGCGCCACCCTTTGACGAATGAGTGTGAGAATTATTTCCTGGTAGTTTTTCATGAGCATCTACCATATGGCCGAGTTTCGTAAAAAGCGTATGCACGGTTAAGCCAGAACTGGCAAAAACAAGTATTTTTCAAACTGCTCAAAATTGCGGAAAATCTAAGGGCGGAGCTTAATGGTCAAATCGATACGTGTGTTCCTCATGAGTCAAGGCACATGTGTAAGCAAGTTTCACGACTTTCGGCCAAACGAGGCATGACTTATGCCTGTTTAAAGTCTGCCTTTTCAAAAAATTGCTATAGCGCCCCCTTTTGGCCAATTGGAGTAAGATTGGTTTCAGTGATATTTGGAATGACCCTGTACATTTCTGCAAAGTTTCAAAGAAATGTGAGTCTGCATGTATGTTTTAGGCACAGATGAATAATTTTCATAAAACTGTAATAGTTAAAATCTATCTCCTCCTGGGATTTTTGAGCAATCTGCACGAAACGTTTAGCACTTGAACTTTGGACCACTGCCTACAAAAATTTCCAACGGATTTTCCATAAGTGAAAAAATGCAGAAGTTAGGAGCCAATGACTGTTTTTCATATAATTCAAAATGGTGGGAGATCTAAAGGTCAGAGGTCAAAAGTCAGAGTGTGAAAGTTGTTCAGCATGAGGAGACGCATATGTGTATCCAAGTTTCATGGCTGTAGGTCTAACAGGGCATGAGTTGTACCTGTTCAAAGTTGGCATTTTCAATTGAGTGCTATAGCGCCACCTTTGGACGAAAGATTGTGAGAATTATTTTTTGATCGTTTGTCATGACCATCTACCATATGGCCGAGTTTCGTAAAAAGCGACAGCGCGGTTCAGCCAGAACTGCGAAAAGTGGCAGAAGAAGAAGAAGAAGAAGAAGAAGAAGAAGAAGAAGAAGTGACAGAATACTGCCAATAACAATACGTGTACAGAGCAGAGCTCTGTCCCCGTAATAATAATAATAATAATAGAATAGTATATATTGTAATAAAATATGATATTATATTGTATCATAGAATAGAATATTATATAATGTAATATAATCTATATTTGAAAAAGTATTTTCAAAATAATATCTATTCTGAAATTATCTTCATCTTCATCTATTCTGAAATTATCTTTTTCAAATTACCTTCCATCTTGGGTCCACTGGCGCTCAGTTTTGCAGAGACTGCAGAGAATAAATGAAATTAAACTATTAACTCATACACTGCCACTGACGTAATAAACGTAATTATTCCCGTTTACCAATCCTGCCACTGACGTAAAAAACGTAATTATTAATTTTTCAATTTTTTTTTTTTTTTTTTTTTGACCCAAAGACCAAGGAGATATGATTTTTCGAAGGAAAACACTCCCATCCACTTCCTTGTTAACTTAAAGCTTAAAAATTCTATATCTCAGCTCCTGAGTACTTTTTTTTTTTCAATGAAAAATCTCTGGCAGTGGGCAAACGCGGCCAGCAATAACTCTGGCAGTGAATGAGTTAAATAGGTTTTAAAGGCTATTTTACCTTAAATTAGGAAACATGTTTGTATAGGAAATGTTTTTTGGTTTAGTTTTAATCTTAACCTGAGGTCCCTACCTATGTTGAATACACTTATTGTAAGTCGCTTTGGATAAAAGCGTCTGCTAAATGACTGTAATTTAAAATGTAATGTTATTTTGGACATTTTTTTTAAACGTTTTTACTTTTCATTTTCCTTAATAAAACATATTTAAAAAGTGTTTACCCACTTATGTTTGGTCTTCTTTTTTTATGAACATGGAATGGTGAAATAGAAGTAAAATAAAGCAATATATATTCATAATAATATTATGTGTAGTCCATGTTGGGCGTTTTTCAAAGATTTTCATTCTGTCTTTATATCCCACACTAGAAAGTGTTTACCATAGCAATGTTTGGTCTCTTTTATTTCAGCACAACCTCACCTATATGGCCCAACAATTATTTATTTCACTTTGACCAACTATATCAATGCATTTTACCAGAAACACACAAAATTCACAAAATCAGATTTGAAAAAGTCAGTCTGTTGTAAAAAGCACAAACATGTTCAAAAACTTATTTTGAAGCTAAGAAATGTTGAAGATAGCTTGCACAATGCACGCAGCATGGTCAAGTTGAAATAAATTCAAGCTATGGACACATTTATCCCAAAAATGCAGGAGAAACCACCAGGCGTTTTTGTTCAAAAATATAATAAAATAAAAAACAAATTCATAATAATACTAACAATAATAATAATAATAATAATAATAATAGTACATTTTACACCACAGTAAAAAGCTGTTACAAAATTAAAACGATAAAGACAAAGCAAAGATTAATAGAAAAGGATTCCATTTTACTTGTTAATAAAACAGTTTTCTGGATTGCTTGAGCACATTACTCCGCACAGAAGTGTCTTTACAACAGGGGTTCTCAAAGTGGGGTCCGGGGACCCCCAGGGGTCCTTGAGGGGGTCGCAGGGGGTCCACAGCAAAACGGTAGTTGTGAACCAAATGGACCCTTACAGGTCTGTAACTCTGAGAGTGTACAAATAGAACCAAATGGACCCTTACAGGTCTGTAACTCTGAGAGTGTACACATGGAACCAAATGGACCCTTACAGGTCTGTAACTCTGAGTGTACAAATGAAACCAAATGGACCCTTACAGGTCTGTAACTCTGAGAGTGTACACATGGAACCAAATGGACCCTTACAGGTCCATTTGGTTCCATTTGTACACTCTCAGAGTTATGGGGGTCCGGTGGCCTAATGGTCGTGGTTGCAAAGTTGTAAAAAGTTTGAGAACCACAGTTTTACAAAACAGTTCAAACACTTTCCTAAAACTAAATGACATTTACAAAATGCACTGAGGTGTTCAAAACAATATGCATAAAAATATCATTTGTTTAACTTCAATTCAAATGTCATTATGATCCAACATTCTGATTCATTAAGAAAGAAACGTTGAATACAGTGAAAACTGCAGATTTACAACGTGTCACATCACAACATGTTGTGAGCTTGTAGATCTTTTGCCCCTCCCCCCTCTTCTTCTTTTAAATACTACTAATAATAATATCAATCATTACATCAATAAACACTGAGGAGCCTCTCTCTGTGTGTGTGTGTGTGTGTGTGTGTGTGTGTGTGTGTGTGTGTGTGTGTGTGTGTGTGTGTGTGTGTGTGTGTGTGTGTGTGTGTGTGTGTGTGTGTGTGAATTACCTGGTAGACACACACACACACACACACACACACACACACACACACACACACACACACACACACACACACACACACACACACACACACACACACACACACACACACACACACACACACGCCACAACCCCATTATACTACTACATGCTGCTACAGTATACTTCCTGCTCCTCCTCTCAGTACATCCTCCTCTATCTGACACACAGAGACACTGAGGAGCCCCCCCAGCAGAGGAACCCAGCATAGAGCGGTTCAGTGATTGTGGACTGGAAGGTGTACAGGTGTGTCAGTGTGTCAGAGGACATTGTGTAGAAGGACACAGTGCCAGCAGACCAGTCTACATACACTGATACTCTACCGGAGGAGGAGGGACGGACAGGGAGATCAGTGTCCTTCTTATTGTGACTCACAGTGTAAATGTTATGATAACCATTACATAACAGACTCCAGGACTTATCATTGTGTCCAAACACACTGTCATCACCCTCTCTGTTGATTCCTCTGTATGTCACTGCTATAGAAACCCCTCCCCTCCACTCTACCTCCCAGTAACAGCGTCCAGTCAGTCTCTCTCTACACATCACCTGATAGATCTTAAATCTGTCTGGATGATCAGGATACTGATGATCCTCATACACACGTGTCACCTTCATGTTGTTCTCAGACAGAGAGAGTTTTCTGCATGCTGTGTTTGGATCCAGTGTGAGTTCACACACATCTGATGAGAAGAACAACATACAATACAACACCAGTTTACTATCACACATTATAATAATTATTATTATTATAATGTGTGTGTGTGTGTGTGTGTGTGTGTGTGTGTGTGTGTGTGTGTGTGTGTGTGTGTTTTCTCTCTCTCTCTCACTTCCTCCTCCTTCTTCTTCTTCTTTTCTCTCTCTCTCTCTCTCTCTCTCTCTCTCTCTCTCTCTCTCTCTCTCTCTCTCTCTCTCTCTCTCTCTCTCTCTCTCTCTCTCTCTCTCTCTCTCTCTCTCTCTCTCTCTGTCTTTTTCTTCCTCTCTCTCTCTCTCTCTCTCTCTCTCTCTCTTCCACGGACCCCCATATGTGCCCCCATATATCCTCTGGGGGTCCCTGTACCTCACTTTGAGAACCACTGGTGTACTTGGTATCTAAACAATGTCAGTGTATGGAGGTTTTGTGTAAAAGCAGTGAACTGATCACCATGGACTCACATGGTAAAAAGTCCTTTCTGTCTGTGCTCCCTGCAGGCACTGGTGGACGTGAGACATGGACTGGAGGCTCTGGTGGACGTGAGACATGGACTGGAAGCTCTGTAAATACATGAAGTCATTAAACATCATGGAGGACATTAAACATCATGATGGACATTAAACATCATGATGGACATTAAACATCATGAAGTAGACATTTTGAGCAGCCATAGAGTTATGAGCATGCCCACTAGTGTCCTTTTTGCGTCCTACGGCAGCCCGTGTGTCGCGAGATATTTATTAAATACACTCGAGATGCATATTTTATTTGTTTTGCTTGTGCATGTATTTCTCCCTGCCTGCAGTTCCAGCTTTGGCCACTGGGGTTCCTATGTATGTTCTATGTGGGCGGTACCAGATCATGGTGGCTCCCTCTAGTGGTGTGGCTGTGTGTGACACTCACTCTGGAGAAGTAGTCAGTCAGGTATGAGGGTGCTGAGGGCTCTGATCCTTTGACTATCTTAAATACCAATCCCATGTTTAATTACTTAACCCTGTCTTCTACTCTGAGCCATCCCTGTCTAACAAAGTGTGTTGGAATTATGTGTCTTTTTAGGTTGAGAAGCAGATCAGTTTGTTTGGGGAAGTCTGAAGCTTAGTTTTTAATTGAGTCTGAACACTGATGAAAAGTAGCTCAATATAATCTGACATGTGCATTCTCTGACACGCGCGCGCGCGCGCACACACACACACACACACACACACACACACACACACACACACACACACACACACACACACACACACACACACACACACACACACACACACACACACACACACACACACAGTCCTACTAAGAGGTAAACTTGTAGTTTTATCAAACAGAACTACATACAAAGTACCACCTACAAAAAGCTCATATTAAGGCTACAGATTGTCCATTACAGATTCAGAGACATAGGCATAAGGATAAGAGAATAAAGCCAAGTTATGTGATCCTGCCACACATTTAAATCAAAGGTTATATTATTAATTATTGTCTCTTTACCTTCCAGAGGCTTCAGTTCTTTGAGGATTTCACAGACGGCTGCATCGATTCTCTTCTCATGTCTTGAAAAAACACGACGTGTCTCGTCAATGCATTCTGAAATGAAAAGCACCGTGAAATGATCAAAGACAAATCAGGACAAAGATATTTGACCTGGGATCTTTCTCGCTCTATGCTTTACACTTTTCCAAAATAAACTTCCGTAATAAAAGGTCTCATGCAAAAAAGACGCACGCGCCTGGTCGCTCACCTGAATGCGGATGAGCTCCAGTTGAACCCCACGGGCACGCCCATGCACCTTATGCACTCGTTTATGTCACGGTTTCAACCGGAAGTGTGTGTGAATGTAAATGAGAATGTACATTTACCTGTAAATGAAGGCCTATTTTCAGGCTCAGGGTCCCAGCATCTCTCCATGAACTCCACCAGATCTCCTAATCCAGCTGCTTGCTGGACATCTATTTTGTCCAGAAGAGGTCTGTCTCCCCTTTGAATCCTTAATTTCGCGTAGGAAAAATCCCCTCCTACACCTAGGCCTAGGACCACAATGGAAACAAGACCGCAAGGACTTTTTAGAGAAAGTGTTTGACTGTACTACTGTCTTTACATTTCTGTCTAAAAAAATATTCAATCAATCAAAAACACACACGTGTGTGTGTGTGTGTGTGTGTGTGTGTGTGTGTGTGTGTGTGTGTGTGTGTGTGTGTGTGTGTGTGTGTGTGTGTGTGTGTGTGTGCGTGTGTGTGTGTTTCCATGATTGAATATGATAATTTCACACAAACACAGACAGGCAGGCAGATAGACAGACAGACAGACAGACAGACAGACAGACAGACAGACAGACAGACAGACAGACAGACAGGCATGCAGCTGTCCTGATAGTGAGAGCAAAGTTACATTAAGTAATTTACAAAGTAACAAATACAATCATAATCAGTGTTGGGTAGTAACAAATTAATAATAATATATTACTGTAATATTATTACTCTTCCCAGTAACGAGTAAAGTAAGGTATTATGCTGCCAAAACAGTAATATAATACCATATTACTCCGACAAAAAAGGCCTCGTTACTCGTTACTGATGACGAGCGTCATTTATTTTAGCTCATTCATTCATTTAATATGTACTCTCTCCGTCTCTCGTAGAGGCAAGTTGTCGCATCATGCAAAAATAGAGTAGATCTACAAGCTATCAACGTACGTCAACAGAGATGCTTTTTATCTTGTAGATCAGTTCTTTTTAGCATGCAGCCTGCGCACAGTTATGACGTATAGCGCATGACCCGTATGCGACCGCCGCTTCGTGTATTTTTCCTCCGTTATTTAACTTCAAAAAGCTCTCAAACTTCTATTCTGAGGCATGGAATTTACTTATAAGATATCGTTCGGATATAATTTAGTTGTTTAACTTCATATATCAATATGTCAATTAATAGTTAAAGGGTCTACACCATGAATTTTAACTTTTTCTTAATTTTTGTGTGTTTTTGGTCTCCCCCACCTCTCTTCTGTTCCAACAAATACCCGACTTCGAGCATGCAGGCTTTCATAGGCTATCTGTGGTTTTCATGTAAATTGGTCTGAAAACAGTCCGTCAGATTTGTTCCCCCACCCTACGTCACGTCTGGGAACAATTCCTCCCGTTTTTCAGTTCTAACCCAAAAAAAAAAATCCAAAAAAAAATATATTTTTTTTTTTCCATTTTTTTTTTTTTTTTAATTTTTTCTTATTTTTTTTTTTTACTTTTTCCACACAGAACCAGGACATGACATGCATACAAACTGGCTCAATAGCGCCCCGTGCCAAACAGGACAATGTGGTATTGCAGGTGAAAGTGCTTTATAAGCCAGAGAGAAGTTAGTTGGAATGAGTATATCTGAGGCTTGATTTAGGCTCAAACCTTTTGAAAAACGTTTGAGGGACATAAACAATATGATATCAAATATTATTATTATTTTTTAAATTCATGGTGTAGCTCCTTTAATAATCAATAGGTCAATTAATCATGACTGAGCCTATTTAGAAATAAAAATTCAGAGAACCGTCAGGGGCAAGCAGTGACACGCATTGTATCCGAATAAAGCAACCTTCGGCTTGGCCCTTTCAGAAGTCCCCCTGCGTCACTTGTCTGGTGGTCGGGGAAAAAAACTGCTGACGAGGAGAGGAAACAGTGTTCCTCTCCTCTCCTCTCCTCTTCTCTCCTCTATATCATTGGTTCTCAAAGTGGGGTCCGGGGACCCTCAGGGGTCCTTGAGGGAGTTCCAGGGGGTCCCCAGCTAAATGATAGATTAGGCACCAAATGGACCCTTATGGGTCTGTAACTCTGAGAGTGTACAAATGTACTTGTATTTGTACACTCTGAGTTAAATTGACATAGATTTTACAATATAAATTGCGGTCCAAGTGATAGAAATGCCATTAAATGGGGGTCTGTAGCCTAATGCATGTCAAACTGGGGGTCCTTGAAATTAAAATGGTTGAGAATCACTGCTAGAGCCGTAAAAAATAAAAGTATACTGGGAATAAAAGTAATATAAAGTAATACGTAATATATTACTCTTGATTCCAAGTAATAAGTAATTTAGTAATTAAAAAAGTAATTTAAAAGTTATAATATTGTATAATTGTATTTGTTAGTTTGTAAAACATTTTGTAACATTGAAAAGTGCTTTACATGTGATGTTTATTTAATGTGTTAAAGTCCATCCCAGCAAACTGAAGATGATGGGAAATGCTGATTATAAACTTAATATAATAATAATATTGTCAGAAACCTTAAGGATCTGGAGGCAGTGGTGTATAGTAAGGCTGTCATGATACTCTACAGGGTTAGGGCTAGGGTTAGGGTTAGAGTCTACACACTACTGGCCTCATCATAATGCTATATAAACCAGTGGTGTATAGGGCTGTCATGATACTACACACTACTGGCCTCATCATAATGCTATATAAACCAGTGGTGTATAGTAGGGCTGTCATGATACTACACACTACTGGCCTCATCATAATGCTACATAAACCAGTGGTGTAGGGCTGTCATGATACTCTACTGGCCTCACCATAATGCTACATAAACCAGTGGTGTATAGTAGGGCTGTCATGATACTCTACTGGCCTCACCATAATGCTACATAAACCAGTGGTGTATAGTAGGGCTGTCATGATACTCTACACACTACTGGCCTCACCATAATGCTACATAAACCAGTGGTGTATAATAGGGCTGTCATGATACTACACACTACTGGCCTCATCATAATGCTACATAAACCAGTGGTGTATAATAGGGCTGTCATGATACTACACACTACTGGCCTCACCATAATGCTACATAAACCAGTGGTGTATTATAGGGCTGTCATGATACTACACACTACTGGCCTCACCATAATGCTACATAAACCAGTGGTGTATAATAGGGCTGTCATGATACTCTACACACTACTGGCCTCATCATAATGCTATATAAACCAGTGGAGTAGGGCTGTCATGATACTACACACTACTGGCCTCATCATAATGCTATATAAACCAGTGGTGTATAGTAGGGCTGTCATGATACTACACACTACTGGCCTCACCATATTGCTACATAAACCAGTGGTGTATAGTAGGGCTGTCATGATACTCTACACACTACTGGCCTCATCATAATGCTATATAAACCAGTGGTGTATAATAGGGCTGTCATGATACTACACACTACTGGCCTCACCATAATGCTACATAAACCAGTGGTGTATAATAGGGCTGTCATGATACTACACACTACTGGCCTCACCATAATGCTACATAAACCAGTGGTGTATAGTAGGGCTGTCATGATACTACACACTAATGGCCTCACCATAATGCTACATAAACCAGTGGTGTATAGTAAGGCTGTCATGATACTACACACTTCTGGCCTCACCATAATGCTACATAAACCAGTGGTGTATAGTAGGGCTGTCATGATACTACACACTACTGGCCTCACCATAATGTTACATAAACCAGTGGTGTATAGTAGGGCTGTCATGATACTCTACACACTACTGGCCTCACCATAATGCTACATAAACCAGTGGTGTATAATAGAGCTGTCATGATACTACACACTGCTGGCCTCACCATAATAGGGCATCGCAGTTGCGGCCACTTCCTGGTGCCACTGCAAAATACTCAATGCTTTTTTTCCCATTGACTTTTCCAAAAATATTTATATCAATTAATTTAAGCCTAGAACCAAGACATCCAGGATCCTGGTGAATCATGACCATAAAACCTTTTTTTCTGTGATTTTTTTTATTTTTTATTTAATGATATGATATACTATATTCAATAAATACCCTTTGTTATGCCGTTTTAATTTTTTTTTCACAGAATCAAACGTTTTATGGTCATGATTCACCAGGAGCCTGGATAGCTTGATTCTAGACTTAAATGAATTGATATAAATATTTCTGGAAAAGTCAATGGGAAAAATGCATTGAGTATTTTGCAGTGGCACCAGGAAGTGGGCGGGAACTGCGATGCCCTATGCTACATGCCCTATGCTACGAGTGGCAGCGGTGGCCTAGTGGTTAGAGGGGCGGCCTTGATACCGGAAGGTCCCTAGTTCGATTCCCCAATTCATCACATCGATCATGAATCACCGCTGAATAGCCCTTGAGCAAGGCTTCCATGCAGGGTCCGGCTGGAAACAAGCTTCGTGCTTAGTCCGACACCCTGGGTAAACAACAAACTTTGCTTTGCTTTACATAAACCAGTGGTTAAAGGGATAGTTCACCCAAAACATTACTTTTTTTCCTATGGATTAGTCACCCCATGGAGACTTGAATTCATGGATATTTTTTTGTTTTTGTCTCATTCCTAAGACAATAATTTGATGACCAGCGGTAGGCAGCGGTTCCGGTAGGAGACACAAAGGAAACTCTTTGTGTCTCCAACCGGAACCGCTACCGGTCATCACATTAATGGCTTAGGAATGAGAAAAACTCAAAAATTCTCCATGAATTCAAGGCTTCATGGGTGTGTTGTAATTGATAGAAAATAAGCAATGTTTTGGGTGAACTCCTCCTTTAAGATGTGTGTACAACCGTGTCCAACAGCAGCCGCACGTTGACCACCCTGGTGTTGGTTGTTACCACCAGTGGTGGAAAAAGTACTCAAATATTTTACTTAAGTAAAAGTATCAATACTGCTGTGACAAATGCACATTATATTTATCTGCTTGATCGATGGGTGTTATGTCTGATTGATATGTAACATCTGATCTAAGTTTATGCATGTTATTATATACGAGTGATATGTGACATGTTGGACACTGAGATATATGGACATTTCCTATTCACTTGAGGGGTAATGGGGCTGTGTGCTGTGGGTGATTGGAACATTGCAGCCACCCGACTTTACAAATAGAGGTGTGGCACGGGGGGAGGGGAGATAAAACAAACCGTGTACCAGTGGGAACGGGGGAGAAAACAGTTTTAACGCAATAGTTACCTGCAGCCAACTAAAAGGAACTATCGAGTCCAGCAGACTTGTGGAGGAGTTGACCTACCGCTGTTGCCGTGGAGTTTGTGGTGTTTGCGTTGAAGTCGGGAGGAGCCGAGGCCGGTGAGACAAGACCAATCGTCCAGTTTCCTTGTGGATTACAAATATAAGGGGTACCCTGAACTTATTATTATTTTGACCGTCGTCGCGGATGACGTTTGCTTTTCATTGGGGTTAAGGAACTTTACAGCCATGGAAGCGCGGTAAAGGAGAGGACCGTCGCGGGGACTGTTTATTATTTAACTAAATAGCCGGTGTGCCGTAGCTGACTTCTAAACACTGTGCGTGTGCGTGTCTGTTTACTGTTTATATTTGAATTGTGAGCCGCGGGGTTACAAAGGACAGTGGCTTTGTTTGGGTTGGGGGGGAGCATGTGAAATAATTTTTGGGCATTGATTTGTTTGTTTATTTCTTTTATTTGTTAGGGAAAGTGACAGGGACAGTAGTTAAAAACCCAAGAGGTGTGTTATTATTTACCATTTTGCGAGGTTGATTATTATTTTTGTGGTTTGAAATAAATTCACTGAAGCTAAAATCCTGCCAATCCCGTTGTTTTCTTTTTTAGTTAATAGTTAACCTTTCGGAGCAAAAGGCTGATTGTTACACTGCAATGTAGAAGTACTCTGTTACAAGTAAAAGTCCGGAATAAAAAATATCATCATTTGAAGATTTGCTGCTCCATTCACTTCTTGTTTAACTTATTACTGAAAAAGGCTGTATCTCGGCTCCTGAGCACTTTTTTTTACTATGTATTTTTGGCTGGCACAGTATGCAATTATTTTTCATTTCATTGGCACTGAATGAGTTAAGTACAACACTTGAGTAGATGTACTTAGTTACTTTACACCACTGGTTACGGCACTATATATTAAGTACTGTATGGTACACAGTATACTTCTGAATACACTGACATTCACATGCAATTATGGATCATATAAATGCACCTGGATATGGCGTGTTGTCTCCAGTCAGGATGGTCCACAGAAGTATAGCGTAGCTAATAAAAAGGAGAGGGAAACAAGTTGGAAAAAACATTTCACAAAATAACACGTATTAGATGACTTTGTATTAACAGCATTCCTTCAATAGTTCACCTGTAAACATCATAGGAGCGAACACGATGGTAGTCATCTTCAAAAGCCTCAGGGGGGATGAAGGCCAGAGTGCCTCCTTTGACACCTCTGCCCGCAGTCATCGAAACACTGTTGGACACCATAGACAAGCCGAAATCTGCTATCTATTGAAATGAAGAGGATAGAATAGTAATTTTAAGTATTTACTGTATGCTGTCCTTCAGCAGGACAGTGAAGAGACTCAGTCAGGGCAAAGGTGTGGCGATATGCAACACGGCCTGCTAATACTTGACTACATTAAAGGTAGGGTAAGTGATATTTCTTGGTATTTTATTATTCTTTTTGTTAAAAAGGTTAAAGTGATGATAATAATCATTGTTACAGAGCGTTTGTTCGGTCACAGGGGTCTCTCCAGCTCTTTAGTAAAAAGAATATAGTACATTTTCAGGTAGGTGACAACATTTAAGCCAATCAGGAGAGAGCAATGAAAATGCATTTTCTGTTTAATAAAGAGCTGGAGAGACATGGGAGTCTTGGGTCTTTACATGGGAGACATGGGTCTTTTTACTGAACAAACACTCTATAGCAATGAGTACAGAATATAGAGCTATTTAACACTTATTTTAACCAAAGTAAATCACTTACCCTACATTTAAGTGTGACAGTACTGTAATAGTGTTCATTTTCAATGAAAACAAAAATGATGTCAAAAGGTTCATTTGTTTTTGTAGAATGGAACATCACCTTGGGATGCCATCTTGGATTTGAATCAGTGGTTAATTCAACTGATTCAGTCCCATTCTTTGAGCCCTAGAACACAGGGTTATTTAACCATAAAACCCAGGGTTAGACACCAAACCACATATAGGTTGAATAGTAATTGATATCTAGCCATTTTAAGCTCCCGGCAGCCATCTTGGACTTGAAAATGTTCACATTTTGGTGGCAGTACCCTATTGTGGATTGAATTTGTCCCCATGTTTGTGCCGAATCTAGGGGGAACAAGATCAGAGGAGCTCCTTCTGGTGTTGTAGCAGTGGGCTTTACTCACTCTAGAGTGATTGACTAGAGTGAGTGACGATTGAATTGAATTGAACATACCTTGGCGTTTAACTTGGCATCCAGTAGGATATTGTCTGGTTTCAGGTCCATGTGTACGAGGCCCTTCTTACTGTGGAGGAAGTCCATGGCCTGGGCCACCTGGAGGGCCAGACGGAACGCCAGGGGCCAGGGTGGAGGCTTAGACCGGGTCTGCAGGAGGGTCTGTAGAGACCCCCCCTCCATCAGCTCCATTACTATACCCTGCCTACCTTTAGGGAGGCCAGGGGGACGGCCCTGGTACATCCCATGGACCATGGGGACATACTGCTGGTCAGCAGCTTCCATGTAATCAGCCTCTCGACACAGGGCATCATATGATTGGCCAGAGCTGCAGTGTGGGCAGTTTAGGAGGATAAAGACAGCAGTTAGTATACAGTTACTTTACTGAAAATGACAAGTCATTATTGTAAATCAACCTCAATTTAGCTTTTTGTATCATTGTCATCATACCCATCTTTAGGTAGCTTGATGGCCACTTTGCCCCAGTCCTTGTGTTCGGCACTATAGACATATCCAAATCCCCCTGAGCCAAGCAATTCCCAGTTCTCCAGGCTTTCGTCTCCAATTGTCTTTCTGCCACGCTGTGCCATCTCTCACCATAGGACAGAAAGATTCAACTCTAGAGGGACATAATTATAGGACAATTAATCTGAAGTCCTGAAACTGACTTTAACACCATATGCATGGAACTGAATGTCTTTCACTTTGAGCCATTAAAAAACAGTAGCTACACAAGCAATAATGTTAACATGCCCATGTTTAGTAAAATATGCACCGTCTTCATGGAATCAATGCATGTATCCAAACACAAAGTAAAAGCATATCCTGCACCAGTATCGGTATCATAGTTGAAGGTTTTAATGACTGACTGAGTCCTTACAACGCGTTAAGTAGGCTACTGACGTTTCAACAGAACCTTGACATGAATCTTGTCAGTTGCCCCAGCCCCTCCTCCTGCGTTTACACAGACGCTAGCTGGGATGGTTAGCAGACAGTAAACGCACAATAGGCTCTATGCTCAGCAGCCATATTGGAAAGAAACTGGACCTCTTCCTGTGTTCCTTCACAGGTGTTACCAATGATACTAATGAAGGCGCTGTTCCATTCCGGTCAAACAGAGTCAGGGTGCTGATAGTGTGCATGTTGGCTCATTGGAAACAGTCAAAGTGTGGTCACAGGTGTGTAACTCTGAGAGTGTACAAATGGAACCAAATGGACCCTAACAGGTCCATTTGGTTCCATTTGTACACTCTCAAGAGTTATGGGCGTCCATGAAATGAAAGAGTTTGACAACCACGGTGCTACACTAAATGGGACAGAGCCTTCATTAGTATCATTACACCTGTGAAGCAAGTAGAGTTCTCAACGGGCCTGAACATTAAGGCTCGGCCCTAACTGGGCCCTACTGGGCCGGCCCGAGGCTCGACCCAAACCGAACAATTACAATCATGTAATGTTAGGCCCGAAAGCCCGAAAAAAACACTACATGGTGCTAGTTGTTCAAATGATAGAGACAGAGTCAGTGTGAGAGAGAGCACACTTATAGTCGCCAAAATGGCAACTTCACATAACCAATAAAATTGTTCATACTACAAATACAAAACATGCAAAGCTACAGTTAAAGGGTATTTCACCTCATTTTATCGTGTACTCAGGTCTTTGTCAGCCCCCCGGACACTTTTTAAGTTGCTCAATTCAGTATTTAGATATTTGATATTAATTTTATCAGACACGCCCCCTTCCTATACAAACCCATGAATGAAAAAAGTCATTGAAAAAACACTGTCTTCTCACGTATTAGAAGGACAATATCAGTCACCAGGACCAAGGACGGCTGTTTTCAATGAAATCTAACATGTTTAAAATAGAGTTTGAAGTTACAATGGGTTTGTATAGGAAAGGGGCGTGTCTGATTAAATGAATATCACATATCTAAATACTGAATCAAGCAACTGTCTGGGGGGCTGACAAAAGCCTGAGTAGACGATAAAATGACCCACATTTCTTGTTCACAGCTCACTCTGCTATGCATGCATCATCTGCATTCCTCTGCCTCTCTCGACGAGTCCCCCTGCATCAGCCTGCAATTAAGTATATATCAGCAGGATGATCCATCCAATAACAAAGCAGGCGCAGCATGCCAGCAGCATGCATGCGCGCGCACACACACACACACACACACACACACACACACACACACACACACACACACACACACACACACACACACACACACACACACACACACACACACACACACACACACACACACACACAGATATTTTCCAGTTTTCTTAGTACAAATATGCAATCCACTCCTATAATACACCTTAGTGTAATGTAACCATGTTTTAATTGAACACAAAATAACCCCACAGATGACTGTTTCACTGTTTAGTTCAACTTAACTCTTCACTGAGTAAACATTTCACATCATGGATCTTACGTTAGCAACTTAGCAGCTAATGTATTATTCTGTTTAACACTGAGTTTGTAACTTACCCAGAGTTTAAAGTGGAAACAACATCAGTAGCACAGCTGTCGGTTAGAGGACTAAACGTTGTTCTTCTTCCTGAAGCGTTTGAATCTGTAAGGCGTTTTATTTTACACAACTCAATCCACTGTGTGCTCTCTCTCTCTCTCTCTCTCTCTCTCTCTCTCTCTCTCTCTCTCTCTCTCTCTCTCTACACTACGCAAAAAGTCCCCACTTCCTCCCAGGATGTTGTGTAACTCAGTGGCGTATTCGCCGTCACCCTAAGTGTGATCTCGCCTCCCCTACAAAAACACTGACTGAAAAAAACGAGCGCAAAAAACACCATTCTCGACCACAGTAGTGGTCAGGGTTGGTGTCCATTGGCTCCTCGTCCATTCACGGGCAGGCAGCCAATCACCACCGTATCCATTCAGTAGAGCGACTCTCGCCCCGGGGGGGGGGGGGGGGGGGGGAGACACACATTTAGGCCCGAAATGTAACTCCTGGAAACGCCACTGGTCTGACTGCAACTAGTTCAGACAGGTATGAGCTGTTGTCTTTCATCAAAGCTGACGATACTGTAGAATGATAATGATCTCACTTTAAAAGTGTTCTCTGTTCCTTTTGTATTGCAGTGAGAGGATATGACTGAATGGTTGAATTCTCTCACTTGATGAGTTTTCACTGTTTCTTTCTTTATTATAGTAAAGAGTCATTTAGCAATTTAACACATTGGGTGCCAGCATTTTATAACAACAGATTACGTTCGGTGCCGAAATCTCACCGTTGAGCTGTGCAGCGCTGTTTAAGCTGTAGACTCCACGACGTGCATTTCATGTGAAAAAAAGCATGCCTCCATTTGACCCGATGGTCCTGGCTAACGCCTGGAACGATAACATCTCTCACACGAGTAACAATGGTGGAGTGATTGTGCACACAAAATGAGTCGTTTTCCCCAACGTAAAATGTTTCGGAGTTATAGGGGTTTTAGAGAAGGAAATAGAACGGAGGCGGATGGGCGCCATGTTTTTTGACACGATGATGCATCTGGCCTATCCTTCTCAGAATCACCACGGGTGATCCCAGAGCTACTCCAGCCCCTCCCGTATGGAAAAAACTAAAACAAAAAAAAGACACCAAACACGGACGGTTCAGACCATGTTCGGCACCAGAGCGCCACTCTGTGAAAACACGGTTCAGACCGTGTTCGGCACCCGATGTGTTAACACACATTCTATACATGGTTAGAGCTGGATCACTGAACAGGTCTGTCAGGCCCAGGGGTCCAAAGGTCAGGGGGGTCCTCTAGAAAACTGGACCAACTGAGACCCAATGTTCCAGAATGTCAGAATCTGAACCAAAAGGACCCCCACATACAGAGTAGAGCTCTTCACGGGTCCAAAAAAAACGGACCAAACCCGAAATGGAAATGTGAAATCTGTTCCAATTCCAACCCATTCCGACATTTTTTTCAAATTACAAAACCAAACCCGAGTGGACCCGTTTATTTTCGTCCGATTCCGACCCGTTCCGATGTTTTCTTTCAAATTACAAAACCAAACCCGAGTGGACCCGTGTATTTTCGTCCGATTCCGACCCGTTCCGATGTTTTTACATTTCTACAGACCCGGACCGTAATTGGACCGGTGAAATGTGTTCCGAAACCCGATTATTTCCGAGATTTCACAAACCCGACCCTGCAGACACCACTTCAAAAAAGCGCATCAATGAAACGATACAAAAATAAATAAATATGCGCAGCTGTCCACAGAGATGTTAATTTAATATGCGTGACAAAAGGTTCTCTTTGTAAGTAAATGTGTACTTTAACACCTCGCCTCGCGCTGCGAGGCGTTGTGAGCTTGTAGATCAGCTATTTTTTGGCTAAAGTTTTCCTCAGAATAATAATCACACAAGTTACACAGCCATTCATGTCGCTGGCTCGCTGCTGCACTAACCTGATCCTAGGTCAGCCCTAAAGCATCACACAAGTTAACCAGCAGCCAGCACTGCTTTTAGTGCACACGGCACGCCACACAAAGCAGAGTGAGGACGAGAGCAGAGCGCACGGCACACACAGATTGATTGTTCATTGAATACTTCATTAACAGTTTGCAAAAAAAAGCACAGAAAGTACACACACACACAGTCACACGCACGTCGCACGCACACTTCGGGTTTTTTCGGATCCACTCGGGTATTACACATAATGAAAGACAGACCCGAGTTCCGAGGTAATGCTGCCCGATTCCGCCCCGCCCCCGACTGATCATGATAAAACACGAGTCAGACCCGTACGGGTCTCGGGTCCTCTCGGGTAATTTCGGAATCGGGGGGCCCGTGAAGAGCTCTAATACAGAGGCACATTTTATGAACAGGCCATGTAGGGAACTGCCTGGGACCCAGAGCAGTAAGGGGTCCCTGAAGGTTCATTTAAGATGGTCCCAGAGAGAGAGATTTTCTCTCAACAGTCTTAAGAATGACCTCAGCTCATGAAAGGATAAATGTTTAGTCCTTTCTGGTTGCCCATGACCTCTGACCTTTTGTATACTCTAGAACAGGGATGGACAACCTTTTGAGGCACACTTAACCCCCCCCCCAACACACACACACACACACACACACACACACACACACACACACACACACACACACACACACACACACACACACACACACACACACACACACACACACACACACACACACACACACACACACACACACACACAGCTGTGGAGGTTGCTTGAGACCACATGAAGTTGTGATGCATGTAGTGCAGTCTTGCTTGCGTGAGAACGAGCTGCTGGCAACCGCTCGCTTCTAGCTGCTGGCTAACCACAGCTGCGGAACAGGAAGCTAAGGTTGAATGCGCGCTTGCGCGCGCGCACACACACACACACACACACACACACACACACACACACACACACACACACACACACACACACACACACACACACACACACACACACACACACACACACACACACACACACACAGCTTCATTACAACATTAATTATAAAAGTGGAAAAAAGCAAATGCAAACACAATTGGTAAAAGGGTGATTTAAATGCGTTTAGACGGTTTGGATACACAGACATGAGCGTTGTAAGGTTAAATGAATGTGGGTTTGGGTTGAAGTCTGGCGGGGGAAACTTTTTAACACAGTAGATGTCATTTCCTGTATTCTGGCTCACTGTTACCATAGCAACAGACTGCTAAAAAGATTCTCTCCCCGTACAATCAGGAACATGACCCCCCCCCCCCCCCCCCCCCCCCCTCTCTCTCTCTAATATGCTTGAACCGTTTCTACTTAATCTGCTGTTAGAAGATACTGTTAAGTTGTTTACTTAAAGTTAGGTGGCAGCTACTGTTGGTGTATAATATAAAATAATATCATATCATATAATATAATATAACATACCAAGATCTTTATGCATGTGTACATACTCTAGGGTGATCTAGGGTGAGACGGTTGAGGTTTCACTTTCTTCTTTATTTTGTTCTGTTTATTGTCGGCTGGAAACATCTAGTCACCTGACTTGTGGTTTGAGCTAAAGTGTCTTTCAAAGTTCTGTGCAGGCCCTTACAGAGGCATACGAGAACTGATTTTAACTGCTCATAAACTATGAAGCCTAGTTATTCAGCAGGACTTATATTCGGGTGGCTCTTAAAACAGCTGTTTTGGATGTTTGTGTAACTCCGAGAGGATAAAATCCATGGAGACAAATGGACGCTTACGGGTCCATTTGGTTCCATTTGTACCCTCTCAGAGTAAAACTGGAGAGGTCCCTGTGTACATGTTATCTGTTGTATGTGCCAGCAAAGAAGCCCCTGAATCGGAATTTGAGTGATTTAGTGAACAAACTGTGTTGAATACGAAGCGCGGAAATTACAGTGTGGGGACCGGAGATTATGACATTGTTGATTCTGGAATACTGCTCCAGATCTAACACTCTGTTTTCCAATAGTATGATTGTTTTCTCTTGTTCAATATTCTTCAATTTCAACTGCTTGATTTCAGTCAGCAGTCCTGTTATGATGGAGTTTTGCTTTGTCAAAGTTGCCATTTCAGAAGACATCATGTTTAATGACTCCTTTAACTCCTCCATGTCCTTCTGAAGGATTTTCATGGCCGTGTTTCCAGCTGCAGCTTGATAATAATAAATCACACTACACACTACACGAAATAAATCACACTACACTGCTACTATATGCTAACTCACCAACACAGATAACAAGCGGTCTCACCAAACAAACACACAATGATCTTATGCAGAAGGATCACGGGCTAAAGACGAGCCCCACCGTCTGATGGTCACTGCTGAGGACACAGCCTGATGGTTGGTGGTGCCGGGTGCAGTAGGTTAGTCCGACAGCGCATTCCTCCAACAGCGCAGCGCTCCGACGTTTCAATACTAAACCCGAACCAAACCCGCACCCTAACCCTAACCGCACGCGGATGCCACATAGTCGGAGAAAAGGTCTGTCGGATTATCGCATGCCTCCCGGTGGTGCCTAGCTGCTGCAGGCCTGGTGGTGCCTGGCTGCTGCAGGCCTGGTGGTGCCTGGCTTCTGCAGGCCTGGTGGTGCCTGGCTGCTGCTTGCCTGGTGGTGCCTGGCTTCTGCAGGCCTGGTGGTGCCTGGCTTCTGCAGGCCTGGTGGTGCCTGGCTGCTGCAGGCCTGGTGGTGCCTGGCTTCTGCAGGCCTGGTGGTGCCTGGCTGCTGCAGGCCTGGTGGTGCCTGGCTTCTGCAGGCCTGGTGGTGCCTGGCTTCTGCAGGCCTGGTGGTGCCTGGCTTCTGCAGACCTGGTGGTGCCTGGCTTCTGCAGGCCTGGTGGTGCCTGGCTTCTGCAGGCCTGGTGGTGCCTGGTGTTTGTTGGCTGATGCTAGACAGGTGGAGCCTGGAGTTTGATGTCTAATGCTGGCTTGGTGGAGCCTGGTGGCAGCAGGCTAACACAGAGCCTGGGCTTCACCCAGAAGATAGCTGGAGCAGAGGCTCAATCCAAATTCACTAATTAAATTACACTTAAAAATAGAAATACATTACAAGGATTGTTTTAGATTGTTTCCACAAAACTGCTGCTCTCTAAAGCTGCTGCTGCTGCTTCTCAGTGTTGACTGAGAACACCTGGTCACAGTGTGGGGATAGGTCTGGTCACAATGTGGGGATAGGTCTGGTCACAGTGTGGGGATAGGTCTGGTCACAGTGTGGGGATAGGTCTGGTCACAGTGTGGGGATAGGTCTGGTCACAGTGTGGGGATAGGTCTGGTCACAGTGTGAGGATAGGTCTGGTCACAGTGTGGGGATAGGTCTGGTCACAGTGTGGGGATAGGTCTGGTCACAGTGTGGGGATAGGTCTGGTCACAGTGTGAGGATAGGTCTGGTCACAGTGTGGGGATAGGTCTGGTCACAGTGTGAGGATAGGTCTGGTCACAGTGTGGGGATAGGTCTGGTCACAGTGTGGGGATAGGTCCTGGTCACAGTGTGGGGATAGGTCTGGTCACAGTGTGGGGATAGGTCTGGTCACAGTGTGGGGATAGGTCCTAGACGGCACTGCAGATATATACATAGATGGATTCCATGTAATATCAACAGTGCATCCATGGCACATATAACAGTATTGTAGATTATAGGCGATATTCACTTAAACTCCTCATGTTTAAGCCTAACAGAATTATATATTTATGGACTATATATACATATATATATACATTGTATATATTTTTTGACGACTTGTGCATTTAATTTGTCGGCAATACTTTGCCACGCTTTCTCCCTGGATCTATTTATTGCGGCCGTGTTTCCTTTCTTGCTTATTATACATTTTACTTCCTTGTATGATTCCATGAGCTGCTGCAGTGCTGCTGTTCAACCACAGAGAAGAACGTCGCTCTGGTTTTGGGCTCCATGATTGGTCAAGTTCACATTTATTGTTTCTATCAGGAAGAAACAGAACCT
Organism: Gymnoscopelus microlampas; assembly: GCF_963454915.1. Taxonomy (NCBI): domain Eukaryota; kingdom Metazoa; phylum Chordata; class Actinopteri; order Myctophiformes; family Myctophidae; genus Gymnoscopelus; species Gymnoscopelus microlampas. The sequence goes on from NC_139943.1 coordinate 56,206,800, forward strand.
TGTATCTCCATATTTAAACTTTTTATGTTTGTATTTTTAGTTTTTTCCCCTTTACTTCCCTTCTTCGTCATACAAGGGTGTCACACAAAAGTAGCAAGTAGCCGATCTACAAGCTCACAACGAGTGACAAGACCCCTCATCCACACTTTGAACACATTGTTGTTGTTTTGTTTTTTTACATATAAAACCATTGGCCCTTGTGATCAGGCCTTCCCTACTAGTGTATTAAACCACACTGCCCCCTGCTGGCCCATCACTGACCTGCATCTCCATGTATGTGTGAGGGAGGCTCTGGACTCTAACCTGTGATGCTTGTTGATGAGGTGATCCAACATGGAGGGGCTGAGGATTCACATCAACCTGAACACATTGAATGTTCTAACAGAGAAAAGTCCTTTTGAACACCTTGGAGTGAACATGTTGATGGTTGAGCGCTGTATTCCTCCTGCTCTGGCTGCTTCTCTGGACCAGTAGCATGACTGTACACAGTGGTGGAAAAAGTACTCAGATATTTTACTTAAGTAAAAGTAGCAATACCACAATATAAAAATACTCTGTTACGAGTAAAAGGCCTGTGTTCAAAATGTTACTTGAGTAAAAGTACAAAAGTATTGGCATCAAAATATACTTAAAGTACAAAAAGTAAAAGTACTAAAATGTTTGAAAATAGCCGATCTAAAGAAGACGATATGATTTCATCAACGCCCCTTTTTTTCATGAGGAAGACGTGATGTTGATGTGCTAAACATAGCTCTTTGATGACTAAAATATGACCAGACCAATGTGTGTTTTAGTCGGCGAGACGAGACGAGACGAAAATGTTATTGGGTGGGACGTTCAAAATGCATGAAGAGATCAAAATATTATAGCGATATTATTTCAATGGGGGAATAGTGGCCAATCACAGTGAGGGTTCTAGGATGCACAGCAACATCCGGCTCTGTGATTGGTTTCTTTTCCCTTTTTTTTGGCTCTGTGATTGGCTGGGATACCGGCCTGGTCTGGCCAGTGTTGCCAGGTTTTTATTATTATAAGTTTCCACCAATAACTGTATTTGAAAATAGCAGATCTACAAGCTCACAACGCGTTGTTCTTGATGTGACACGTTGTGAGCTTGTAGATCTGCCATCTTCAAATAACCGATGCATACAGTAGGTTTAAGTACTAAGTTGTAAGTGTGGCCCAGTTGCTTCTTTCGGGCTTGTTTTCCTAGCCCTTGTTACAGGGTGCTTTAGGCTAGTCTGCAGCTCCACCCTGTGGACGTACTGTGCCTGTGATATATATACCTGCCTCACGTGACTATATCTCAGTTGTATGATTACCTGCTTACTGTGAATACACGGCGTTGAGACACAGCCTGACTTGCCTTGTTTATTAATGTTACATCTACAAACAGACGCTCAGCAGAGCCACAGAGAACACACACACTGTACCAACGTGAACAGGCAGTGCTACAGGCAGGCCTGTGATACACTTTACTGGCCTGGTATGCAAGGGGAAGTCAAGGATTATGTGTAAAAGTGCTCTGTGTGTAATGAGTATATATGCACAACAACAACACAAAGAGACTATGATGTCACACCCGCTCCACACGTCCCTGTTCAGCTGGTGAGCATGGATCTGTACAGCTACACAGCACAGAACGTCTTGCTCGTGGTGGACCATTACTCTGACTTTTGGGAGATGGACCTGCTCCCTGACCTATCATTTATTTATTTTATTTAACCTTTATTAAACCAGTAAAATCACATTGAGACCATTGTCTCTTTTACGAGTGCGCACTGGCCAAGAGAAGAGGCAAATAAATGTTACACAGCTCTGCCAGTAACAACATAACAGGACATAACAAAGACAAACATGTCATCCATAATACCAAAAACCTACTACCAATAGCACCAAATACAGACAAATTATTGAAAGGCTAATAACAACAATACATCATACAACTACTAAACTAATACAAAACTAAGATCACAGCATTTGCTACTCGTCAAAGCAGGAGCAATGGCTGGAGAATGTGCCCATGGCAATCCTCTTAAAACTCACTAGGGGGATCAAAGAAGCCCATTTTAATCTGATCTGTAGGTCATTCCATGACCAGGGCCCAAAAAATGGCTTTTTTTCCCTGCTTCAGATTTGGTGTCGGGTATGACGTCTGACGTATCAGCGGACACCACGATCCGTAGATGCAAGGCACAGTTTGCACGCTACGGTGTCCCAGACAGGGCCCTTTCTGATGGTGGAGGCCAGTTTGCCGGTGGAGAGTTCCGGGCGTTTGAGAGAGAGAGAGAGAGGGGTTTTGAGCATGTCATGTCCTCACCGAGGAACCCAAAGGCTAACGGCAAAGAGGAGTCTGCAGTGAACAATGTAAAGAGCCTGTGCAGAAGGGCAGACCGGGCCAAAGAGGACCCCTGGGGGCCATATTGCATTGAAGAAACACGTCCACTGAAGGTATGCATTGCAGCCCAGCACAGCTGCTTATGTCACAGAGACTGAAAACCCTTCTCCCTGTGGCCGACCAGCTGCTGGTGTCTCAGGTCATCACAGTGTTCCTGACAAGCTGTGAGTGAAACATCAAGCAGCAAAGCTGACATATGACAGATCTGACAAGGATCTGTCAGAGCTGAACGTCGGCCAGCCCATACGGATGAAGACACTCCCCCAGGAGACAGGACGGGCCGGTGGAGGAGAGGTGTGTGTCTGCAGCAGTTGGGACTCTGGTCCTATCTGGTCGGTGTGGAGGGGAACACGTATCGACACAACAGGGTTGATCTTCGACCAGCAGAGTGAGTGGGGGGAGCGCCAGAGAGGTCGTCGGCGTCCCTGAGGAGCAGTGGTGGAAAGCAACTAAGTACATTTACTTAAAGGACGACTTCACCGCTTTTCAACCTATCTTCATATAATAGGTCCTCACTAATACTCATGATAAAATGGTACAATTTTTTTCTACTCGGTCTGTGTCTCAGAGGAGGGCTGTGGACAGTTCAGAGTCCCGTCTACCAGTGACATCATCAATGGGGAATCCAAGCTAATAGAAACGGCAGGCTTTCTATTCCTGGAAAGTTGCAATGCAATAATAGATCCCATTGTTCTCGTGTTAATAAAAATCTAAATAAAAAATGTGGTAAAAAATGTGGGGTTTCTGGACTGTCCACAGCCCTCCTATGAGACACAGACCAAGTAGAAAAAAATTGTATAATTTTATCATGAGTATTAGTGAGGACCAATTGTATGAAGATAGGTTGAAAAGCGGTGAAGTCGTCCTTTAAGTACTGTACTTAAGTACAATTTTGAGGTATTTGTACTTTACTTGAGTATTTCCAATTTCCAATACTTTTACTTCTACTCCACTACATCTCAGAGGCAAATATTGTACTTTTACTCCACTACAATTATTTGAAAACTTTAGTTACTAGTTACTTTTCAGATATAAACTATGATATAATGAAACATACATTAACCACTTTAAACCTATTTTATACCTAGGCTATTTGAAAATAGCCGATCTACAAGCTCACAAAGCGTCGCATCGCGATGCATTGTGAGCTTGTAGATCGGCTATTTTCAAATATTTAGTACTTTTACTTTTGGTAGGCTACTTTAAGTACATTTTGATGCCAATACTTTTGTACTTTTACTCAAGTGAATTTTTAATTCTGGACTTTTACTTGTAACAGACTATTCTTATATTGCAGTATTGGTACTTTTACTTAAGTAAAGAATTTGAGAACTTTTTCCACCACTGCTGAGGAGTCTCCAAGGCCATCGCCCCAGAGGTCATCACCGTCTTCCCCGCAGACTGACAACACACCATGCTGTGAGTTACACACTGACAACACACCATGCTGTGAGTTACACACTGACAACACACCATGATGTGAGTTACACACTGACAACACACCATGATGTGAGTTACACACTGACAACACACCATGATGTGAGTTACATACTGACAACACACCATGATGTGAGTTACACACTGACAACACACCATGATGTGAGTTACACACTGACAACACACCATGATGTGAGTTACACACTGACAACACACCATGATGTGAGTTACACACTGACAACACACCATGCTGTGAGTTACACACTGACAACACACCATGCTGTGAGTTACACACTGACAACACACCATGATGTGAGTTACAGACTGACAACACACCATGATGTGAGTTACAGACTGACAACACACCATGATGTGAGTTACACACTGACAACACACCATGATGTGAGTTACACACTGACAACACACCATGATGTGAGTTACACACTGACAACACACCATGCTGTGAGTTACACACTGACAACACACCATGATGTGAGTTACACACTGACAACACACCATGATGTGAGTTACACACTGACAACACACCATGCTGTGAGTTACACACTGACAACACACCATGATGTGAGTTACACACTGACAACACACCATGATGTGAGTTACACACTGACAACACACCATGATGTGAGTTACAGACTGACAACACACCATGATGTGAGTTACACACTGACAACACACCATGATGTGAGTTACACACTGACAACACACCATGCTGTGAGTTACACACTGACAACACACCATGATGTGAGTTACACACTGACAACACACCATGATGTGAGTTACACACTGACAACACAACATGCTGTGAGTTACACACTGACAACACACCATGATGTGAGTTACACACTGACAACACACCATGATGTGAGTTACACACTGACAACACACCATGATGTGAGTTACACACTGACAACACACCATGATGTGAGTTACACACTGACAACACACCATGCTGTGAGTTACACACTGACAACACACCATGATGTGAGTTACACACTGACAACACACCATGATGTGAGTTACACACTGACAACACACCATGATGTGAGTTACAGACTGACAACACACCATGCTGTGAGTTACACACTGACAACACACCATGATGTGAGTTACACACTGACAACACACCATGATGTGAGTTACAGACTGACAACACACCATGATGTGAGTTACACACTGACAACACACCATGATGTGAGTTACACACTGACAACACACCATGATGTGAGTTACACACTGACAACACACCATGCTGTGAGTTACACACTGACAACACACCATGATGTGAGTTACACACTGACAACACACCATGCTGTGAGTTACAGACTGACAACACACCATGATGTGAGTTACACACTGACAACACACCATGATGTGAGTTACACACTGACAACACAACATGCTGTGAGTTACACACTGACAACACACCATGATGTGAGTTACACACTGACAACACAACATGCTGTGAGTTACACACTGACAACACACCATGATGTGAGTTACAGACTGACAACACACCATGCTGTGAGTTACACACTGACAACACACCATGATGTGAGTTACAGACTGACAACACACCATGCTGTGAGTTACACACTGACAACACACCATGATGTGAGTTACAGACTGACAACACACCATGCTGTGAGTTACAGACTGACAACACACCATGCTGTGAGTTACAGACTGACAACACAACATGCTGTGAGTTACAGACTGACAACACACCATGCTGTGAGTTACAGACTGACAACACACCATGCTGTGAGTTACACACTGACAACACACCATGATGTGAGTTACACACTGACAACACAACATGCTGTGAGTTACACACTGACAACACACCATGCTGTGAGTTACAGACTGACAACACACCATGCTGTGAGTTACAGACTGACAACACAACATGCTGTGAGTTACAGACTGACAACACAACATGCTGTGAGTTACAGACTGACAACACACCATGCTGTGAGTTACACACTGACAACACACCATGCTGTGAGTTACAGACTGACAACACACCATGCTGTGAGTTACACACTGACAACACACCATGATGTGAGTTACAGACTGACAACACACCATGCTGTGAGTTACACACTGACAACACACCATGATGTGAGTTACAGACTGACAACACACCATGATGTGAGTTACAGACTGACAACACACCATGATGTGAGTTACACACTGACAACACACCATGCTGTGAGTTACACACTGACAACACACCATGATGTGAGTTACAGACTGACAACACACCATGATGTGAGTTACACACTGACAACACACCATGATGTGAGTTACAGACTGACAACACACCATGATGTGAGTTACAGACTGACAACACACCATGATGTGAGTTACACACTGACAACACACCATGCTGTGAGTTACACACTGACAACACACCATGATGTGAGTTACACACTGACAACACACCATGCTGTGAGTTACAGACTAACAACACACCATGATGTGAGTTACAGACTGACAACACACCATGCTGTGAGTTACACACTGACAACACACCATGATGTGAGTTACACACTGACAACACACCATGCTGTGAGTTACAGACTAACAACACACCATGATGTGAGTTACAGACTGACAACACACCATGATGTGAGTTACATACTGACAACACACCATGATGTGAGTTACACACTGACAACACACCATGATGTGAGTTACATACTGACAACACACCATGATGTGAGTTACACACTGACAACACACCATGATGTGAGTTACAGGACCGGGCAGAAGGCTGATTAGACCTCCTGACAGACTTGAACCCTAGGTCACACACGCACGCACGCACGGATGGGGCAGGTGTACACTACTGTATTTTAACATCGGTCATAATGGTGGTACTGGTAAAAAAAAAAAAAGGTAGAGAATGAGAACCTGATCTAGTCTATTCTATTTTCTGAACATGCAGTATTTTGTGTGAATTACATTATGTGTTGTAACACATGTTGTATCCTATTGTGTTATCCCCTAAAAAATGGGATATATTTTATGATAATACTGTTAGCAGTCATATCTTAAATACAATATCTATATTGACCTGATTAAATTAGTTTAAATACATTATTTTATTTGTTTGACTAAAACTAAAACGACTAAAACTAGACTAAAACTATCAAGGATGGAAATGACTAAAATGTGACTAAAACTAACTAGCATTTCATCCAAAAGACTAAGACTAAATCTAAAATGCCTGCCAAAAACAATGTCTGACTATAGTAATCTTAACTGCATGCATTTCCAAATGAGTATGAAGAAAGCATATGGAGTTTTTGACTTGAGAAACTCTTTCTGCACAGACAAGATCAGAGCTCAAGGGAAGGTGTAGAGCGACCTCTAGTGGCTGAATGTTGTCTATAGTGCTTTTAAAGTGTTCGGGCCCTCTAGGTTTTATTTGGTGTATTTGCCAAACCTTGGTACATGTTTGCTTGATTTTTATTTTATAGTAAATTCACACAGACTTGGAGTGAGAGAGCCACATTCACAGTGGAAACTACCTTCAACAAAACAAACACTAAGCATTTGCTACATACAGTCTAGTATATATGTGTTGTTACTGGAGTGTTATTAAAGTTATTAATAATAGTTACAGTATGTATGTGTTGTTACTGGAGTGTTATTAAAGTTATTAATAATAGTTACAGTATGTATGTGTTGTTACTGGAGTGTTAATAAAGTTATTAATAATAGTTACAGTATGTATGGGTTAGGGTTACTGGGGTGTTATTAAAGTTATTAATAATCTCCATGATGATAGAGATATCTCTAGGCAGTGCTGCATACTTTATGCTCAGGCCAATATGCTGCTTCACAGGTTCACTATGTGTTCTGATCACTTTATAAAGCATTCTGCACTCCCATGTATACAGCCTTACTGTGGTGCACTTACAAGAAGGGTTAAAGTGTCCTACAATGATGCCCTGAGGATACTTATTAACCCATTAACACATTTTGGGGCGGGAACCCCTATTTGTAACTCTACCTTTCAGGACGGGAACCCCTATTTGTAACTCTACCTTTCAGGACAGGAACCCCTATTTGTAACTCTACCTTTCAGGACGGGAACCCCTATTTGTAACTCTACCTTTCAGGACGGGAACCCCTATTTGTAACTCTACCTTTCAGGACGGGAACCCATTTGTAACTCTACCTTTCAGGACGGGAACCCATTTGTAACTCTACCTTTCAGGACAGGAACCCCTATTTGTAACTCTACCTTTCAGGACGGGAACCCATTTGTAACTCTACCTTTCAGGACAGGAACCTTTATTTGTAACTCTACCTTTCAGGACGGGAACCCCTATTTGTAACTCTACCTTTCAGGACGGGAACCCCTATTTGTAACTCTACCTTTCAGGACGGGAACCCCTTATGGGGTTCTTGTTGCAACGTACAGTATATAGCAACGTACATTTGTTGTGATGTTTCTATAAATATTTGTAGTTTTTCAGAAAACTCAGGTCAGGTGTTTTTAGAATGAGCCTCAGGTCTAAATGGAACCTGGAACACATCTGTCATTTGTTTATTTGAGCTAAAAAGCATTATTTTACACAGTTGGCTGTTCAAAAATAGCAGATCTACAAGCTCATAGTGCGGCACCGAGTGCCGCACTATGAGCTTGTAGATCTGCTATGTTTGAAAAATAGTGAAAATGTGTTCAAATCTTTGAATATGAATATATATTTTTAAAGTGAACATTTTTAACTCAAATCTTTGCCTCTGGGGGGTCCCTGGAACAACGTATTTTGAGATGAGGGTCTGTGGCTAAATACATATAATTCTGGGGGTCCTTGACATTAAAGATATTGAGCACCACTGATATAGAAACATAGGGTTTTCAAAAATACTGTTGGGATTTAGGAGAGGTTTAGAATGGGCTTCAGGTCTTAATGGGTTAAGGTCTCTAGATGTCACTTGTTTGTAACATGTAGAAATAATAAATGCAAATATCCATGCTACAGATATTTTTTTTAACACTTGTGAATATTGTGTTTACTTTCTTAGTGTCTTTTTTATGAATTAGGGTTTTATGAAATGCATGCAGTCTCATATGAAATGCAAATATAATAGACTGAATTTTAGCATCATTCAAACCGTTTTTATCAATCTATATATCTCAATAAACAAATCACATTCGTTTTTAAATCAACAATCATGTTGCTTTAGCTTGAGGACATCAAACAAACAAATGACAATGAACTAGAACACACGTTCTAAGGTGCTCCACAAACAGGTTTTATGACTCTTAAACAAACAAACAGTTGGTCTCTCACCGGCTGCCTCTCCAGTGCTGCTTTGATGTGTTCAGAGAGACACGCTTTTTACTTTTACTTTGTAATGGAGGCTTGTGGAGGATTCTTCTCCCTTCTCTCCTTCTGAAGTTTCAATTACAGATCTTCTCTCAGGTGCGGTGCTTTATAGTGTAGCCACGCTGATTAGTAATTAGGGAATGATCTCAGACAGCTGTCACTCTGTCAATCAGCCCCACTTTTTAACCCTTTGATCTCTAGTGAGGATTTTCCAAGTTGACTTCACAATGTGCTTCAAAAAATAAAAATAAAAACAAGAAAATGGAAAGGTCAGCAATGACACAAAATGAACACAATTACATGTAAGAATTAAATAAATAAAAAATAATAATGCTACAGAATCCAGGGGAAAAAACATGTTGATTGTATGACCTACAGTTCAAGAGTTATAGGCCAAAACGTGAATCTGCCTGTTATAGCGCCACCATGAGGCTGATATGAAAAATGTAGGGTGGCATTTCTTCCTTGGCCTAGTGGGGATATGTGTGCAAAATGTCCTTTAAGACCTTTTTAATACAAACTGGCCAAATTGTCAAATAAACAAGAAAGGGGTAAACGCTGTGAAAATAGCCGATCTACAAGCTCACAAAAATGGGATTATTTTGGGGGTCCCCACTCCCCAGTTCAAATAGTATTATTTTGGGGGGTCTCCAGTTCAAATAGTATTATTTTGGGGGGTCTCCAGTTCAAATAGTATTATTTTTGGGGGGTCGCCAGTTCAAATAGTATTACTTTGGGGGGGGGGGGGGGGGGGGGGGCGTGGCCTGTAAAGTTAGTGAGCTTGTAGATCTGCTATTTATTTTTTTAAATCGTGAAAATTTGTGCAAATCTTTGAATATATATCTTTCAAACATTTGTGAAATATATTTGTTCCAGGGACCCTCAGAAGCAAAGATTTGAGTTACAAATGTTCGCTTAAAAATATATATATTCAATGATTTGCACACACTTTCACGATTTCATTTCAAAAATAGCAGATCTGCAAGCTTATAGCTTGTAGATCTGCTATTTTTGAATAGCCAAATAAATGTAAAATGACAGAGATGCGTTCCAGGATTGAATGGGTTAATGTTAATATTCAGTCTCATGACCTTCACTCCTTCCACCAGGAGTGTGAATATTTAAAATATGTTTTCCTTTAAAAGAAAAAAAAACTGATTCATGATAATTTAACAATCTATATTTTATTATGTCATTATAGGAGGAAAGTTTATCAAAACATTCCCAAAGATAAAAAAAAAAGAAAAAGTGAAAATAGCAGATCTACAATCTCACCTTATCAATACAGGAGGGGGCGTGGCTGATGAAATTCATGTAAAAAATCTAAATATTGAATCAACAACAAAAGCCTGAGTAGACGTTAAAATGATCCCAGAACTGTTTTAAATTGTAATAATAATAATAATAATAATAATAATAATAATAATAATAATAAGGGTAATAACAATAATAATAATAATAATAATAATGGTAATAATAATAAGGGTAATAATAATAATAATAATAACAAGGGTAATACTAATAATAAATGTAATAATAATAATAATAATAATAATAATAATATTAATAATAATAATAATAATAATAATAATCATCATCTTTTTTAGGAGTGGAGCCCAAAGTGAGACTGAAGTCAGAGACTCCCCCTCGTCGTGGTGAACACACTCACATGCTGAGGTGCAGCAGCTACGACTTCTATCCTAAAGTGATCCTGGTGACCTGGTGGAGAGGTCAAGAACCTTTGACCTCTGGTCTCTCCTATGCCGATGTGTCTGATGGAGACTGGTACTACCAGTACCACTCCTACCTGGAGTACACACCCAGGTACACACCTAACAGACACCTATACATAGAAATACACACCTCTACTGGTACTACCAGTACCACTCCTACCTGGAGTACACACCCAGGTACACACCTAACAGACACCTATACATAGAAATACACACCTCTACTGGTACTACCAGTACCACTCCTACCTGGAGTACACACCCAGGTACACACCCAGGTACACACCTAACAGACACCTATACATAGAAATACACACCTCTACTGGTACTACCAGTACCACTCCTACCTGGAGTACACACCCAGGTACACACCTAACAGACTAACAGAAAAAAATGTGTGTGTGTGTGTGTGTGTGTGTGTGTGTGTGTGTGTGTGTGTGTGTGTGTGTGTGTGTGTGTGTGTGTGTGTGTGTGTGTGTGTGCGCGCGCGCGCGCGCGTGCGTGCGTGCGTGCGTGCGTGCGTGCGTGCGTGTTACAGATCAGGAGAGAAGATCACATGCATGGTGGAACATCCCAGCCTGACCGCGCCTATCAAGATGGACTGGGGTCAGTTACTGTAATCTACTGTACAAGATACATTTGTTTTGCAGAAAGGAAACACAGCAACCCAATTAAAAACAAGACACAATAATACAGACACCAGAAATAAAAATCAATACAAATACATTAAAACATCCTAAAAAAAAAGAGTAATCATTCTAATAAGAAGGTCATGACAGGAGCCTCACCTACTTAGAGCGTAAGTGTCACGTCTAGATGAGGTACATCATCTTTGTTTACTAATTGCTGCAGGTACAAAGACATTCATAGAATTTATATTATTTATATAATTTATAGAATTTACACATCATGGTCAGAAGCTGCTGGAGTGAAGGGGTTGAAAGTAACTGTAAAGTATGAGAACAGTCCTGAGAGATGGAACTGGTCTTATATAAATGCTGCATTAATATCAATGGTAATGGTCTCGTGGTTAGAGTGTCTGCCCTAAGATTGGCAGACATTGGCAGCACTTGGTGCCACACTACGAGCTTGTAGATCTGCTATTTTAGAAAAATTGTGAACATTTTTCCAAATGTTTGAATGTATACTTTTTTAAAGCGAACATTTGTAACTGTCAAATGTCTCAACAAATGTCTTAATGTTTCTGAAAAACTATTGTTGCTATAATATCAGTGGTGCTCAAACCTTTTATTGTCAAGGACCCCAACATTAGCTGATCCCCATCAAGATATGTTGTTCCAGCCCCCCCCCCCCCCCCCCCCCTATTTTCTTTTAAAAGAAAATAGCAGATCTGCAAAGTCTTAAAATAATGCTTAAATATAAAATATAAAACGACACTGGTGATTCCATGCCAGAGTCAGTGAAGAACAAGGTGTTTTAATCTACTGTAATAATGTAATGTAATATAATATAATATTTGTATTGTTAGATTTCTCCATGTCAGAGTCAGTGAAGAACAAGGTGGCCATGGGAGCATCAGGTCTGGTTCTGGGTCTGGTCATGTTCCTGTCTGGATTCATCTACTTCCAGTGGAAGAAACGAGGTGATTAGCATGTTTAATCAACATGTTAATTAACATGTTTAATCAACATGTTAATTAACATGTTTAATCAACATGTTAATTAACATGTTTAATCAACATGTTAATTAACATGTTTCAACATGTTTAAGATATTTCATTAACATGTTGACTGTTATTGTGTTATTGTTTGTATATTTATGCATTGTATGGAGAAATACACACAAACATAGGATTTATTTGTGTGTCTGTTTTAACTGTCTCTCTTCTTCTTCTATCAGGTCGTATTCTGGTGCCTACAACCAATGACGAGCTTTAGACTCCTCCCACACACCCAGGTTCACTTCCTCTTCCTTTTTACCAAACTTTGTTTTTTTGTTTTATGTATAAAAGTATAAAACATACACAAAACAACATGCTTGTGTAAGAAGTGAAACAACTAGCCTGGTAAACCATCCTGGTCGCTTGAATTCACATTATCATGTGTCTTCTGCTTCCTTTATCATAATAATGAATCTAATAATCAAATGTAATAATCAAATGATTTGTTGTATCAGACAACACTGATGACAATATGGTCAGATGGGGGGGGGGGGGGTCCTCTTGGTAAACTGTGTAGTTTGGACCATTAGAATTGATGTCTCCATGAATTGAGTATGTGGGGATCTCATTTGAAACAAGACATTTTGGCATTCATGAGCGATCCATTTTAGCTGTACACAACATTTCAGTGAACTGAACCCAATGATTCAGTTAATTGAACACAACATTTCAGTGAACTGAACCCAATGATTCAGTTCATTGAACACAACATTTCAGTGTACTGAACCCAATGATTCAGTTCATTGAACACAACGTTTCAGTGAACTGAACCCAATGATTCAGTTCATTGAACACAACATTTCAGTGAACTGAACCCAATGATTCAGTTCATTGAACACAACATGTCAGTGAACTGAACACAATGATTCAGTTCATTGAACACAACATTTCAGTGAACTGAACACAATGATTCAGTTCATTGAAAACACTGATCATTCCATCACTAGCAGGATCAAAGACAGAACCTTGTGGTCCAAAGGAGAGTGTTCTACCAACTGAGCTGCCCTTCCATTCCATTCCATTCCATTCCATTCCATTCCATTCCATTCCATTACATTCCATTCCATTACATTACAGTTATTTAGCAGACACTTTTATCCAAAGCGACATACAATAAGTGCATTCAACATAGGTAGGGAACAAAACTACTAATGACCAGAAGTCCTAAGTGCATTTTCTGCTAAAACAAGCAACTAAGAGTATACCTAGCGCTAAGGTAAAAGTGCAATATATCAGCTACCTACTTTCTTAAACAGATGAGACAAATAGCAAAATCAAATGAGCAAGAGCTAAAACAAATAAGTGTATAGACTAAAGAAGATCCAATAAAACAATACAATAATAAAACAAGAGTTCGTACAACAAGCAGGCAAGGCAAAGAGGAAGGGTAGTGTTTGAGGTGGGTTTTCAGTCTGCGGCGAAATATGGGCAGTGACCAGAACAGAAAAAGTTGTGACCGTGTAGATCGGCCAGAAGGACCCTTAAGCGACGAGGCAATCAGTTGCCCCGAGGTGGCAGACCGCAGTGGTCGGGGCAGGGGTGTAAGCATCGGCCATAGCCCGGAGGTAAGAAGGAGCTGTTCCTTTCACAGCCCTATAGGCTGGTACCAGGGTTTTAAACTGGATGCGAGCCGCTACGGGGAGCCTGTGTAGAGAACGGAGAAGGATAGTTGTGTGGGAGAACTTGGGGCGGTTGAACACCAGACGAGACGTAGCTTTCTGAACAAGCTCCAGAGGTCTGATGGCACTGATGCCGGAGCACCACCTTCCTACTAAGATACACTATTGTGTATCTTATGAATGGACTAAGCTGTTTCTATTGATGCTTACTGTAGTTGCAGGGAGACTTGTTCATGATCTATTAACTAGCAGAGTTTTAAATCATTAAATACTACCACACATTTAACAAGTTATGAATGATACATTAACTAATACTTTAGAAATGATTCATGTACTATTATGAACGAAGGTTGTTCTAAAGTGTTAACATGTTCACACAGTTAATACATTCTGATTCTTATTGGTTTATTGTCTTTTCACAGAACACCTGGGTGTGTTTTCAGAGAAGCAGAGAGTCATCGCTGCCCCTGGTGGAGAGAGGAGGAAATACATGTGTGTCCATTCAGCTTTTAAATACTCATAACAGCAGCACAATGATGACATCAACCTTTTAAATAATCATAACAGCAGCGCAATGATGACATCAACCTTTTAAATAATCATAACAGCAGCGCAATGATGACATCAACCTTTTAAATAATCATAACAGCAGCGCAATGATGACATCATCAACCTTTTAAATAATCATAACAGCAGCGCAATGATGACATCATCAACCTTTTTCACAAATGTGTCCTTTAAACAAGTGGACAACTATTAAAATGTAGTAGACGTGAATGCCTGACAGGGCTTCCTGTTACGACCGCCTACCTGGTTTGTGTTTTTTGTGTTTTTTGTGTTGTTCTTTTGTTATGTTTTATTTTGTTTTGTTTGTGTTTTATGTTTTTTTTTCTGGCTGCTGCGGTTGTTGGTCTGTCCTGAGATATTTGAACCCTGTTGAAGGGCCTGTTGCAGCCAATGTGATTGTGGTTTACTAGGTGTATGAAGTTGCTGTGATATTGTGAAGGTGCTGTGACATTACTGATTGACCTGGGCATAGGCGGGGCTTCAGCCAATCTGGGGGCACAGCCTATGTGGGGGTGTCACAGGTGCACAGCATTAGGGAATGGGAATCACAGAGGGAAACCACACAGTTTTTCAACCGTGCGTGCGTTCGTTTGTTTGATTTCAGTTTGTTTTGAGTTATTTTGGGTTTATTTTCTTATCACAGTTAGTTGTTTAGTTTTCCGTTAAACACCCGGCTTTGTTTATGCTGTTATCATCCTGCTTCAAAATAAACATTTTAAATGCACTCAAAGAGAAGACCTGAGTTACTGTCAACACCACGCGTTGGAAAAGCTTAACACCATATCCCTCACTGGACATTATTTGTTGTTCTTCTGCCTTTACAGGGCCTTTATGCTGAAAAGATATTTAATACAATTATTTGTTGTTGGGCTGCCTTTACAGGGCCTTTGTGCTGAAAAGATATTTAATACAATTATTTGTTGTTGGGCTGCCTTTACAGGGCCTTTGTGCTGAAAAGATATTTAATACAATTATTTGTTGTTGGGCTACCTTTACAGGGCCTTTGTGCTGAAAAGATATTTAATACAATTATTTGTTGTTCTTCTGCCTTTACAGGGCCTTTATGCTGAAACGATATTTAATACAATTAAAACATACTTGAATGACATAAAACATACAGGGGTTCCCATGGAAATACACCACATTGAGGGGGTCCCAGGTGCTGACAGTAAATGGGCAATTTAAGGACTTTTAAAACCTCTTTAATACCTTTTTTTAAAATTGTAATGATATTAAAAAAGAGCATTACTGCATTAAAAGTAATCAACAAACTATACTATAAAAACTGGTCAAAAATATTAGACAAATTGTCAAATAATTGAATTAAGAAAAATATTTAGAAAATAGTCGATCTACAAGCTCACAACGCCCCCCAAGATGGGCAGTGACTCTGCTGACCTGACATCAGTGACTCTGCTGTCCTGACATCAGTGACTCTGCTGACCTGACATCAGTGACTCTGCTGACCTGACATCAGTGACTCTGCTGACCTGACATCAGTGACTCTGCTGTCCTGACATCAGTGACCCTGCTGTCCTGACATCAGTGACCCTGCTGTCCTGACATCAGTGACCCTGCTGTCCTGACATCAGTGACTCTGCTGTCCTGACATCAGTGACTCTGCTGTCCTGACATCAGTGACTCTACTGACCTGACATCAGTGACTCTGCTGTCATGACATCAGTGGGGAGTTCATTCCACCACTGTCAATCAGTAAAAAACGAAATGTAATATTTCACCATACCAATCTGCCACAGACCCATAGGGACTAAATAATTATTTCAGAAATGGAGATTTAATGTTTTTCAAGAGCAGCTCATTTCCTTTGTCAAATTATTTTATAATATATCACACAAGAGGAAAAAAAAGAAAGAAAAAGAAGGGGAAAAAGGTAATCAGAATGCATTTTATTGGCCTGTGTTTTTACACAAACATACAGTGACTGGTTGGCTGTTGGCTGGCTTCACACAAACATCACAGCAAAGTAAGGGTTAATATTATAGCTGAAACTGAAAATCAATCTAAAGTAGAAGTATGAATGTGATGGCAGTTGTGTTATGCAGCGCTCACAGTTGTGTTATGCAAACCCCACATCATCTTCTAAATCACATTTCCCCTGAGCAGCAATGTGCATCACCACGGCAACACACCATCTTCATCACCATGACAACACACCATCTTCTTCACCATGACAACACACTATCTTCATCACCATGACAACGCACCATCTTCATCACCACGACAACACACCATCTTCATCGTCATCGTCAACACAGCTCCGTAAAGTTACTATTCTACCAGGGGGAGGAGCTTAACCACTTTAACCCAGACGTCCCTCAGGGATCCGTACTAGTGACCTTTATGTTTACGCTCGACATTAACATATCTTCACTGAAAATAGCAGATCTACAAGCTCACAGCTTGTCGATCTGCTATTTTCCTGCAAAGGTTTTCCCAGAATAGGGATACTGGGGTTTAAGTGGTTAAAACCAAACCGTGAAATGTACTGAAATGTACAAACAAATATACCGCGACCGATGGACATTCAGGAGAGTTGTAGCCCCACCCCTTACCCATGTTTATGACCCATATTTTGTCAAATAGGTTCAAACAAATGTATCAATTCTAATCAATTTCAAAAACTTTGATTTTATTCAAATGAGCCACTCTGTGAGCTGACAACACCTCACATTGTGACACATTGTGAGCTTATAGATTCATGTTTTAATGACATTACCATAATTCCAGGTCTGAAGTGGTTAAAAATCAAGACAGATTGGCTGCCAACACCGATGTCATAAAAAAACATTTCCTCATGGCCGATAGTTCAAAGAATTACTCTTCCCCACTTCCAGAATAAGTAGTTCTCAGAGTGTCTCAATGATCAAAATGGTATTAAATGGGGGTCCGTGGTCTAATGCATATCAAACTGGGGGTCCTTGAATCACTGCTGTAGCTGTAAATAATCTTCTCTTGTGGGGGTCCCTGGCGTATGTTTTCAAATGGGTCAAATACATTCAGGGTCCTTGACATGAAAATGTTTGAGAACCTTAAAGTGGCATAAAGGGCCGTGAGCGCAGTCGGTAGCGCTGTCGCCTCACAGCTAGAAGGTCCTGGGTTCGATTCCCGCCAGGGACGCTGTGGGCGCTGGGGGCGTGTTCTCTCCTCCACGTCATCGGCGCCCATACCCTAGGTGGGGTTGGCGAAAGGGCCTACTCTGTGTGGAGTTTGCATGTTCTCCCCGTGTCTCCTAGGGTAGTTAATACCCTCACAAAAACATGTAGTAATCCTGGTCACTATACTGCCTCCCCCTGGTCAGCCGGGGCACCTGATGGAGGAGAAGGGAACTGGTTGGAATAACGTGTTCCTTCCACGCGCTATGTCCAACCGGGGAAACTCCCCCCTGTCCGGTGATAAGAAGCGGCCTGCTTGCTCCTCATGCATTGAAGGAAGCATGAGCTTCAGCTTGGGCTCTCCCTAGGCTGGCAGAGGGTAGGTAGTGCCCAGGATTACATAGGCAATTGGCACTGGGTGAAAAAATGTGGGTTACAAAATCGTGGGATAAAAATTATAAATTAAAAAAAATAAAATAAAGGGCCGTGATGGAAGCCAGGAAGGCACAACGATGGGTGACCACTCCAGCTATGGGTTTGACCACTCCAGCTATGGGTTTGACCACTCCAGCTATGGGTTTGACCACTCCAGCTATGGGTTTGCTCATGTAAAACGTTGGGATGAATTTAAACAGCAAAGAGAGAAAAAAAAAATAATGAAAATAATAATAATACTCGTTGGATTTGGCAAACAGCAAATAGGCAAAATTCACAACAATATTTACACGATCCCTTCCTGATCCAGGGATGCATTTAATTTAAAAAGCATGAAAAGGAAAACAATTATCTTTTTTTTTTCAAAATGCATTTCTAAAGCAAAAGAAGGCATGTAGCATAGCGTTAGCCTAGTGTTAAACATGGGGTTAAAACATGTTTCAATCACAATATAGAGATAATTTACACTTTATTTTAACAAAAGAATATCACTTTACTGCACCTTTAACTACTTCAACCCTGTCCCTATTCTGGTGGCAAAAACACAAAAATAACCAGACCTACAAGCTCACAACGGGGCACAAATAAGACTTGCTGTGAGCTTGTAGATCGGCTGTTTTTTGGGTGAACAGATTTAGTGTAGAGAGGGAAAAAGAAAGTACAGGAACCGTTAGCCAAAAAAAATAGCAGATCTACAAGCTCACAATGCGTCGCAAGGCGACACGTTTCTTGTGAGCTTGTAGATCGGTTATTGTTGGCACAGAGATTTGGGGCCCTACCTTGCCTTTACCCCGTATGCCTAAACATTTAATGCCATTTTATACTATTCTGAAAAACATTAAAAACAAAATCAAAGACAAAGTATCTGTGTCAGAAAATATTTTTTTAGCTATTCAAAAATAGCAGATCTACAAGCTCATAGCGCTATGAGCTTGTAGATCTGCTATTTTTGGAAAAGTGGTGAAAATGTGTGCAAATCTTTGAATATATATTTTTTTAAAGCGGACATTTTTTGAGCTCTGTTACAACTTCTGGGGGGTCCCTGGAACAAAATATTTTGAGATGTGGGTCCACGGCCAAATACATATCATTTTGGGGGTCCTTGACATGAAAAAGTTTGAGAACCACTGATTATAGCAACATCAATTTGTTAGGATTTAGAAGACATTTGTAGAATCCCCCAGAAGCAAAGATTTTAGTTACAAATGTTTCCTTTAAAATATATATATATATATTCAAAGATTTACACAGATTTTTCAAAAATAGCAGATCTACGAGCACAACGCGTCGCCTTGTAGATGGGGTATTTTTGGGCAAAGAGATTGGTTTTAGAGGTGGGAAAAAAAGCGGTCCCAAGTACAGGAACAACTTCAGGTCCGGTTTGACTAAGTCCAGAGAGGGTTGGCGTGGGTTAAGGACACTAGTAGTGCAAAACAACGACATGGCAGGTAGGTGGCGCTCACAGGTCCAGCAGCACCGTCCTGAGCGCGTCCTCCTCGCTCATCCTGATGTTGTCGATGGCGCCGTCGTTGAACTGGAACGAGGTGCCGCTGTCCACCACCATGCAGGCGTCCCAGCAGCGGGAGCGCACGCACACCTGGCGGGCGAAGCCCCTCTGGCAGCTGTTGGAGAACACGCGGTTCACGATGGGCTCGCGCACGCTGAAGAACAGCCGCCGGTCCTCCGGGCTGAAGACCAGCGACTCGTTGTAGCGGTCGGTGACGCGCTCCACGAACTCCCCGTCCAGCGGGACGTCGTCGCGGTCGCCCCGCAGCGACCTCCCCAGCCTCAGGACGTCCTCCACCGTCTGCTCCCCCAGCTTGTTGATGTTGTAGGACCAGGCCTTGGAGCCCGTGCCCGTCGACACGCTCAGCCCCGAGCTCTTCTGCTTCTCCCACGGCCCGTCGTCCACCGAGATCTCGTAGTAGGACGCCTTGGAGGACAGCGACTCGCCGATGAAGATCTCGTTCAGGCTCCTGACGGGCAGCAGGTTGGGCTCGGAGGAGCGGAGGGTCTGCGGCGCGCCCGCCGCCGCGAAGTACTGCCGGTTCATCTTGGTGATGCCGTGCGCCTGGCTGTGCTGCTCCAGGCTCAGCTGCATCTCGTGCAGGTCCACCGGCGTGGGGTTGATGCCCGTGCCCTCCAGGTAGAGCCGGCTCCTCTGGCGCCACAGCCAGCGGAACTCGCCTCGCCGCAGCTTCCGCAGGGCCTCGGGGAAGGGACACACACACCCCTCTGAAGTAACACTTTGATCACATGACGTGATGGTATCATCAGTGAGATGTAATGAGGCTTGGATTAGAGGAGCGTCTGTGAGTTCAGTTTACAGAGGTTCCCGGTTTGATCCCTGACTCCTCCTGGCTTCATGTTGAAGTGTCCTTGAGCAAGGCACTGAACCCCTAACTGCTTCTGATGAATGTGAGAATGTGGAACACCTTAGTTTAACATTATTAAAAGTAAATTAATACTTAATAGAGTTTTACTGCAGCGTTCTAATCCAGTCCTATATTGCGCTGATCAGAGCAATGGTCTCTAAGTTATGACCATATGAAGTGTTAAACACTGTGTAACACTGGCCCTCATCAACGCGGTGCAGACCAAATAATGGGCGTGGGCGTGCGACGAGATCACCGCAACTTTCGGCATTTACCAATATATCCTGACGTTGGCTTCAGCCTACTACGGCATGCTTACATCTCACGTCTGGTCGAGAGCAGTTGTTGTCTTTGGCTGAACCCGTTTGTTCCATTGGGGAGGCATGCGTTAATCCGACAGACCTTTTCTCTGACTATGTGGCATCCGCGTGCGGTTAGGGTTAGGGTGCGGGTTTGCACCCGTTCCATTGTAGACCTGCAGAGCAGCATTGTCTGACCGTCTGACAGGCATCTGAACACATGTATCCACTCCAACATGTATATCTAATAAATAATCCCTCTGAAAATATAACATTTTATAAACTCATTTAAACAAACTGCTTTAACAGTCATTCAGA
>NC_139943.1:56233140-56555640 GCF_963454915.1 Gymnoscopelus microlampas
CTCTGAATTATGACCATATGAAGTGTTAAACACTGTGTCTATTATTCATTTACTTGTAATAAAGTGTAACTCTGTAACGCTGTGTAACACTACTGTAGTTCCTCCATACTGTAAGTGTGACATTCAGTTTGTTTGGTGTCATCATGTTGTACACAGAGTTAAATGAGGACACATTTCACATCATGTGTAAATGTACACAGAGTTAAATGAGGACACATTTCACATCATGTGTAAATGTACACAGAGTTAAATGAGGACACATTTCACATCATGTGTAAATGTACACAGAGTTAAATGAGGACACATTTCACATCATGTGTAAATGTATTCAGACAAATACTCCAACCAATGACAATATTTACTTTATTAATATTTAAAATATTGTATCACTTCAATCTGAAGTGATGAACTTTAACCTTTAACCTCCAATCATGTCTCATCTGAAAGCTTTTAATTAATACTTACTCGTAAACTTATAATTACTTTATAAACATATTTCTGTCTTTCTTTATTTTTCTGTCTTTCTGTCTTTATTTCTTTATTTCATTCTAACATTGTTTTTCTTAAAAATTACCAACCATCGTCTTCCCGGAAACAGATGATGTAACATCATATCTTTAATCTGATTGGCTGATTTGTCGAAACTACAGAACGAGTCCTGCTTCATTCTCTTTCGGACTCCAGAACTTCTCTTTCAGTAAACATCTGTTTATTCTCATCTGTTTATTCTGATTTGTTTATTCTGATCTGTTTATTTTCATCTATTAAATTCAGTTCAGTTCTGATCAGTGATGATGAAGATTACAGCCACCCTCCTCATCCTCTCCTCTGTACTTCATGTCAAAGCGATCCCAGGAAGTAAGTACATTATATTTATGTTATTGTATTAAAGATACTCTTATTATATAAAATATGCATTCATAGATGTACTCTTGTACATATATAATACATGTGTATTTATTTTTATATTATTAAAAACATATGGTTTTACATACTTTAACTTTTGATAAATGAAATATATATTGTTATTAATATAAATAAACGTTATGTCTGTTGATTATATACTGAATAACATACTGTTATATTTATATATCAAATATACATACAGTTTATTCATAGTGTTATTATTTATAATACCATTGGTAAGCGGTAGCTCAGCCTCAAGGCCCGAACCAACAGGCTTTGGATCAATTATTTTACACACATGCTGATTCTAATCTTTCATTATATTAAATGATCAGTGATGTACATTTACTCAAGTACTGTACTTAAGTACAATTTTGAGGTATTTTTACTTTACTGGAGTACTTCCAATTTTCTGTATTTTAACTTCTACTCCACTACATTTCAGAGGCAAATATTATATACTGCTCAAAAAAATAAAGGGAACACTTTGATCCCTTAATTCTTTTGAGTTTTTTCATGAACTGTGTACATACTGCTAAACTCAAAAGAATTAAGGGATCAAAGTGTTATCTTTATTTTTTTGAGCAGTGTACTTTTACTCCACTATTTGAAAACTTTAGTTACTAGTTACTTTTTAGATTTTGATTACAAAACATACACTTCAGCCCTACATACATTTAGACCATTAGGAAATAGCAGATCTACAAGCTCACAATGAGACACATTGTGAGCTTGTAGATCTGCTATTTTCAAAAGATTTGTATACATTTGAAAACTTGTGAAATGGGACATTCTGCATAATGATTACTTACTACTTTTGGTACTTTAAGTACATTTTGACACCAGTACTTTTGTACTTTTACTCGGAAAGACGCCGCCATATTTAAATCTTTCAGTAAATTCTGTGACATGCATAGCCTCACCCAAATGATAAAAAATATCACAAGGGTAGCCACCACTTCTCAGACCATCATTGACCTCATTTTGACATCAGACCAGTCGAGGATTCCTTTAAGTGGGGTCATTGAGTTCAGTCTAAGCGACCATAACATCATTTTCTGCACGCGTAAGTTTCACAGATCTGTAGTTGATTGTCATAGCACGGTCAGCTGCAAGGCTATGAAAACTTACTCATCAGAAGCTCTCACAACAGCTCTTGAGAAAATGGATTGGTCAAATGTACTCAGTGGCTCCTCGGCTGGGGTGCAATACGTTAGTCCGACAGCGCATTCCTCCGACAGCGCAGTGCTCCGACATTAAACAGTAAACCCGAACCAAACCCGCCCAAGAAGGTGGTGAGAGTCAGAGCCCGTACACAACCCTGGATGAATGGAGACATCCTAAATGCCATCAAACTCAGAAACAAAATGTACTCTGAGTTCAGGAAATGCAAAAATGTGCAAATACTTTCAACGAAATGTAGTAAACAAATTGGTCAAAACTGCCAAAAAGAATTTCTTAAATGAAAGCATTGAGGCAAACAAAAGCCACCCACAAAAGCTGTGGGAAGCGCTACAGAAATTGGGCTGCAACAACAAAATTCAAACCAAATCTACAAACATCTGCATTATTTCAAGTGGCGTGCTCATTACCGACAAGCAAGCGGTAGCAAACTGTTTTAACAGCTTTTTTTTACCACCATTGCAACCCAGTTGGTAAGCAAACTTCCTCAGCATTCAGGTTTGTATGGCTCTGACCACATCCATGCTCACTATGACAAATTGGGGGCTAAAAAAAGACTCCTTCTCATTCAAACCAGTAAATGCTGATGATGTGCAGAAAAAACTATTCGCCCACCAGCCAAACAAGGCCACCGGCCTTGACAATATCCCCACCAGATTCCTCAGAGACGCAGCTACTGCTATTGCCCCCATAGTAGCCCAAATCACAAACCTATCCATCAGCCAGTGTCACGTCGCACAGGATTTCAAGTTGGCAAGAGTAATCCCTCTGCATAAAAAAGGAAGCAAATTAGAACCATGCAACTATAGGCCTGTTTCCATCCTTTGTTCCATCTCAAAGGTTGTAGAGCGATTAATTCAAGAACAAATCAACAGCTACCTCAGCGAGCATAAACTGTTGTTTGAATTCCAATCGGGCTTCAGAACCTCCCATTCCACTGACACATGCCTTCTGTATTTGACCGACTACATCAA
This sequence comes from Gymnoscopelus microlampas, assembly GCF_963454915.1. Classification (NCBI taxonomy): domain Eukaryota; kingdom Metazoa; phylum Chordata; class Actinopteri; order Myctophiformes; family Myctophidae; genus Gymnoscopelus; species Gymnoscopelus microlampas. The sequence goes on from NC_139943.1 coordinate 56,236,203, forward strand.
ACGTGAGGTAGACGCGGGCAAATACTGCGGCATGGTCATGTTGGACCTCCAAAAAGCGTTCGACACTGTAAACCATTCAATTTTACTTGATAGGCTGAGGGCGATTGGTTTTGACTGCACATCAATAAACTGGATGAGATCTTACCTGGAGGGAAGAGAACAAGTGGTTGACATCAACGGAACCATGTCCTCATCCCTCCCGGTGAGCTGTGGGGTTCCTCAGGGCAGCATTCTAGGGCCGTTACTGTTCATTCTATACATTAACGACATGAATGCTGCCTGTAACTGCAAATTGTTCCTATTCGCTGATGACTCGGCACTCCTGATCTCGGGAGAGGACAAGTTGCAAGTTGAGGAGGCGCTCAGCTCCGAACTCTAAAAAATCCGTACTTGGCTTACCGATAACAAACTGTCACTACACCTTGGGAAAACTGAATCCATTCTCTTTGGGACCAAACATTTCCTCAGACAGATGGATGTAAATGATTTCAAGGTCAAAGTCGATGACACAATTATCTCTAGCAAAGAAGAGATTACCTATTTGGGTTGTAATCTTGACAAATACCTGTCAGGTGAAAGCATGGGGACAAAGGCAAAGGAGTAAACCAGAGAACTAGGGGTGTGCCGATATATCGTCCCACGATATATCGCGATACGTTTTCGTGACAATATGTATCGTTTTGGGGGAAAAAAATATCGTTTTGAAAAAAAAAAAAACAGCCCCGAGGTGAAAAGGGTGACAACATGTTGTTGTTTTTTCGGGTCAGGTGTCACACTATTGCCCTATTTGGATTGAAAACGGCTATTGTAGCTGAAAAGCTACAAGTTTGCATGTCTGAATAATGAAAAAACAGAATTATTTGTTTGCATTTACTTTTTTCCTCCCCCATATATTTTCATAATAAAAAAGTGTGTATCGTATCGAAGTTGTGAGCCAAATATCGAATATATCGTTTGGTGAAATTAGTGTATCGGCACACCCCTACAGAGAACCAAATATATGGGCAGAGTTTCCTCTTTTGTCAACCCTCAGGCCCTCAGGACCCTCTCAGGGGCCCTGATTCAACCACTTTTTGACTATGCTTGCACCTCCTGGTACTCCAACACCTCAGTGTCACTGAAGACTAAGCTTCAAACCTCCCAAAACAAACTGATTCGGCTACTCCTCGGATTGGGGCCCATGACCCACCTTTCTCCCACCCATTTTGCCAGCCTAGGCTGGCTCAGGGTGGAAGACAGGGTTAAACAACAACAAAAAAACGATATGCCCACTATTCCCGCTTATCTGAGTAAATACCTCCAAAAGGTTAGCGTCACCCACAGTCACAATACCAGAGGGAGCGTTAACAACAATTTGGTACCACCCACCCATAAAACAAACATGGGAAAATTGTCCTTCTACAAAACTGCCACCCAGGATTGGAATAGTCTAACCCCATCCCTCAAAGAATGCAGTTCGCTGGGCTCATTTAAAAGAGCCTTAAAAAATCACCTTTCAGGAGGCCAAAAGAGGAGGTAGTATCCCCCCCCATGTTCATGTACATATATCTTTTCCCCCTTTTATATGTTTTTGTTGTACATAGTGTTCTTTTTTTTGGGCTGTTTTTTCTTTTTGTAATGATATTCGAACTGTGATGCCACTATATATGTATATGAATTGAATACCAAGGCCCTCATTGGAAACAAGTCCGCAAGGACTTTTATGAACGGACCTGTTAGACAAAGTATTTTAAATGTAACTGTGCTGTTTTTCATTTGTTTTGCCTAATAAAATATTCAATCAATCAAAGTAAATTAAAAATTCTGGTCTTGTAACAGAGTATTTCTACATTGCAGTATTGATACTTTTACTTAAGTAAAACATTAGTACTCTTTCCACCACTGTATATTATATTACATTATATAATATAATGTTATGTTCACATCCTGAAATAAATCATTATGAATCTGTTTCATAATATTATAAAAACATTTTAATCTGTTGAATAAAATGTTTGACAGGAAGATACTTCTAATATTCACCTTTAGAACCAAACATGACTGTTTAACATGATGATGATGATGATGATGATGATGATGATGATGATGATGATGATGAAGATCATCATGATGATGATGATGAAGATTGTTATTTGTATTTAATGTCATCTTTGTTTTATTTCCAGTGTTCCATGAGCACATTCTACTCCTTGGCTGTTCAGACACAGTTAAAGACTCATATAAAGAGGTCATGATGTCACTGGATGGTGAAGTGTTGTACTATGCAGACTACAACAAAGGGAAGGTGGTGGAGCCTCAGCCTCCGTTTGTAGATCATATGACCTTGGGGACAGGAGGTTATGCAATGGCTGTGGATAAGCAGCAGTACTGCAAAGCCCAGCTGGACACCATTCTCACTGCCTTGAAGAAACCACCAGTGAAAGGTACATGAATACTATGAACACAATAGTTATTAACTAAAACTGTTGAATATATTTAACATGAATGAAAATGTTTAACCCATTCAATCCGGGAACACATATCTGTCATTTTAGATTTCTTTGGGTGTTCAAAGATAGCAGATCTACAAGCTCATAGCGCGGCACCGAGTGCTGCGCTATGAGCTTGTATATCTGCTATCTTTGAAAAAAAAAACATGAAAAAAGTTTGAGAACCACAGATATTATAGCAACATACGTCCTTTTTTTTTAATGTTAGGATTTAAAAGACATTTGTAGAATCCCCAGAAGCAAAGATTTGAGTTACAAATGTTTGCTTTAAAAAAATATATATCCAAAGATTTGGACTTTACTTTCTTTATTTGGATTTTCAATTAAAATACATGAATCATGTCAAATCCAGTTAAAACAGTTACCATCAAAATAAAACATATCAAAATCTATTCATATTGTGAGGCATTTCTCTGTTATCCTGGAAATACATGATGGGGTCTGACAGACAGACAGACAGACAGACAGACAGACAGACAGACAGACAGACAGACAGACAGACAGACAGACAGAGTCCTTGTTTACTCAGCCACTGTAGCAAACTGGATAAATAGTGAAACATTACTTGTATTTAAGATATTGAAAACATTTTAATGGCAGATTTCACATCCTGAACCTATTTTAGACTTTATGTAGTGACATACAATATTTGGCCAATAGGGGGCAGGTTAGCCTAGTGTTGATATTATACAGATGATAATAAAACTGAACATTAATGACATTTTGAATTGTCTATTTCCAGATGGATATGTGTACTATGAGGCTGCCCGCTGTGTGTTTAACTCCAGTGAGCTGAAGGACATACAGTTCATATACTCAATGAATTTCGATGGTGATGAGCTGAACAGGTGGGACAGTAGAGTAGATCAGTGGGTTGGATACACTGAGTTTGGTGTGAAGTACGCAGAGCGCTTCAATAAAGATCCTACAGAACTGGCTTATAGGAGAGCAGCACGAGAGGCATTCTGCAAAGCCAACACTGAGATCTACTACTCCTCTGTTCTGAACAAGAGAGGTGAGCTGATCTCAGAGCAGCACTCAACACTCATCACCTCATAAACTATAACATGACATCATAATAAATCATTCTATCATTCTATTCAAAGCAGATATAAAAGCTCATAGCGGGCACCGAGTGCCGTGTTATGAGCTTGTAGATCTGCTATTTTTGAAAAATCTTGAAAATTATAATAAATATATTTTTAAAGTGAACATTTGTAACTCCAATCTTTGCTTCTGGGGGTCCCTGGAACAACATTTTTGACAAATGTTCGCTTTAAAAATACATATCTTTAAAGATTTGCACACATTTTCATGATTTTGAAAAACATTGCAGATCTACAAGCTCATAGCGTGTCACTCGGTGCCGCACTATGAGCTATTATGGTATATACAATAATAATAATAACAATAATAATAATAATAATAATAATAATAATAATAATAATAATAATAAGGGTAATAATAATAATAATAATAATAATAATAATCATCATCATCTTTTTTAGGAGTGGAGCCCAAAGTGAGACTGAAGTCAGAGACTCCCCCTGGTCGTGGTAAACACAGTCACATGCTGAGGTGCAGCAGCTACGACTTCTATCCTAAAGTGATCCTGGTGACCTGGTGGAGAGGTCAAGAACCTTTGACCTCTGGTCTGTCCTCTACCGATGAGCTGTCTGATGGAGACTGGTACTACCAGTACCACTCCTACCTGGAGTACACACCCAGGTACACACCTAACAGACACCTATACATAGAAATACACACCTAATAGACACCTCTACTGGTACTACCAGTACCACTCGTGAGCGAGCTATACATGAATGCACACACAGGAATACGATATAATGTGCGTATCTCGTTACTAAGTTTCTTCTGCCTCTTGCCTTCCTATTTTTTCTGCAATGGGGAGGGAATAGTGGAATACACAATAAACACTAGAGCGGAGGAGAGCCCACGCATTCAACTTAAGGATGCACGCATGTCATGATTATTTTAGGCAGAGAAAATGTAAGTATGAGCTATCTTATTGCCTATAACGGTCTAATGCTATGGTGCCTAATTGTGGTTGTGTTTTTAATCTTACATTTAAATAAAATAGTCTAGTTATTATATTATGATGACCCTGTGGTGCCCCCCTCTGCACCACGGTCCCCTCTCTGCACCGCGGTGCCTCCTCTGCAACGCGGTGGCCCCTCTGCACCGTGGTGCCTCCTCAACGCGGTGCCCCCTCTTCACCGCGGTGCCCCCCCTCGGCACCGTGGTGTCTCACACACTGTGCGTAGATACTGATCATCCTCCTCAGAAAACATTATGTGCTTTTTGAGGAGGATCATTAGCAGAAAAACATAGGTGTGTGTGTGTGTGTGTGTGTGTGTGTGTGTGTGTGTGTGTGTGTGTGTGTGTGTGTGTGTGTGTGTGTGTGATACAGATCAGGAGAGAAGATCACATGCATGGTGGAACATCCCAGCCTGACCGCGCCTATCAAGATGGACTGGGGTCAGTTACTGTAATCTACTGTAATCTACGGTAATGTAATCTGTTACAATACACTCTGTTTTAAGGATTCAAGAATTATTCTCTATTTGTACCTGAAGGTACATTTGTTTTGCAGAAAGGAAAACAGCACTAAAAAATATATATATATATATATATATATATATATACAAATACATGAAAACATCCTAAAAAAAGAATAGGACGGTTATGACAGGACCCTCACCTACTTAGAGCTTTAGTGTCTTGTCTATATGAGGTACATCATCTTCGTTTACTAATGGCTACAGGTACAAAGACATTAATATATCACACTTCAGCTTATACGTATAAGTTGGGTCAAGTCATCTAAAATATTTATTTTGGTTTGGATTTATTTAGCGCTCAGAAGGGCATGTCACACCAGCTGACAAACTCCTCAAGGACTGGACTCATTATTACTGAACAGACTCACAATGACTGTGTTGTCTGTTTAAATATGGTTCTGTTTTCATGTTTACAGTACTTTGGTACAAGTTCATGTACATAATGTAAAGTAAGTGGGTGAGAGAACACAGCCTTGTGGTGTGCCTGTAGAAGAGCCATCCTAAACTCCTCTATGTGTTCTATAGGTGAATTATATAGGGTTGAGACTCTGTCTTTAACGAGCTTCTCTAAAGTTTTCATTGTGAGAGAGAAGTTACAGCCTGAAGTCATTCAGACCTTTATGGTTTCTACCTTTAGGAACAGCAGTGATTAATGGCTGCTTCCACATGTTCGCCACCTGTACTAATATAATATAATATAATATAATATAATATAATATAATATAATATAATATTTTTATTGTCAGATGACTCCATGCCAGAGTCAGTGAAGAACAAGGTGGCCATGGGAGCATCAGGTCTGGTTCTGGGTCTGGTCTTGTTTCTGTCGGGATTCATCTACTACCAGTGGAAGAAACAAGGTGATTAGCATGTTTAATTAACATGTTTAATCAACATGTTTAATTACAACCCTAATATTGTTGTGTTGTTGTGTTATTGTGTGTACATTTATGCATTTTATGGAGAAATACACACAATACAGTACATAGGATTTATTTGTGTGTGGGTATTAACTGTCTCTCTTCTTCTTCTATCAGGTCCTATTCTGGTGCCGACAACCAATGAGAATCTTTAGACTCCTCCCACACACCCAGGTTCACTTCCTCTTTCTTTTTACTATTTTTTTTATGTATAAAAGTGTATAAAAATATAACACATGAACAAAACAACGTGCTGGTGTAAGAAGTGAAACAACTAGCATGGTAAACCATCCCGGTCGCATGAATTCGCATTACCATGTGTCTTCTGCTTCATTGATTATAATAATTAATCTCATAATCAAATTAAATAATCCAATGATTTGTTGTAGCAGACAACACTGATGACAATGTGATCAGATGGGGCGGGGGCTGTAGTTTGGACCACTCATCATCAATCAAATAAACATGTTTTACATGACGCAGGAGTTTAAATCCCACAGTCTGAGAGGACGTTCAGGTGCAGGAGTTTAGATCCCCAGCCTAAGAGGACGTTCAGGTGCAGGGGTTTAGATCCCATAGTCTGAAAGGACGTTCAGGTGATTAGGAAGCTTTTGAAAGGAAGAGACGTGCTGGACGCCGGGGATGCGCCACAAACCTCGCACCGGAAGTTCAAGAAATACATTGCAGTGAATAGAGCGGGCTGGACCAGCTCATGAACAAACATTATATCTGAACGATTGCGACAGTACATCATTTTATTGAGGCATCTAAACAGCGGCAGGTATTGTTTCTTTCTCTGAGGTATCGCGAGATTTGGTTGCCAGACAGGACTTTGGCCGTTCAAAAACATACTTTGTGCTCTTTAGATACCACTATAAAATGACACAGTGTACACATCGAAAAGCAACACAGCAGAAAACAATGTGTGATATGTCTTCTTTTATGTTCTTGAGCAGAGTATTTTATAAAGGTCTCAATCGTTCAGAATGTTTGTTCATAAGCTGTCCAGTCGGCTCTCATAGACTCCAATGATTCAGTACTTTGAACACACTGAGCATTCCATCACTAGCAGTTCTACCAACTGAGCTGCCCTTCCTACTAAGAATGATACACTATTGAGAAAGTATTGGTCAAATGTTGTTTGAATGGACTGAGTTGTTTCTACTTTGATGGTTACTGTAGTTGCAGGGAGGGTGCTCGGAGGTTAGGTTTTTAACTAGTTTACTATTAACTTGTTCATGATCTATTAACTATTAATAAAATAGTTTTAAATCATTACATCATTAACCGACTGTTAACAAACATTTAACAAGTTATGAATAACACATTAAATAATAATTTATGAATGATTCATTTACTATTATAAGGGAAGGTTATTCTAAAGTGTTAACATGTTTACACAGTTACATTCTGATTCTTATTGTCTTTTCACAGAACACCTGGGTGTGTTTTCAGAGAAGCAGAGAGTCATTGCTGCCCCCTGGTGGAGAGACGAGGACATACATGTGTGTCCATTCAGCTTTTAAATACTCATAACAGCAGCACAATGATGACATCATCAACCGTTTTCACAAAAGTGTCCTTTAAACAATTAAACATGCTAATTGGCTAGCCAACGCTAACAATCATTAGTGTGCGGACTCTGTCTTTTCCCGGTGTTTCGCCCAGGTTGACATGGTTTTGAGGTGAGGTTAAGGTTAGGTTTATGCATAGTGTTTGCGAGGTTAAAGGTCAGGGTTTAGGGCCACCTGGGCGAAACAACAAATGAAGAGGGAATCCCAAATAGTGTGGGCGGTTCGTCAAATTACTTTCTATAGTTTCTGTTGTCAGAAAACACAAACATTATATTTCAGTTCTACACTATATTGAAACATTAAATAAATGATCACATACACAATCAGAGTTCTTCATAACATTAATATTATTATCCATCTGAATGGAAGTCAGTCAGCCATGTTTGTGAAAAAAGGTTTCATTATTTTTTATAATTGACCTTAAGTCATTTATTATGTAATCTTTTATAATGTGCGATAATTAATGTGTTACGATCATTATGACATCACTATTTCCCTGTGATGGGTGGACCTGGACCTTCTAGGGTGGTCTGAGCTGATGGGTGGACCTGGTCCCTCTAGGGTGGTCTGAGGTGATGTGTGGACCTAGACCTTATAGGGTGGTCTGAGGTGATGGATGGACCTAGACCTTCTAGGGTGGTCTGAGGTGATGGGTGGACCTAGACCCTCTAGGGTGGTCTGAGGTGATGGGTGGACCTAGACTCTCTAGGGTGGTCTGAGGTGATGGGGGGACCCGGGTCCACCCAAAATAGACAATTGTGGCCACCACAGTCTAGGAAATTAATGGTAAAGACTGATGACATGCAATCATTTATATTAAGTAATGATTTATATGTAATCATGTATATGTAATCATGAGCAGGGGAGCAGATCTCAACTTAGGAGGGAACCACAAACAAGGAATCTTCTCATCAATAATATCACCAACATAGAGCTAACACTAGGATTTTAAACTAACTAATAATGTTCACAATGATTACAGTTTGTCTGAAATTTGGAATAAAAGACAAAACACCAACAAAACAACAACTGCCACTGATGATCAGGACACACGGGTGGCAAAAACAAAATCTTCAAAAAGTATTGTGTTTACTGTATGTGCAAATGATTTCAAAAGTTTAATCAGCTTTTATTAAATATAGGTTTTAAAGTATATAAAAAAATACTTTATTGGAGGAACATGTCAGACATGTCCCCTCCTTCCCCCCTGGGATCTGCACCCCTGATCATGAATGGTTTGAAGTTAAGATGTGAGATATTTTCTTTAATTTGCTTGGTTTGAATAGCTTGTCACAATATCAATAAAGGAATAAGTAACATAATTGGGCCTCATGTTTTCATAAATTTCACTCGTACAGTATTTTCTCTTAACTGTCTGTTAAGAAAAAATACAAGAGAAGCCAACATCCACATTCACCAAATGTGTTTTTCCCCAGGTGTGCTGAACGATGAGTCCTTTCCATGTCGTACCTGAAGGCAGCGTTCAAGATCATTGTCTTTACTGAACTCTCCTATACTTGAATACAACGTTTTATGTTGAAATAATTGTCCTCTTAATACATGCCGTACGCTGCATCTCTAGTAAAGGCTTGATACTTAGTTGAGCGTGGTGTCACAGACCCGAAAATGGCAGATCTACAAGCTCAAAACTAGTGGTGCACAATAAGTATCGGCCCGATAATTATCGGTCCGATATCAGGAATTATGACGTCATCCCGATAAAACATAACATTAATTATAGCTCCGATAATATATAATATTTGTTTTGTCAGCTGTGATATGCATGGATTATCTCGGTTAGACACGGTTGTGTGGAGAAGTACAACTCTCTCGGTTAGACACCGTTGTGTGGAGAAGTATATCACACTCTCGCATACCGTTGCTGCAATCCCCGGCCAGTCGCCCCAAAACACACTCGCCCCGGGACCAATCCGGCGACCTCGGAACGTCCGTCTCTGCTGAAAAAATGGGGGCAACTATGTTTTGGGGCGAGGCTTCCGGTTACTAACACGAGCCGTAAAAACGAAAATGAAACATATATCTAGTTTCTGCAAATCCCTGATGCACATTGCAAGCTTGACAACTTTGGGATGCATGTCCCGCGGTCTCACCAGGTCATGCACTTAGTTCGTGTTGCTGTCAAATCTAGATATTAAAACTTGTGTCAGGTATGTTTATAACACCACCAGTCAGTCAATCAATGCAATTTGAAATGTGAGTTCGCTAATCGCTACCCACGAGTAGTGAGTTAGTTACGATTAGGAAGGAGGGAAGGAAGGGGGCGAGGACGGCCCGGGAGGGTGATTATCTCGCAGCACCATTATTTATTATTTTATTATCTTGTAAAAAGGCAGTGTCTGTAAAAAAAAGAGAAGTTGGATAGGTGTGTTTTGCCTGTGTAGTGGAACGCAGTGAGCTGGGATTGAACCCGAGGCTCCCACTCGCCAGTCCGACGTGTTACCAGTCATGCCAATAGGGCTGAGCCCTACACACACACAGCTGAGCCCTACACACACGCACACGCGAGCACACGCACACACACACACACACACACACACACACACACACACACACACACACACACACACACACACACACACACACACACACACACACACACACACACGCCTATCTATGAGTTTCAAGGCAAACAACACACAACCCACAAATTGCAACATGCAAACATGAACAAGTGAACTCACTTCAGTGACGCATGACCCAGGCCGGCTGAGACTCCAGGACAGAGGGCTCTCCAGTGGAGTTGTTACTGCTGCTGCTGCCAAGCAAAACTGAAGGACAGGTAGGGTATATATACCAGGCCACTAATGAGTTGTGAGTGAAGACAGGTGTGATTGGTGATGAGTGAGAGCAGGTGAGAGGGGTGGATCCAATCCATGGGAAAGGTTGCTGACTAGATGAGTCTTTTCTACACCCAACCTAACCTCAGTAAAACAACACCTACACCTAACCTCAAGAAACACTATTTGTAAAACTAAGAATTCCAAATGATGATAACCTCAACACATTGTTGGGGACAGGGATCAAATAAGCGACCTATGGACTCACATGCTACCTCTCTTCTCATTGAGCTAGAGATATGGCCTCCCTGATGGTGTCTGTTAATATCTATACGTTTTTCCGTCCGTTATGAACCAAGCCTCTGTTTCGCTAACTACTCTAGATCACTGGTTCACAAAACATTTACCAATAAAGATTTTTTTTGTCTCCTCAGAATGAAAACTAGTGAAAATAGTCGATCTACAAGCTCACAACGCGTTGCTATCTGAAAAGTTGTAGATCGGCTATTTTCACAAGAAAGTATGTCATACATACATACAACATGTATGACATACAACTACTCACAACTACTCTCAAAAAAGCATTTCATGTAATTTTTTAAAAATTGCACATGTCTTAATTAACAGGGTCATGTTTTGTACAATGCAATTTAAATGTAACCTGCATTGAGTGGGGTTTGAACCGGTGACCTTCAGAAAAGGCTAACACTTTACTGATTGAGCTATTCGATCCACAACCTTAGTCAGTGAGAAAGGAGAATCCAAGAAGCCAGGCCTCTACAATATCCATGGCCACAGACAGGAATCGAACACTCAACCTTCAAACTCACAGGCGGTCTAGTGATTGAGCTAAGGCTTCATGGTGTCTGTTGAAGATCATAGACTCTTGCCTTCTGGCATGAAAGGAGCCCCTGTATCACTAACACTAAGATCAGTGGTTCACAAAGCATTTACCAATAGAGAAATGTGATGTCTCCTCGGTACCAAAAACTAGTGAAAGTAGCCAATCTACAAGCTCACAAAGTGTTGCTATCCAAAAAGTTGTGAGATTGTAGATCGGCTATTTTCACAATAAAGTACGACATACATTGAAAATAACAACTCTCAAATAAGCATTTCATGTTATCTTTAACAATTGCACATGTATTTATTGATACAGTCATGTTGTGTGGAATGCAATTGAAATGAATGTCTGCATGAGGTGGGACTTGAACCTGCGACCCTGTGGTTGCAAGGCCGATGGTTAAGCAATCAGCCATTGGACCAACAGACCTGAACCGGTGAAAAAGGAGCTCAAACAGATGACAGTTTCACGCAAATTGCTCAAAAATCCTGGGTTTAAATGTTTTTCAAACTGCTCAAAATTATGGACAATCTAAGGGCAGAGCTTACTGGTCAAAGTGATAGATGTGTTCTTCATGAGTCAAGGCACATGTGTAAGCAAGTTTCATGGCTGTCGGCCAAACGAGGCATGACTTTTGCCTGTTTAAAGTTTGCATTTTCAAAAAAGTGCTATAGCGCCCCCTTTGGCCAATTGGAGTAAGATTGGTTTTAGTGATATTTGGAATGACCCTCTACATTACTGTAAAGTTTGAGAGTTTTCACTTAGAAAAGATCCACGTACACCAATCTGTCGGTATAGGTCCAAAGTTCATGTTTAGAAAGTTTCGTGCAGATTGCTCAAAAATCCCAGGAGGAGTTTGATATTAACTGCTTTTCATATAATTTAAAATGGTGGGAGATCTAAAGGTCAGAGGACAAAAGTCAGAACTTGAAAGTTGTTCGGCATGAGGAGACTCATGTGTGTATCGAAGTTTCATGTCTGTAGGTCAAACAGGGCATGAGTTCTACCTGTTCAAAGTTGGCATTTTTAATTGATTGCTATAGCGCCATCCTTTGGCCAATGGTTTTGAGTTTCGGGCCTTGGCCATTTAGCATAGCCCTCTACCACAAAGTTTCGTAAAAAGTGACCACAAAAAAAAAGGAAGTGTAGCGATACAAAGAGGTTTCGAGCCTATAGGCCTCGAACCCTCAATTAAGTTACAACAGGTTGTCCATCTTTTTTTCCCCCTTTTTTCCCCATCTCACCCGTCTGTCATTAAGATTCCTCGCCGCTCTCTGTAACTTGAGGTGGTGGTGTGTTTCTTCTGAAAGACTGCAGCTTCTCCTTGTAGTTTGCGGTCCTTGGGCGAGGTGCTCGCGTCTCCCCACGTCGGGTGTTCTTCTGCCATGTCAGTAGTTGAATTCTCTCCATTAGCGTCTCCGGGGTTTGGATCACGGTGACAGGGAAACCTCTTCTCGCCATGTCCTGCGTCGCCTCCATCGCCGTGTCATAGGTCTTGGTTCCCTCTTTGTAATCCAGGTGGGCGGGGTGGAGGGTCTTGAATTTTACCTTCTGATCTTTCAGTACCTTGCGTACCTCCGTACATTCTCAGCGCTTTTGGAGGATGCGTGGGGGGTGGTCATTATCCAAATTAATTTGATGATCTTGCCACGTGAATCCTTTCTTTTGCCACGCCGTTTGGAGCACCTTTTATTTCGTTTTTTAAGTTTTAAGCTGAGATATTTGACCACAATGGATCTTGGTTGCGCCTCTGCCGGTGGTTTGGGGCCCAGGGAACGATGTTATCTCTGAAGCTGTAGAGGCTCTGTGTCCGGCAGCTCCAAACCGACTTGTAGTAGTTTCTCCACAAATTCGTTCATTGATGTGGCCTCATCTTCCACCCCCTCCGGAACGCTAAACACCCGTACATTTTCACGTCTGGAGCGACTTTCTTGGTCGAGTATATTAGCGTTGAATTGAGCTAATAGCTTTAGCATTAACATTTCCGACGTGACATCCTCCGTGTTCTGGATCCTTTCCTCCGCCTTTGTAATTCGGTCCTCTGCTACGTCCATTCTTTTGTTCGTTTTCTGTATTTCATCTCCAATGTCTTCAAGTTGCTTTTTGTTAACTCGCCTGAACTCCTGTATTTCTTTAAGGATTGTAGCCAAGCTTGTATTCTCAGACTGGGCCGTGCCATGTTCAGGAGAGCTGCTGTGGCTTTCTTCATTTTCGTCGTGTTTGTTCAGATTTCTGTTGGATTTTCTGGGCAGAGTTTTGTTACCAGCCATTTCTGCCCCTCTCTCGATGTTTTAGATAGACGTTTGACTAACAATTTTGCAGTTTATGGGGCTTTCTGTTGATTTCTTATCGGGAGCGCCTTTATTATGCTGTCATCCTGTTGGCGTCACAACCGGAACTCGATTTGATGTAATTCTATAATTTCTAGGACTAACTTAACTGAAAATCCTCTTTTATGATTTCCAGGCATTAACGACGGTCATAAGGTATATAATAACAGAGTAATATCCATTTCATACAGTACAATTACCACAAATTATACTTTTATTCTGACTTTAATTATTACCCAGGGCCACAACACTGTCTTTTGGCCGCAGTCCGTCAACAATCTCCTCTCTCTTCAGGCTCCAGAAGTCTTTGATTGTGTTAACACAATATTGGTCCTGGACTTTGAAGAAAGCGGAGCTGTTGACCATCTGCATGTTCATGAATTTGAACAACAGAGCCACCTTTGTGTAATTGTTGCCGGAGAGGAGGATTTTGGACGACAGGAGGAAGTCACCTGCCTGCATCCCATACTTCAATGTAGGCTGAGAACACCATCTCCACACAGGATGACCAAAAGCACATGTCTGAGAAGTAGACATGTAATAGAAAGCACAATAGTTGTCATTGACATTTTTGTGTAACACATAAAAAGCCATTTAACGATTATATTTAGAAATACCTACCCACTCAATGATGGCAGCAGTGCCTCTGGATTTCACATGGACTCCAAATGGTCTGGGTACCCCACACTCTTTCAATGTCTCAGGGTCCTTTGCTGTGCAAGTGGGAACAGGCAGCTGAAGACATTTTGCCAGATGTTCGAGACATCCATGGTAGGCTATGGATGCTGGATGGCGAATGATGTCTTCTGCACTTGAGACGCAAATCTTTTCTGGGAGTGGAGATTCCTCCTCCAGGAACTGAGTCTCTTCCTCCGTCTCTTCATCGGCCTCTTCCTGTACAACATCATGCACTGTCTCCTCCATGGTGATGGTGTCGAACTGCATGATGTTGACGTTCGACTGTAGAGCACCGCCAGTCCTTTAGGAATGAAATCTGCCATGAAAAAACAAACAATATAACAACTACAAAAAGTGCTCCTCGGAGCACAGGTCTCCGCCAGGTCAGCTAGGCTATTATGGCCTCCTGGTGGCGCTATAATAGGCCAATGTGAAAAGGGTGCCATTTCTCCTTAGGCCTTGTACGACAGTCGGACACTGCATTCATGATTTGAGGCATTTTGTTATAAACATTTGTTTCGCTAAATTAGACCTGCTGGTGGCCCTATAACAGGCCAATGTTAAAAGGCCGAAAGACAATTACGTCACAGTTATAGGATAGCATACGAACTTACCGAACATACAAAGGGGCCAAATAGTCTTCATCGTCACTGTCATCTGGCTCAGTGGACACGTCCTCCTCCTCCTCCTCCTCGTCCTCCTCCTCAGATGATCCAGACTCTGGCTCACTCTCTCCAGGCTCTGTGTCCAACACACACCAAGACTCATCATCTTCCTCCTCCTCCTCCCAGTCAATGCTATGGAAGGAGTTCAGAAAGTATTATTCAGACTACAGAATACTCAGAGAATGAACAATATGACAAGCTACAAATGAAGACAAAATGAAAATGGTATTGCATAGCAGCTTACGTTGCGTTTCTTATGTCGTTGAACTCCTCCACGTCGATGGCACCAACGCTATAGTCCAATGACTTCCTACAATAAGAAAATACACATTACTACAGAACTAATGTTGATGCTAGCAATATAAAATGCATTTGATAAATATGTCAGAGTTTGTCAATTCAATGAATCCTCAACGGTTTTATTTGTCAATAGGTTCAGTGAAACATTTCTACAATTTATTCCACCATTGGTTGTGCATAACAATAAAGACATATCAATATAAAATAATAATCTACAGTGAGGCGTGAACAAATATAAGTTATCGTCTTAGACAGACAGGTAATAAGTTGTCAATTAGCAGCAGTTCCAAATGAAAAAGATGTCCTTATACATGTATTGCTTATACATACAGTATACCCTTAGCCTCACATTACAAAGTCTGTTCCTACGATTGTCCATCATAATAATGTTTGCCCTGCTCAATGGCTCTACCTTGCGGCCGAGGTCACAGGTGTGTCCGTGCTACTAAAGCCCAGGTTGAGGTTCTGAACGCCTTCCTCTGGCAGAAAGTCATCAACTCTGTAATGAAGGCAAAATGCTTTTAGAAAATGATCTGAGGCCATTGCTATAGGAGGAAACTGTTCTCTTGTAGATTGTATTATTGTGGGCTTGCTGCTAAGTGAGCACACTATAGGGATTCTCACAATTTATTCTAGTAGCTTAGGAGGAAAATGTACATCTAATCTAAATCTACATTCCTTCCTGTCTCAAGTTTTGTGTAGTGATGTCACTGGTGAGAAGACATGTCGTCATCAGGTGCCAACATTGGGGGAGATAGCTAGCTTGCTATACATTGTGAGAAGAACTACTGTATAGCGGGATCGCGGCAGCTTAGCAGCGAGCCCACTATCTCCTGATGGTGGGCTGTGAGCCCACAGTGTTTCTTCAGGAACAATATTTTCTAGTTATTATTGTCTATTGTAGATCGGCTGTTAACTATCCTACTGTATATGTAAACCCTAAAGCATACTGCTGTTACTACAGTGAAGCATACTGCTGTTACATACTGCTGTTACTACAGTTACTACATAAATATATGTCAAAGGACTGGATGTGAGAAGTGAAAAGCTTAGTTGATAAGTGGTTTGATAGTTAGAATTACCACTCTTATTTATCATACCTTACATTACATTATCATACATTATAGTGACATGAAGCGTTTTTCCAAGGCAATGGTAAGCTAGTGAAGCCAGTTACTGACTATATAAGTAAGACAGGCCAACATGGCTTGCATCTGGCATCCACCATAATGCATTCATAACACTTCTATTTCAGTAGGCAATGTATCAAAGAAAATAACAGCAGTAGTAATTCATGCATGTTCACTCACCGGTCAGACAATGAGCCACCATATATGCTGGACACAGGGGGAGGGGGGGCGGGAGGTGTACGGAGCCGCTTTCTGGGCGTCGATGTTGACGAATCCTCGTCATTCATGTAACTAAAACAACACAGATATATTGTAACGTTATTCGTGGGCCATAGGATTCATTCCCCCCCCGTGTAATACGTGTATACAATAGAAGCCAAGTGGCTAAGCATAACAAGAGAAGCTAACTTTAGCGTTCAACTTATTTAGTGTACATGGTGGACTATACTTCCTCCCCCTAAAAAGTAAGTTACGTGCAAAGTCACACATTCTAGGCATATGCACCACAAGACTAGCATTCTAATGTATATTACACGGTGGACTACACTTCAAATAAAGTAGGTAGGCTACTGCCGACTTCCAAGTCAAGACACTACACAATGAACACATAAGCATCACGTGAAGCTTGTTATTGTTAGCATAGTAAGCATATAGCCCTGAAACATGACTGTCATGGTGACGAGTCCCCCTGGTTTATAGCGGTGTTCGATTTTTTTTACATTGCCAACTCTCACATGTACATAAACGTTCAGATTTCAAATATAAAGTGCTTACCCCCGAGCCACGGATGTTACAAAGCGATCCGGGCCGCGATAATTACCCGCATCTCCCGTATTGTTCAATAAAAAAGCATTTTAATCCCATCGCCGGCCATTTCCTTTTTTTTGGGTAATGTATCAGAGTGCACTACCCCTACCAACCATTAGTGTCGCATGGTTGAACGTATCGGGAGACAATTTGGAGAAAATGGCCGGCGATCGTTTTAAAATGTTTTTTATGTTTTTTAAGTATAACTGGAGCTCAAGAGTTTCAGATATGATGTAGACTCAGATTGAAACGTATAACATATAGGTTATCCCAGTCTGAATGGGTTAAAACAGCCACATCAGACAGATGGGTCCAAGATGGATAACAGATCACTAAGAAAGAAGCTGTATATAATAAAACTATATTTATACTTTGACGATGCACAAAGGTCACAATGTGTCACAATACAACACTGAGTTTGTAGATCAGCTACTTTTTAATAGCTAAAGTATTATAGGAAACTAACTATGGTTTTACTGTGCTTGACTGACCGGCCAACTGGCCTGACCTCCATAGTGAATCTATGTTGTATTGTCAACAGGAAGATGAGAGACACCAGACAAGCTAAAGAATGCTATCAAAGCTAACCTGGGCTCCCATAATACTCAGCAGTACCACAGGCTGATCACCTCCTTGCCCAGTGAGACTGTGTTGCCATGCCATAACACATTGATAATAATCATCAAGATAAAAATATATATTTTCTTTCAACTTTTACATGATTTTTAGAAGGATCTACATATACTTACAGCAATTATTGCACTGTCCACCTGTCGTGAGACATTGTTAGCTTTGACTATTTTTTTGGCCCACTCTGGGCCATACTTAAGAACTTTTGCAGCCACTGCTGGTTTGGACTGGAGTGAAAAACAGGTTCCACAGGAGATCCTCCTGGCCTCCATATCAGCTCGGCATTTGGGACATGTTTTTGTCTTTGGCCGTGTCATTTTTGGAACTGTTGAGACAAAGAAAATAACCAGAATTTTACACAATGTGTTTATTCACAATAATTTCAAAAATGTACAGAAGGAACCAAATACACTCTTATGGCTGTGGCACTGTAAATGTTTAATGTCAAGGACACCAAATTATATTCATTTGCTATTCAGAAATAGCAGATCTTCAAGCTCATGTTGCATAGCAATGTGTTGTGAGCTTTTAGATCAGCTATTTAAAATAAAACCCTACAATAAAATTGGGTAAAGTGTTAATTCTCATTAAGTTAAAAACTTTTAATCCCTATCTGGATTTTGGGTAGTTCAAAACCGAAAAAACAGGATTGGGAGCACTCTGATATCTGATCAGATCAGGAAAACCTACTCAAATTGTAATTTGGATCAAAACAAAAAACATATGATTGGGATCAGTTTGATTAGAAAATAATAATAAATAGAATAAAATAAATTCTGTTATTTGATTTGCTCGTATAGCGTGCAACACCTACAGTACCATCAGCTCCCAGTACTTAACAGGTTGCAGAACTATATGGCTGCACAAAACAAAACACTTTGTATGACAATGGGACTTAACTAGAAAGCAGGCTGTGTAGAACCAATGGTGGAAAAAAGTACTCAAATGTTTTAATTAAAAAAATATGTAAGTGAAAGTCCGGCATTCAAAAGATTTACAACTATTTTCAGAATGATGTAGCTTTCAAGTTTCAATCTATTTTCTTCACCATGTTGACAAAAGCTACATCAATACATCTTCAACAGCACACAAAATGAGTTGAGTACAGTTGGTATTCATAAAGAATTATTCACGTGCATCCATTTGTAGCAGTTCTGTGTTTCATTCAATGACTCTGAGTCAAATAGAAGTGTAGCTACTTATTTTGTAAGATAGCTTTAATAAAGAATAACTTAGTAGAATAGAGTGCTACATTTGTTTAGTTTGTCCAACACGGAACACACATTATTCCAATTTCGGTCATGTATTAGTTGTGAGTTAAAGATGTGTGGTTGTGTTATTGTGTTTTAAGTTGTTCGTACTCACTGGAAGGATGGTGATGAATGACAAAGAAACCTGTGAAGGGGGGAGGGTACTGGGTTTGGTGATGTTCTATATTGTCTGAATCAACTTTGTTTGCGTTTGATTATGTGCTAAAAGAGTGACTTTGAGAGCTGTTTTACAGTACAATGTAAGTCAATGAGGAGCATATTTTGAATTATCAATTTCTAATCAATGGAGCAATTATTTTTAATTTCTTGTCCACCTTTGGAGTTACATCATGGCAAGGTAAATACACAACCCAAACCTCTACCAAAGTGGTCTTGCCCTTTAAGTATTTTTAAAAGCATGTACTCTTGAATACTTAAGTACATTTAAAAGCAAGTACTTTTTTACTCTTACTTGAGTAACATTTTGACTGAGCTACTTTTAGTTGTAGTGGAGTAAATGTAACCAGGAGTACTCTGTACTCTTACTCAAGTACTGGGGTCGAGTACTCTGTCCACCTCTGGGCCTGGACGACCAGCCAATACATGCATGAGTGAATGAATTAATGAATAAAAAAATAAAAATACAAAAAGTTTAAAAATATAAAAAATAATATTGCGCCACATGATCGGATGGGTGATCGGTATCAGATGATCAGACTTGATCGTGATCGGATCGGTGATCGGTTTCAAAAAACCTGATCGGACCATGACCATCTCTATTATATATATGTATATATATTTATCATATTCGGCCTTTCGGTATTCGGTTTTCGGCCAACTGTTTTCTATTTTCGGTTTTCGGTTTCGGCCAAGAATTTCCCATTCGGTGCATCCCTAGTGTGGATGGCATAACAAGCCAAAAGACACGTCCTCTTTTTTTTTTTTTTTTAAACATCTGTTTATTGCAGTTTTGTTTTTTTTCACATAAAAAAATCGACAACAGGATTTGCACAGATAAAGAAAATACAAAAAAACAACATGAAACAAAACAGAGACATACAAAACACAACAACAACATACACAACTAAACTGAATGACATACAAACAACATGAGGCTGATGACAGTACACATCCAAAGGGCAAAACGAACAGCATCAAGATCTAGTAAAATATAAAGGCATACAACAGGTACCACTCCGGGGGCAACACAACACTATATTCACTCAGGTCATCTCATCTAGCAACCCAATGATAGGTGCCCAGATTCTCTGAAATAGGGGCTCCCTATCAGAAAGAGTGAACCTTATCCTCTCCAGGTGCAACACTCCTCCCAGCTCCCTTAGCCACATATTGATTGTCGGGGGTTTCTCTGATTTCCAGGCCTGTAGAATTAACTTCCTGGCTAACAAGGTAGATAGTGAGATAGCCTGGTTTACATATTTACTGAGGGCCATTCCTGGTTCCACAATTCCAAAAAGAGCTGTCAAAGGGGCAGGGGGAAGTTCCCTTTTATAAGCTTTGGAAAGAAAGTCGAACAGCTGACTCCAGAAATTTTGCAATTTATGGCATGTAATGAATTGGTGAGACAGAGTTCCTTGTTCAATGGAGCACTTCCCACACATGGGAGAAGAATTGGGAAAAATCTTATTCAATTTAGCTGGGGAGAAATGCAGCCTATGAACAATTTTAAATTGGATTAAAGAGTGTCTGACATTAATTGAGCTGCGGTGTATATTATCGATACAATTTTCCCACATGTCGTCCGAAATTTCCATGCCCAACTCCCTTTGCCAATTGTCCCTGTATGAATGTGAAGAAGGGCTAATCAGGGCCTGTAATATGCCATAAAATCGAGAAACCGCACCTTTGCTAAAAGGCTCAATTCTCATCATTTCTTCCAGAACAGGATTATGAGGTTTTTGCTCATATTGTGGGAAATGTGAACTGATAAAGTGTCTCAGCTGTAGAAAACGGAAAAAGTGTGATGCCGGAAGCTGAAAGGAGTGCTGCAGTTGCTGGAAAGATGCAAGATGGTCATCAATATATACATTTCTCAAAGAACCAATACCCTTCTCCCTCCATGCCAAGAAAACAGGGTCAACCAATCCTGGCTTAAAAGCATGATTGGAACATATGGGGGTATATAGATACATTTTAGGGGCCTTAATCAATGCTAATATCTGAGACCAAACCTTCAGAGCGTTTTGAATTATAGGGTTATGTCCATAAGTGATTCCCTTGATCTTAGTAGGGCTATTGAGAAGTGCTGGTAGACACGACCCTACACATGATAAATGCTCAATTTGTAGCCAGGAAGGCATATTCTCCAGGCTATAGCCCGGATAACACTCATACCAATAAGAAAGCCAATTCAGCTGAGCCGCCATATAATACAATCTGAATTGAGGAAGCCCAAATCCACCCTCACTCCTACTTTTACATAGATGCGACCTAGTTATTCTGGGTGTTTTTCCAAACCAGATAAAGGAGGAAACAACAGAGTCCAATTTTTTAAAGTAATATTGGGGGATACTTATCGGAATTGACTGAAAAATGTACAGGAATCTGGGTAAAGTTACCATTTTTATGGCATTTATGCGTCCGGCCATTGAAATGGGCAAAGTATTCCAGAACTCTATGTTTTTCTCTAATTGCTTAATTTTGTCCCCCCAATTTAGTTTCAGTAACTGGTTCAATTTACTTGTGACTATTATACCCAAACTTGTGAACTTATCCAATACAATTTTAAACGGGGTGGACTCTAAAAAAGTTCTGTCCACAACCTGTGACAAAGGCATCAGCTCACTTTTCGTCCAGTTTATCCTATACCCAGAAAAGGAACCAAATGTATTTATAAGATTTAGCAAGGAAGGGATGGAAGACCTTGGCTTCGAGATGAACAACACCACATCATCAGCGTATGCCGATATTTTATGCGATGTACCAGATTGCATTATAGGATGTATCTCTGGACAAGTTCGTATTCTTGACGCTAACGGTTCGAGCGCCAGAGCGAAGATATAAGCGGAAATCGGATCTCCCTGACGCGTGCCTCTAAATAGCCTGAATGGCTCTGATACATTCTGGTTGGTGGTGACTGAGGCAGATGGTTTTTTGTAAATAATTTTTATCCAATTAATAAAATTTTGTCCAAATCCAAATTTTGCCAAAACAGACATCATGTAGGGATGTTCTATTTGATCGAACGCTTTTTCCGCATCAAGGGAGATCACGACCGCGTCCTCTGTGCTACGAGCCGGATTATATATAACATTAAACAACCTCCTCATGTTGAACTGAATGTGGCGATTGGGCATAAAACCGGTCTGGTCAGGATGAATGATTCTTGTTATGTACTCCTTGAGGCGAGAGGAGAGTATTTTGCTCAAAATTTTGGTTTCTACTGGAAGAAGAGAAATGGGCCTATATGAGGAAGCCAAAGTTGAATCCCGGCCTTTTTTTAGCAAGAGAGAAATCCTACCATGATAGAGAGCTTTTGGTAAAGAGCCCATCTCTTTGGAATTATTCAACATACGAAGTATAAGAGGTGCCAACAGAGCAGAAAAAGCTTTATAAAATTCAGCCCCGAAACCGTCAGGTCCAGGGGCCTTGTTATTTGGTGACTGCTGAATAGCGAGCTGAACTTCTTCCAGTGTAAAATCTGCATCCAATGCTAATACTGCCTCATCATCCAAAGTAGGTAGATCACATTCCTCTAAGAAGCTATCAATTGCGGCCTGGCTAGAAGTACTTTTAGAACTATATAAATCACGATAAAACTCCTCAAAACATTTATTAATCTCCTTTGGGACAGTAACTAGGTCCCCTTTTTTATTTTTTACAGAGAGAATGGCTTGAGAGGCTTGTGACTGCCTCAACAGTCTAGCAAGCAATTTGTGTGGCTTATCACCTATTTCAAATATCTTCTGTCTGTAGTTTAGTAGTTGGGAGCAGACCTGTTTTGTAATAATTGAATTATATTCATATCTTAGTTTTATAATTCTACCCAACAGTTCTGGTGACGGTGTAGCTAGATAATCTTTGTCCAATTGAGTAATAGTAGCCTCTATAAATCTGAGGGACTGATCCTGTGACCGCCGTTTGGCAGATGAAAAAGCTATTATATGTCCCCTCAGAACTGCCTGCAAGGATTCCCACAACACCACATCATCGACCTCGCCATTGTCGTTTGTGGTTAAGAAGAATGAGATGTGTCCCTCCATTTCGTCAATAAATGATTCATCTTTCAAAAGTAGGGGGTCAAATCGCCATGCTTTCTTATTTCTGTTGTCCAAATCACGAAATTGCAAATCCAATGTTACTGGGCTATGGTCTGAGATTAATATTGGATGATAAGTGCTATCAATCACCGCAGGAATGAGCTTAGAATCTAGGAAAAAGTAGTCAATGCGACTTGAGGTTTTATGTACTGGACTAAAAAAGGAATACTCTCTCCCCGCGGGGTTGACCAATCTCCAAATATCCACAATATTTGAGTTATTTAGCAGAGTATTCAAAAGACATCCAGCCTTTGACTGCTGCAAGGAAAGAGGCGAGCTTTTGTCCAGTGCAGTATTCATAACACAGTTAGCGTCGCCCGCAATCAGAACATTAGTATGGTGTATATCGGGGATCAAATTAAACAGTTTTTTGTAAAAATCCGGGCAATCAAAATTCGGGCCATAAATATTCACCAGGGTCACAGGCAGAGACGCCAGGTGACCAGTAATAATTAAGTATCTACCATCCGGATCAGTTATTGTAGTAGTTTGAGTGAATGGAATATTTTTCCTAAATAATATCGCTACACCTCTCGCCTTAGCTCCAAAGTTAGCATGATATGCCTGACCCAGCCAGTTAGCACGAAGAATTGACTGCACATTGCGTTTAGCATGTGTTTCTTGGAGGAAAATAATATCCGGCTGTAAGGATTTAAGATGAGCCAAAACTTTTGCTCTCTTGACAGGATTGCCTAGTCCTTTTACATTCCAGCTGACAAACCTCAGAGCCCCGTTGGGTAACCTGCCTACTGCCTTATGTGTCATTGACACAAATCAGGATGAAAAGTAGTGACACCACCCGCCGCCCCAAACATGCACGTAGCAACAGCCAAAACAAACACAAAACATATAACACAGCTTTCCTAACCCCCACCCCCCACCCCCAAGCAGAGGGACACCCCTTATTGGCGCCCTTCTCTATCCTCCCTAATACAATCCAAGGCATAGGTAACATTCCCACCTACGGCTCCGCTCCATAATAAACAATAAAAAGAAATAAAAAATACCTTATTGCAATATAATTATAACAGGGTAACACAATCACACATTTACTAAGAAAATCGGTATACATCAGTTGTGACCAACCGAACCCCTAAACCCTCGCCAGCCTGGCCCGCCCGCACAAGACTCCCGTAAGTAAAAATATAAGAAAACCATGAAAATAAAAATAAAGGTTTGAACAGCATTTTAACAGCCATGTCCATAAACACCATCCAAGTTAAGCTAATCATCATGACCTGTTCCCATGTCACCCAGTACAAATAAAAGTACAAAATATATATATATATCAAAAATATAAAAAAGGGTTGCATTGAAATACAAGCATTAATCCCAGTGTTCATATATATATGAAAAAATAAAAAATAAGTGAAGAATCTTGCTGCATAGCACTCAAAAAAATGTTTTTTCCAATGTCCATGAACTAACGTAGCCCACCCTCATTGAGAAAAAAGAGAGGAGGATAATGAAAAAATCAGGGAGCATATATATACAGTAGCATAAGCATCATCACAATGAGAGAAAATATTTCAATTTGAGACCAACAAGCATAATATGAGAAGCATAAGAAAAAAAATTAGGTGGGCCACATTAACTAAAGTCCAGGTGTCCATATAAAGAAAAAATAAAAGCTGCTTTCTTTTTTTCAAAAAGAAAATAAAAGAGTCTTGCAGGAGAGAAAAAAAAAAAACCTCTCAGGTCCAGCCAAACGAAACAAAATGTGTGTGATTAACATACCCTTTGCTCCTCAGCCCATGTTGAAAAGCAGGAGAATCATGCAGGGAGTTCACCGTCCTCGACTTCCTCGGTTTCCTCCTCCTCGCCGACGACTAGTTTTTCATCCAGAAATCTACCAGCAGCCTCGGGTGTTTCGAAGTACTGTGTGACTCCATCCACGGTGATGCGAAGTCGAGTCTGCTGGCCCATAAACCCCGCTAGCATGCCAGCGGCCCTGCATCTGCTCCGGACGTCCTGAAACTTCTTGCGTTGTTGAAACACCTCCGTCGGTAGATCAGGGAATATGGAGACCTTGCCATCCTTGTAGCGCAGAGGAGCTTTCTTAGGGGCTAGCTTGGTGATAAGCATCTGCACTTGTAGATAATGTATTTTTGCAATGAGTGCGCGCGAGTAGCTGCCGTTAGCAGGCTTCGGGCCTACTCTGTGTGCTACGTCAACTAGGACCTTAACAGGAAAGTGCTCGGCCCCCAACAGCAATGGAATTAGAGTAGACACAAAGTCAGTCGGATTATCTTTTTCCTCTCCTTCAGCTATACCTGTTATCCTGATATTCCGACGTCTTGAGTGCATCTCGAGTATTAGCAGCTTCTTGCGGACCTCATTGTAGCCATCTTGTAAAGCCTTACATATCGTCTCCTGTGCCTCCAATCTGTCGTCATGCCTGGTCACTGCTACTTCAATATCTTGAACTTTTCCAGTGACTGTAGCCAGTGAAGCTTGCATGGAGCTCATAGAAGTTGAGATAGTAGCGAGCTTAGTCTCCACTGTTTTCTGCAGGCCGGCGATAGCTTTCATCAAATCAGCCGTGGAAGGATTAGCTGCTGCGCCACCACCGGTTAGCTCCTCTGCTAGCATACCGTCGCTAGCGTCTTCCGAGTCCCCGTTTGTAGAAATATTCTCTCCTGTATTATTTTTCTTTTTTTTGTGTAGTCGTGGTCTCAACGTACTTTTCCTGCCCGTCATTTAAGGCGAGTGATGGACATTGAATGTTGCGGTATTAATTATTAAAGTAGTAAATAAAAGCCGTTTGGAGCGGAGCCTCGCAGAAACACAGCTTACTCCATTGCACGCTGACCACGCCCCCAGACACGTCCTCTTTTGTGTGGTTTATTATTGTAGGAAATAATCGTTGAGTAATTCATACTTAAACCTCTGTCCATCGAGCCCTATTACGGAGGGATCACACTCCCAAGATAGGAAAGAAATAGGCCTGTTTCGGTAAAATCCGTACAATAAGCGACTTGTTAAAGACGGGGTGCCGTGATTTTCAGTGATCCCCCCCCCAAAAAAAAACATAATCATCAGGTATTATGGTTACTAGGAGGAAGATTTTTTTTCAAAAAAGTATAAAGAAATTGTTAAGATTATGTTTTTTCTGTGGACACGCCTCCAGTTCATTAAGTATACCTGGTTCTCACCTTAGCACCTCCTCCACCACCTTAGCACCACCCACCTGTCCTAGTCCCTCCTCCTCCTCCTCCTCATGCCCACACCTGTTGTGTTATGATGAGGGGGAGGGTATATTTTTACTATATAATATGTCACTAAAGGACTGTTTTTCTATTGGCACGTTTGACCCTCCAGGTTTCAGCCTCCAGGTAGAAACTCAAAATAGTCAGAGAAGACATAAAACACTATAAAAACACCACCAGGAGGCTTAATGAAGTTCTATCAACCTCATAGACACATGAAAAACAGAAAAAGTGCAAAACCATGGCACCACCTCTTTAACCGATGAAGACACGTTGTAAGCTTGCAGGCTATTTGTCTGCTATTTTCCATGTGTGTGTGTGTGTGTGTGTGTGTGTGTGTGTGTGTGTGTGTGTGTGTGTGTGTGTGTGTGTGTGTGTGTGTGTGTGCGTGTGTATAGATATAGACATGAGTAATTATCAGTTTGAGCCCAGGTGTTTGAATTTGAATATGTTATTAGGCAAAAAATAAAAATACTTTGTCTAAAAGGTCCTTCCAAAAAAGTCCTTTCGGTCTTGTTACGGGGCCAGAGCTCAGCTCTGGACCTGTTTTGTTATTGGCAGTATTCTGTCACTTCTTCTTCTTTTTCTGCCACTTTTCGCAGTTCTGGCTGAACCGTGCAGTCGCTTTTTACGAAACTCGGCCATATGGTAGATGGTCATGAAAAACGATCAAGAAATAATTCTCACAATCTTTCGTCCAAAGGTGGCGCTATAGCACTCAATTGAAAATGGCAACTTTGAACAGGTACAACTCATGCCCTGTTTGACCTAGAGCCATGAAACTTGGATACACATATGCGTCTCCTCATGCTGAACAACTTTCACCCTCTGACTTTTGACCTCTGACCTTTAGATCTCCCACCATTTTGAATTATATGAAAAACAGTCATTGGCTCCTAACTTCTGCATTTTTTCACTTATGGAAAATCCGTTGGAAATTTTTGTAGGCAGAGGTCCAAAGTTCAAGTGTTAAACGTTTCGTGCAGATTGCTCAAAAATCCCAGGAGGAGATAGATTTTAACTATTACAGTTTTATGAAAATTATTCATCTGTGCCTAAAACATACATGCAGACTCACATTTCTTTGAAACTTTGCAGAAATGTACAGGGTCATTCCAAATATCACTGAAACCAATCTTACTCCAATTGGCCAAAAGCTATAGCAATTTTTTGAAAAGGCAGACTTTAAACAGGCATAAGTCATGCCTCGTTTGGCCGAAAGTCGTGAAACTTGCTTACACATGTGCCTTGACTCATGAGGAACACACGTATCGATTTGACCATTAAGCTCCGCCCTTAGATTTTCCGCAATTTTGAGCAGTTTGAAAAATACTTGTTTTTGCCAGTTCTGGCTTAACCGTGCATACGCTTTTTACGAAACTCGGCCATATGGTAGATGCTCATGAAAAACTTCCAAGAAATAATTCTCACACATTCGTCAAAGGGTGGCGCTATAGCACTCAATTGAAAGTGCCAACTTTGAACAGGTACAACTCATGCCCTGTTTGACCTACAACCATGAAACTTCAATACACACATGCGTCTCTTCATGCCCGACAACTTTCGTGGTCTGACTTTTGACCTCTGACCTTTAGATCGCCCACCATTTTGAATTATATGAAAAACAGTCATTGGCTCCTAACTTCTGCATTTTTTCACTTATGGAAAATCCGTTGGAATTTTTTGTAGGCAGTCGTCCAAAGTTCAAGTGTTAAACGTTTCGTGCAGATTGCTCAAAAATCCCAGGAGGAGATAGATTTTAACTATTACAGTTTTATGAAAATTATTCATCTGTGCCTAAAACATACATGCAGACTCACATTTCTTTGAAACTTTGCAGAAATGTACAGGGTCATTCCAAATATCACTGAAACCAATCTCACTCCAATTGGCCAAAAGGGGGCGCTATAGCAATTTTTTGAAAAGGCAGACTTTAAACAGGCATAAGTCATGCCTCGTTTGGCCGAAAGTCGTGAAACTTGCTTACACATGTGCCTTAACTCATGAGGAACACACGTATCGATTTGACCATTAAGCTCCGACCTTAGATTTTCCGCAATTTTGAGCAGTTTGAAAAATACTTGTTTTTGCCAGTTCTGGCTTAACCGTGCATACGCTTTTTACGAAACTTGGCCATATGGTAGATGCTCATGAAAAACTACCAAGAAATAATTCTCACACTCATTCGTCAAAGGGTGGCGCTATAGCACTCAATTGAAAGTGCCAACTTTGAACAGGTACAACTCATGCCCTGTTTGACCTACAACCATGAAACTTCGATACACACATGCGTCTCTTCATGCCCGACAACTTTCGTGGTCTGAATTTTGACCTCTGACCTTTAGATCGCCCACCATTTTGAATTATATGAAAAACAGCCATTGGCTCATAACTTCTGCATTTTTTCACTTATGGAAAATCCGCCGCTTTTGTTTTGTCGGCAAAGGTCCTAAGTTCATGTGTAAAATGTTTTGTGCAGATTACTCAAAAATCCCAAGAGGAAATAGATTTTAACTATTGCAGTTTTATGAAAATTATTCATCTGCCCCTAACACATACATGCAAGACTCACATTTCTTTGAAACGTTGCAGTAATGTAGAGAGTCATTCCAAATATCACTGAAACCAATCTCACTCCAATTGGCCAAAGGGGGGCGCTATAGCAATTTTTTTAAAATGCAAACTTTAAACAGGCAAAAGTCATGCCTCGTTTGGCCGAAAGTCGTGAAACTTGCTTACACTTGTGCCTTGACTCATGAGGAACACATCTATCGCTTTGACCAGTAAGCTCCGCCCTTAGATTGTCCGCAATTTTGAGCAGTTTGAAAAACACTTAAACCCAGGATTTTCCAGCTATTTGTGTGAAACTGTTACTGTATCATCTGTGTGATCTCCTTTTTCACAGTTACTTGTCTGTTGGGCCAATGGTGTCTCCCTTAAATGAATGCCTCACAATCTCAAGGTCGCCAGTTCAAGCCTCACTTGATGCAGACTTAATTTAAGTTGAATTGCAAACAACATGACTGTATCAATGAATACATGTGCAAATGGTAAAGATAACCTGAAATGCTTATTTGAGAGTATGTTTTTTCAACGTATGACATACTTCATTCTGAAAATAGCTGATCTACAATCTCACAACTTTTCATGGTTTGTGAGCTTGTAGATCGGCTACTTTCACTAGTTTTGGTTCTGAGGAGATGTACAATTTCTTCATTGGTAAATGGTTTGTGAACGAGTGATATTAGTGTTAGTGAAACAGGGGCTTGGTTCATGAAAGAAGGCAAGAGTTTATGATCTTCAACAGACAATATCAGCCTGGACAAAGCTATAGCACTATAGGTATATAGGTTGCAGCCTATTAGTCTGAAGGTTGAGAGTTCGAATCCTGTTAATGGCAGTAGGTTGAGATGTCCAATCAAACCATTATGTTTCCATCTCTCTCTCTCATCAATCTATTGTTTCCATGTCACTCTCTCTCTCTTCAATCTATTCCGTTTCCATGTCTCTCTCTCTCTCTATTCACTGGCCCCGTATTATCGCTGCTTGCAGCTATATTTTCCATTGAGGTCCTTAGTATTCAATTCATAGTCAAATGTTTTTCGAAGTTGTGAATTCATACACAGTAAAAGTCTTAGTGTTAATTTAATTCAAATGAGTGTACTAGTGGAACCAATTGGACCCATCATGTCATGTGTACGGAACACTTTTCAGAGTTAAATCAACAATGAGGATTTTTACAATGTAGGCTGCAGAAAAGAGAAAAAAAAAAACTGCTAATGTTGAAAATGCAAAGTAAGACTTTTGGGGAGAAAGGATGCAATTACTGGGGGTGAGGGAAAAAAGTAAAGTAAAGTAATAAGTAACAAGTTACTTTTGGCAGGGAGTAATATGTAAAGTAAAGATATTACTTTTTAAACAAGTAATAGTAAGTAATATATTACTGGTTTTGAGTAACTTTTCCAACACTGCTCGTAAGGGTCCACTTGGTTCCATTTGCACACTCTCGGAGTTACAGACCTATAAGGGTCCATTTGGTTACAGACCTGTAAGGGTCCATTTGGTTACAGACCTGTAAGGGTCCATTTGTACTAGACCTGCAAGGGTCCATTTGGAACCCCCTCAAGTAACCCAGAGGGTCTCTGGACCACACTTTGAGAACCACTACTGTGAAGTCAACTTGGAAAATCCTCACTGGAGATGAAAGGGTTAAAAAGTCGGGCTGATTGACAGAGTGGCAGCTGTCTGAAATCATTCCCCAATCACTAATGAGCGTCGCTACACTATAAAGCACCGCACCTGAAAGAAGCTGTAAATCAAACCACAGAGGAAGAGAAGGGAGAAGGAGGAGAATCCTCCACAATCCTCCATTATTACAGACAAACAAGCGTAGCAGCAGCAACGTCGTGCAGAACATATCAAAGCAGCACTGGTGCAGCCATAAAAATGACAAAGATTAAGACGAGACCAGATCAACTTGAGACCGCGTCGACTGTTGTTCTAGTAACAGCAGATGTTGTCGCCGGTGAAAGAACGCGTAGCTGTCCTCGATGCCAAAACATACCGATCTGATCCTTGTTTGGATGAAGAAACGTCAAACAGACGAACACTAACGTTGCTTTGGACGCTGCTTCTCCGTTGGTTGTGTTGTTGTTGAGAAACAGGAAGACAACCACTCCTTCCTTTGTCAGTCTCTCTAACAATAGATTTAAATGTTTTTTAAATGCAACTATTCTAGTCGGAGTCACATGTGTAAGGTACAATCACCATTCAGCCCATTGAAAGCGTGCAAATAAACGCAACAATGATTTAATCAATATATAAATAAATGTTCATTCCCTCCTGGGATTCGAACCTTCCCAATGTCAGCATAAACATACTAGTTAGACGCTTTCTCCGGTGCGTCATTCTTCTCACAACAAATGGGTTGTGGGTACCATAAACAACTCATAGAGTATACAACCAACCATTAAAAAACAAAACAGTCATGGTCACTAGATTAACTTGATACCTCAGTCACCACACTTGTTTCATTGCACTGCATTGTACTTGCATAAACAGTTTCATTAGAAGACAACCACTTCTTCCTGTGAAAGTCTCTTACAATACATTTAAAACATGCAACATTTCGCCATTGGATTAAACATGTGTCATGTAGCCTACATTAACTATTGAGGCCATTTAAAGCGTCAAAAATAAATAAATGTTAGCCTCTCATGGGATTCGAACTCTTCCCAATGTCAGCATAAATAGCACTGGGCCATAGCCTACTCTTGTGCGCCAGTTTACCCACTCTGACTCATAATCATAAACAAATCATAGACTATAAAACCAGCCATTAAAACGCACATGGTCACTAGATTAACTTGAGACCTCAGTCACCACATTGATTTCTAACCGCCCTAAAATCTCTCTCAGTCTGTACAACATGGCACCCTCAAGGAGAAACACCCCCATACCATTTACACAAAGAGCAAAGAAAGAGGCATAGTATAGTAAATCAGCCAACCACATGATTTAAAAGTTTTTAAAAGATGTTTTTATTTGTCACATCTCATACACGGTACACAAGAGTGAAATTCTTGGCTTTATTGTCTCTTCTAGTTTAACAAATAGTCCCAAAAGGGCACAAACTGGCAAATTGTCTGATTGCTCCTGATCACCTCAGGACAGTTAAGTATAGGCCTTGCCGAGCCCTGAGGCCCATAGGGCAGGAGCCTATCTCCTGTTTCCTTAGCGTGCTTGACGTACAAGCATGGATGGCTTACAGTGAAAATGGACCCTGTGCACAAAATCCCCATGGGCCCCCACCAAATATTATAGCAATATGAGGTTTTGCTAAATTCTTGCATTTAAACCAAGTCTGTTTTGCTTATATGAAGCGTCACATGGCTCCAATAGAAGATTTCCTCCTACAACTGGGAGGCTTTCAAAATAAGAGTGTGTTTTATTTCACACAATTAGAAACGTGTAATGTGATTTGAAATCTCCCTGGAAGTTGGAAGTCAACATGGGAATAGATGTTGACTTCCAACAACCGAGTAGAGGAAGAGTTTCAGGTGGCAGTGCCAGGGCCCCCTTGGCTCCAGGGCCCCTGTGCACGTGCACGAGCTATAATCCGTCCCTGCATACAAGGCACATTCTTGGCTTTATCGTCTCTTCTAGTGTAACAACAACTATGCACAAAGTGGCAAATTGTATGATTTCAGATTGCTTCTGATCACCTCAGGACAGTTAAGCAGGCCTTGACAAGCCCTATAGGACAAGAGCCTATCTCCTGTTTCCTTAGCGTGATGCACACCCACTGGATCTGACTCTAGTATGCCATGCTGAGTTCTAACCAGGGAGGCAGGGTACCTTTCTAAAAATCTTTGGTAGGACCCGACCGGGGATCAAACCGCAACTTCGAAGTCTCAGGGTAGACACTCTAACCACAAGGCCACTGAGCTCAGGACAGTAATAATAGTGATACATTGCACTCTGGTCCTGTGTATGGGTTTGTAACCTTTCCTGGCATGCTGATGGAGCAGGTGACATTGGTTGGCAGTGTAGAAATGCACCATAATTGACTTTGGTAGGTTGAACTGAATTTAGGCATTTAGCAGACTCTTATCCAGAGTGACTTACAATAGCAAGGTAAACATGCATCAAATGCAGAAAGATAAGCATCTGTCTAAATAGCATGCCATTTAAATTGCAATTTAACCTTTGCAGAAGTCTGCATCCAGACCAGGTCAAGAGCAGCAAGACAGGTCATCTTTTTTGGGAGCAAAAAAAAAAAAACTATGCTCATACAGGATTCCAAAACAAAATCATAAAGAGTTCCCAGCTGGCCTAGCAGTCCAGGCGCAGACCATTGGCTCTAATGCAGCCTGACCGTACGTTGCGGGTTCCAACCCGACGACCTTTGCTGCATGTCTTTCCTGTCCATCTTCACTGTAACAATGAAGTGAAAAAAATGCCTCTTAGATGAAAAACAAAAAAAAA
Source organism: Gymnoscopelus microlampas (assembly GCF_963454915.1). NCBI lineage: Eukaryota > Metazoa > Chordata > Actinopteri > Myctophiformes > Myctophidae > Gymnoscopelus > Gymnoscopelus microlampas. Next base: position 56,269,676 of record NC_139943.1, read on the forward strand.
AAGTGATGATGACCCATCCTGGCATCACACCTGGCATGACACCTATGTGGAGATCCATGTGCATTGTGATTCCACTGGGTTATGTGCAGGCTGGGCACAAGTAGTCCTCACTGGTGTTAGGCCTGCTTACACACACCCAGTGGAACCACAATGCACAGGATGAGCATTCAATCTGAAAGAAGATGGATACATTGTTATTCATTTATTTAGTTAATTAGTTGGTTAGTTACAGAAAGAATGTGCTCTCCATGTAAAGAAGTTTAAAGGTTTCGTACCCAATCATCCACGGATGCGGACCTTCTTGTCCCAGCGCTCACCTCCCCACAAGAGCGACAGAGATGTGTCTGGTCATCTATGAAAACATATTTTTTAGTTCAGTGAAGTCCAATTTCTTGGTCTTGGTGAGGCTGATAAACATTTGATTGAAGAAAGCTGTCGTCCAATATTTTGGCGTACCAGGTCAACGTTGCCTAGCAGGCCCTGCTCCACCCCAGCAGTGGCTAACACCAGCATCTCGGCGATCTTAAAATACAGGTTAGTGTTAGCAGTGTTCTTTTAGAATGTATTAAATTCTTACTAGGATAGATATTCTAGGCTATACAATCTCACTTTGCACACAAACACCCCACATGACGTCGTATCCGTTTGGAGGTGATGAGGGACAGTCTCACAGGTCCAGTGAGAGATTCTGCCCCTCATCCTCCGCATATAAGCTCTGAAGAAAGAACGAAACCGTTGGTTACTTGTGTAACAGAAGCCATTGAACATACTTGCAATGAAGCACAATAAATCTATGATTTACTTGCCTTGTACTATTTCGACAATCGTCGACTTTTTGGGGTGGCAATAAGTGGGTCCACAAACACACACTTTAGGTCATGTGGATACATAACCTTCGGCAGATAGAATACTTTAATACTTCAAAAGCTTAGTTGTAAATATAGTTGCATAATTTGCATTGAAAGTTAACTTACTACTAGTGTGTAGTGCCCATTTTTACATACTGCCCCCATAAGGATGTCCCATTCCAGGACATCAATCTGCAAGTGAAGTGATAATTTAATTTGTTAACATGGTGCGACTGTAACGAACACTTTTAAAAGTAACTATTATCCTTACTTTTTTAACCCCCCTGGTCAAACCGTCCCAAATTCGGTTGACCTCCTCCACTGGTGAAACGGTCACCCTCCTTGTGGCCTTTTGGCCGACCCACAGCAGGTACGCATTGACTATCTACACACAAAAATAAATATAATTAAAAATCACTTTAATATCAATGAGAACACTTGCTCACAAAACGAGACTTACTTCACTGGTCAATGTCTCCCCTGGAGCCAGGCTCTGGACATCGAGGGTTAAAATCTTAAATGGGCCAAATTTGGCCCACAAAATTTGCCCTATTTGCCCCTTCCATATAGCTTGGAGAAGTGGAAATTCAGAACATTTAAGTAATTAAAAATTGTACATGGCATTATTATTCTTCATGTCACATTAGTGAATGGGATTTACCAGTGACCTGGTCCTCTACTGATCTCCCTCCTCTGGCAGGTGGGGAGCCAGTGGAGGGGCCCGAGGATGGTGGTGGGTGTTGGAGGGCAGGAGGAGGTCCGGAGGGGCTGAATGATGGCTGTGCAGGGTGGCCAAGAAGAGGCCTGGAGGGACTGGGTGACAGTTGGGGAGGGTGGAGAAGAGCAGGAGGATGAGATAAAGGGGAAACTGGTGGAGGGGGGGCGAGCCAAAGGAAAGGTTCCAGCTAGCTTTAAAAGCTTTGCTGGAATCCTCTCCTCTGGCTCGATGTAGCGTTTCAGCTGGTCCAAATTAGCAATTAGCTTCTCATTTTGGTCCCCAACCAAGTACACCACTTTCCCCTTTATCTCGGTGATCGAATAGGGGCCAAGCATCTCTGGAGCCAGATTTCCTCCCTTCCTCTGCTCTTCTCTGATGTTTTTTTTTTAACACCACATCCCCAACTGTCAACTTGTCATCCCAGCCCTGCTCCAGCTTCTTCTTCCTGACCCTGTCTTGTTGTTTGAGGACATTGCCCTGCACAGCCTCATATACAGGTGTCTGCTTTTTCAGCCCCTCACAGACCTCCTCCGACCCGCAATAGGCCTCCGTATCTTCTTAAACTGATTTGGTGCTCGGCTACTAATTTATTGCCCCCCCCCCTGTAGTCTACAGCATTCATGTTGTGTACTGTAGGTGTATCTGCCAATTTGGCAGTATGCAACTTACTTCTGGATGGTCCCATTCATTTTTTCGACCAGGCCGTTAGTCTGCGGGTGGTAGGGCGCCGAAAAGCTCCTTTTGATGTTGAGCTCTTCACAGAGCCGAGAATTCACCTATAAATTCCATTAATAATAGATTTGGAACACAATTTGACACAAATCTCAAAGTGCTACATTGCATAAAAGTATAAAAGCAATTAAGAAATGTTTTTAAATGGAAACAATAATAATAAAAACAATTAAATGAACACAATTCAGATCAATGGTACGAGCCCCATCCCCAACATAAAAAATGAAATAACAATATAATTTGTAATGTTTGATGATTGTTGTACCTGATTACGGAATTCGGATCCCTGGTCCGAAAGGAGCCTTTGCGGGGCCCCATGCCCGTAAATAAAGTCCAAGATGCACTTCGACACCTCCCCTGCATGTTTGGACTTGAGTGGGTACGCCTCTGACTATTTGGTGAAGTAATCTACCATGACACAAATGTGTTCGTTGCCATCCTCCGTCCTCTTCAACTTCATGAGATCAATCCCCACAAGTTCAAACGTCTCCTTGACCTGAAAAAAAGGTCATTAAAAAAGAAACCAATTAGACATCTGTATGATTGCTGGTAGCCTATCTTTACACATTTAGATGCATGGGATATTCAGTTGCAAAACACTCACTGTTATTGGTTGATACTGTGTTTGGTCCTTTAAGCTACCCTGCTTTTTTTTGGCACCCAGGGCACTCCTTGATCTTAAGTCAAATGATATGCACATTAATTTATATCACAGGCCTTTGGTCAAGCACAAACAGTAAGTGAAGGGGATATACAATCACATGAGTGTGTGAATTTAATTAATGCTTCAATTTGCCATTGTTTTCCTAAGTAGGCCCTGCATAAATAGGCCTGCATGTACAAATGATATATACACATTTGGATGACCCTTAACCCTTCCAACTTACCCATTTGCGGATGTCAGCCTCCATTCCAGGCCAGTAGTATCGGTGGATCACTGCGTGGTGTGTTTTCTCCACACCACAGTGACCACCGATACTACTGGCATGGAATTCGTTGAACACCGACGCCGCCTCAGCAGCCGACGCCACCACCTACATACATAGATAGCATATAGAGAGATGAGATAGACAGATACTTATATTCCTCTTTTGATTCCCATGGGGAAATTCAAGTGTTTGAGCACCAAAAGTAAGCATGAAACACATTTACCTTCGCAAAATGGGGCTCCTGCTTCTTACTTCTACTGCAGAAGTAATGAAGCATTCCATCTAGTACAGATACATGTGAAAATGTTCAATTTACTCTTAAAGGGACATTTTATCGTCTACTCTTGCTTGATATTAATTTGATATTAATTTTATCAGACACGCCCCCTTCCTATACAAACCCATTATAACGTCAAACTCCATTTTAACCATGATGGATTAATCAAAAACACCAGTTCTTCGTCCTGGTGACTGATATTGTCCTTCTAATGTGTGAGGAGACCATGTTTTTTCAAATAATTTTAAAAGGTTAATGAACAAAGTACTTTAAATAAAGATTGATAGTGTAACAGAATACATACCCTTAACACATTGACTGCCTGAGGTTTTTCTATAACAGGATCAGCCAGTGCCAGGAATTTTGACCATTCTGACTCATATTTGAGGACTCACAGAACATTTTGTGTTATGACTATAAACAAATGGAATATCTCAAAATGAAGCTTAGAGTCTCTTCTTTCATCTGAAAAAAAAGTGAGTTGATAGCATGTTCCGTTCTTTAGCTAGAGGTAGTTGAATATAGCTTGGTTCCACCAAAAACAGACCTTTTTCTTTAGATTCAGAGTTATGAGGGTTTTAGTAAAAGGACACACTTTAGATGCATAAAATGATTTCAAAAGTCTTTGACATTTATTTTGCGCCTTCATTGACAGTCATTGACATCAGTCATGTAAACAATATTTGTTTATAAAATAAATATGCTATAGATTGTACATTTATCGCTCTGTTTCACTCCAAAGTGAATGAAAATGAACACTGAAGTGACTATTTTCAGTCGATTTTTTTTTCTTTTTTCTTTTTTACTATATAATAAAATAATAATAATTCAAAGTTCAACATCAATAAATGGTGCAATTAGTGCAAAATAACTAAATACAAATAAAATCTCTGCCTATAAATCCAAAATAGAAAAGTGGCAGGTTGAACAAGTTTTTACTATTCAAACAATTTTTCAAATCCAGTTATATACATCAAATAATAATAAATAATAATAATTCAAAGTTCAACATCAATACATTGGTCAACTTTTTGCCCAAACCTTTTGCCCCACAGTCAAAATCTCAAGTGACACCTGTATTCATAGCAACAAATAGCAGATCTACAAGCTTTTACTGAGCTTATAGATCAGTGCATGGTGAGTGAGGTTTGCAGGTAAATAATAATAATTCAAAGTTCAACATCAATAAATGGTGCAATTAGTGCAAAATAAATACATACAAATAACATCTCTGCCTATAAATCCAAAATAGAAAAGTGTCATTTCAAACTAAATATAACTACATCCAATAACAATACATAACAATCATTCAAATCAAGAAATGTGTGCAATTAGTGCAAATAAATAAACAAACAAAAAACAAACATCTCTAATAAATCTCTTCTGAGTGGTACCTCGAGTCACAGTAACCCATGCACAAGGGAACACGACAGGCCTTGCATTCATATCGTGTCTCGCGCCGTTCTTTTCCCTTTGGTGTCAAATCTGACCTGGAACAGACCCTGCACCGCCTTGAATTATACTTTTTTCCCGGAGTGGGTGGGAACGGTATGAGTACATGGGCTCTAATGTCTCCATCCATCCTGTTCTCTGGGTCCCTCCAGGGTGCCCTTGGGTGGGGGTGGTAAGCAAGGGGGGGGGCATTGTCTTCCTGATCCTCAGGAGGAGGGGGCCCATTCCCATCCTCCAGAGGAATGGCCTCTTCTTCACCCCCCCCCCTCTGGAGGAGGGGGCCCATTCCCATCCTCCAGAGGAATGGCCTCTTCATCACTCCCTTGCTCAGGGGGAGGGGGCCCATTCCCATCCCCCTGAGGAAGGTCTTCTCCCTCTTCCTCAGCCCCGTCCTCAGGAGGCGGGGCTTCAATCCTACCCTCCTGAGGACGGGCCAAACCGCGACGGCGTCCCAGGGTGGTCCAGGACGTGGCAGCAGCCGTGGAGTAGGTGACAAGGGTTTTGTAGAAACCATCAGGATGCCTGGCCTTGTAGAGGACGAAGGAGTTGTATAGTGAGATTTGGAACAGGTAGGCTATGAACTTCTTCGTCCACTTTGTCGTCTTCCTGGTGAAGTGATAATAGGCCAGGTTTTGGTCCAGCTTGTCGACCCCCCCCATGTAGGTGTTGTACTTCACCACGCACACTGGCTTCTGAACTTCTCTGTTGCCTTTCTCCTTGTGTTCCACGGTCACCATCTCATCCTGGTGGCACGTGGTGATCATCGTGACGAAGGGTAGACTTGTTGATTCCACCACAGCACGGCTTCATGTGGTAGAGGTACCCCGTCTGAGAGTCACACAGTATGTAGGATTTAATTCCATACTTGAAAGGTTTATTTGGGTTGTAGACCTTGAAGGACAGGCACCCACGCCAGGACAGCATGCCCTCGTCAATGCTGATGTGCTGGCTTGGCAGGAACATCTCCCGGAACTTCAGCGTCAAGTACGTCAACACTGGCCGGATCTTCCACAGCAGGTCTTTCTTTTTAGGGTCAATGGGTTGGGGGGTATTGTTGTCTGTGAAGTGGAGGTAGGACCAGATCAGCTGGTACCGGTTCCGCGCCATGACCTTGCTGAAGTAGGGAGTTGCCAGGGGCTCAGCAGTGATCCAATACATGGCAATATCAGGCTTGTGAATGATACCAGTGAGAAAGAAGAGGCCAAGAAAATTCTTCAGCTCTGTCACTTCCAGCGGTTTATCTACTCTCCAGGCATTTCCTCTGGCGAAACGCCGATCACTGGGAGGCCTCTGACTCGCATACCGGTTGGTCTCGTCGCAGATGTTCTGGAGCAGCTCATCCGTCAGGAGTAGCTCCAGGAAGTCGACCGGTTTATCTGACTGGAGATCAGCAGCCCCATTGCGAGGCCCCGGAGTCTCAGCAGGGGAGAAGGGGATGTCGCCAGGCTGACAGTCGCCAGTGTCCGACCACACACGAGGAGGAGCTGCAGCCTTACGAGGCCTGCCACCTGTGAATTATAGAAATAGATAATTACCATAAAATTTATTTTTGTATTTGTGTGGTTTACGTTGTGGCGGTGGTGCATGACTTTATTACACTTAGAATGAATGAGAGCGCACACACACACGCACGCACGCACGCACGCACGCACGCACGCACACACACACACACACACACACACACACACACACACACACACACACACACACACACACACACACACACACACGTTCTTTCTTACCTCTACGAGATGACGGTCCAGGTAGCGGTCCGTGTGACGGTCCGGGCCCACCCATGTCTGGCCCTGATAGAATAAATTAAAAAAATACTTGATCAATATTATGTACATGACATCAATTTAGGCATTTAGCATCATCTTAGCATCATATCATAGAGATCACATGCATGCATACATAAATGAGAGAATATTTACCGTTGCTGTGTAAGGTTTTAGTGTTTTTTATTCCTGTCATAACACACTCTTTCTTACCTGTTCTACGAGATGACGGCCCAGGTCCACCCATGACGCCCTCATCCCCAACCGTGTCTGGTCCTAATAGAATAAATAAATAAAATACTTGATCAATATGTAGATGAGATCAATTTAGGCATTTAGCATCATCTTAGCATCATCTTATAGAGATCACATGCATGCATATATATACATAAATGAGAGAATATTTACCGATGCTGTGTAAGGTTTTAGTTTTTTTTTCCTGTGATAATTCTGACATCTTACCTGGACTCCCGCCAACATGTCCAACAACTGCTCCCTGCAGGTCATCATCCTCATCCTCAGACTCTGAAATGGATCAAATAGTAGGCTACATGTTACATGGTGAATTTTTCAAATGCTATGTTGACATGACCTCATCATAACCTGCTTTTTTGATGGGGGCAAATGGCAAGATGAAAGACATCAGGGATTTAGTTCAGGTCAGGAAAACATCAACAAACAGGATCAAAGCGTTTGTGTTGTGGTCTAACCTGGACTGAGGCTTTTGATGTAATTTTTATTATGACAACATTTGCAGAGGGAGGGGGGGTCAGCACACCTGCCATTTCCCCCCTTCAAAAAGGCAGAATAAAATAGCAGATCTACAAGCTCAAAAGCTTGTAGATCTGCTATTTTTTTTTATAGCACCACAATATATCAATAAAACCTAAACATTGTCGTTATCTGATCTACAAGCAGATCATACAAGTAGATGCGACGCGTTGTTGTGAGCTCCGTTGTGGTCGCGAACCACAGGTTTGGAACCTATTCGTGCACGTATTTTTTGGTGTTGCCAGATTGTGGGAGAGGAATAAGCAACTAGGTCTATGAAAACGAGCCCAAAAGTAGGGACTAGCCAAATGGCTTATAGCAGATATACAAGCTCAAACGCTTGTAGATCTGCTCAACTACGTAACAAATAAAAGACGATAAAACATTGAATGTGTGCTTACCAAAGGGAAAATGAGAAGGTGAATGTCTCGGAGATGGCTGCCACTCATCGCCGGAGGGATCACTAGAGGAATAAGCCGCCCCATCCAACTCATCCTCGGTCTCATGCTCGGTCAGCTCATCCTCCTCGCTATCAGGGGGGGGAGGGGGTTGAAGGACGGGCACCGATCTACCGATGGCTGCCAAGCCAACCGGACCTGGCTGGTCCTTGCAGTCCACAGGAACTGGCGGGTCCGGTTCACGTTTGTCCACGGATCTCCTCGAACTCCGACGCACGGGTGGGTCCCGGTTGTCGTCCTGTCCGACAGCCGCGACCCGCCCGCCGGAGGGTCCGGTTCAAGTTTGTCCACAGGACAAACCACCGCTGGAGGCTTCGGTGGTGCTGGGGCCCGGAGGAAGCGATCCAACGTGGGACAATCCACCACTGGAGGCTCCGGTGGTGCTGGGGCCCGGAGGAAGCGATCCAACGTGGGCTGGCATGGATCAGCCGAACCGCTGATGTGTTTGCGCTTGCTTCGGCGCTTAGGCATACTGTATAGTCTACTCTCTCACAATAAACTATACTACTCCTCTCTATTTCCACCTATATATGTATATATCTTCTCTCTATTTCCACCTGATTTTATCCTATATCGCCGATCTACTGCCCTATACCTTCGCCTAACTTCCACCTATAATTATTATGTATACCTCCACGCCCTCTCTATCCTATAATATATATATTTAACTCACTAGGCTAAATATATATCACTCACTCACATATATCACTTACACACTACTTTATACTACACTACAACACTACTATAATACTAATCAAACACACGCTCAAATATCAAATCGCTCACACAAACTCACAAACAATCAGATCACTCACCGTCACTCCCTCAATCACTCAATCAGTCTCAATCTCACGTAACTCTCACACACAACTATCTCTCACTTACTCACTCAAATAATCTCTCTATCACTCAATCTATCTATCACACACCTATCTCACTAACTCACTCTACAACTAACACTCAAACTCACTAACAATCACTCTATATTTCTCTCTATCTCTCTCTAGGTAACTATAATAACTCTTTGGATCGGCTCTATACTCAAAAAACAAGAACGAGGGATTCGCGCGGCCCCGATTTAAAGGTTTTGGGGCATCGGGGTGTGACACGAGCCTACCGTACGGTGGCGAGCCTACCGTCATCTCCAACGGATCTACGCGAGTGGCGAGTCTAGCTCAGCCTACCGTCATCTCCAACATGGATCTATCCACAATATCTTTTCTTCATTTATGAAGAAATACAACTCTATCCACGGACTCGGTGGGCGCGGTGGCGCCGGCTTAATCCGGAAGCAGTGGAAGTCAACACTCATACAGCAGCCCTCATTTGCTTACGTGAGAAGCATAATATTGCGGGATACGCAGGTAAGATTGTATTCCAACGAAATCACGGTTATTGTCGTTATGTCAGTGTTATAATTGTTTTGCATCACGTTACATGATGGGTCATGTGTCGGAATGATTGCATGTCATTGAGATACGTCCTCTTAACAGCGTAGAGATTGATTACCTTTAGCATATTAGCTGCTATAGCCGCTATAGCCAACATGAGCGATATAAGCTACTTCTTTAATGATTTTAATGTTCAATTTGTCTTCATGTTAATAAGTAGCACATCTTGGTGTGACATGTTGTACAACTGTAGAGCCAATAACACTTTATATTATATTAGATACAAAATTAGTAAAGTAAAATACATGGTAAATGCCGTTATGGTGGCTCCACGAATCATGTTCAACCTAGATTTGGCTCAACAAAGGGAATAAACTCGTTCTCATGCTATACAACAAAAATGTGGAATGCCCCACCAAAAGGAGTAAAGGAGTGGAAAACCCTACTCACTTTAAAAACTGCCCTAAAGATACACCTTCAGGAGGCTGCAATTCGAAAATGTCCCCAGTCTAAGTCTTAACCTACCCCCCCTCCCTGTTTTCTTCCCCTCTTGTACATATCTTTCACTCTTCATACCAGTAACCTGTAAACTGATTGTATGACATTCTGTTGGTCCTTCTCTGTCTCCCCCATAACCATCTCTTTGCCCTCATGTCCAGCCATTCCTTCTCGATCCGAATCTCCTACCACAACTTTCTCCATCTGTCTCCCCCCTCCATCCTCCATCCCTTCTCGCTCTGAATCTACTTCCTTCTCCATCCTCCTTCCTTCTCCATCCTCATCTCCCAAATCTCCTGTCACACCTTCCCCCGTCTCTCTCTCCCCTACATCCTCAATCCCTTCTCCATCCTCATCTCCCAAATCTTCTGTCACACCTTCCCCCGTCTCTCTCTCCCCTACATCCTCAATCCCTTCTCCATCCTCATCTCCCAAATCTTCTGTCACACCTTCCCCCGTCTCTCTCTCCCCTACATCCTCAATCCCTTCTCCATCCTCATCTCCCGAATCTTCCCCCGTCTCTCTCCCCCCTCCATCATTCTATCCTACCTCTTCCTGCATGTTGTTCCCTTCTGTGAAATTGCAAGCTTTGAAAACACAAAAACACAAAAACAAAGAAAAAAGGTATAGTTAAGATTTTTTTTTTTTTATGTTTTAAATCGGCTCCATTTGGACATAATACAGGACCAATGTCATGAATATATATATTGTGCTCTAACCTACCTTTCAAAAAATGTTCAAAGAGGAGCAGAACCTTATCCAGGACCACCTCTCCCTCTCTGGGTAGCTTGTGGGCGGAGTAAAGTTCTGCCCCCCAATTTCCCCCCTTTTTCAGTTTGCCCCACATAGGTAGGGGAACATAGCCCAAGGCCTTCATTTTCTCCATCTTTAACAATGACAAGCATAAAAGCAAACTTAGAGACATTTTCATGGTAGGGTTACAAAGGCTAATGAACGGCTATTTCAGTTTAATATTAAGCCATTATGATACTCTGTCTTAAGCTGGTGTCGCTCACTGAAAAAATGCTCTGTATGCATCACTTCCAATATCGGCTTACAACACAGTCATACATAAATAAATAAACATTAGTCCTGTCCAGATACATGTCTATTCGGTTCATTTGCTATAGAATGCACAAATGTACCCTTAAGTGGCCCAGGGTCTCTCTGCAAGTCAGTTTTAAGAATATTTTTTGATGTTTAGCACCACTTTGAATGGCGTTTAAGACCAATGGATTAGAAAAGTAAAGACTGCGTTAATTTATGGGGTCTATATGTGAAAAGGTCCTTTGTAGATTGTTGTGCTAACTGGAACTTCCAATGACTGACAAAACTAGAAAAACAAAATGTTTTTTACCTGTACAAGCGAACGGTCCACAACCTTGGACTGGTTTCCGCTCTTGATCGTTTTCTTTGACCATGCTTGGGACGGCTTGCGGATTCTTTCAAGGGCTTTGGTGTGCCTAACCTTACGGGCCAACAGCTTCCCACACTGTAAGTGGGTGTAAGTGAGAGAGAGCAAGGATGAGAGACAGCTATGAGGCATAATAAAAATACAAATGGGTTCTAACTTAGCTGTGATACTTTCTTTCGAGACTTCTATGAAAGTAAACTTGGAGTCTTTCTTTCTTTCTTTTCTTTTTCCTTTATTTATTCAGGGAAGCCCATTGAGAGCAAGCTCTCTTTTTCAAGGACGCCCTGATGACAGCATATAAAGTATACATATACAATGAAAAACAACAACAAACATTTGAATCATATTACAGTGTCACAGATGCAAGTAAACATAGAGTTACATGAAGCAGGTGCAATCACTGTGTAGTGCGTCATCGAGAAGCACCGTAAATGTCTCAATTGAGACCAATCGCTCCAGTTTCAGAGAATCCTGAAGTTTGTTCCATTTGTGTGGAGCATAATACATGAAAGCAGTCTTTCCTTGTTCACTGCTCTTACGCGGAATGGTGTATCTAATGTGGGATTGTGAACGTGTTGAATGACCTGTAACCTTAGGTTCCAGAAGTGAGGATAGGTACAAAGGAAGCTTACCACATAAGGCCTTATAAATAAATAAAATACAATGTTGCTCTCTACGCACAGTGAGAGATGGCCAACCCACTTTATCATATAAAATACAGTGATGGGTGAGATAATCATCGCCAGTAATAAAACAAGTCTAAAAAACGAGTCTAAATTAAAATTAACTTTATACACACAAAATAAGTTAATACACCACATGTTTTAATCATATTAAAGGTAGCGTGGTAGAAATTGTCCATTATCTAGCCAGACATTATGCCATAAGCTGTCATTAATACGATGCTAGTGGAGATGCTGCCATTTTTCTGTATTCCTAAAACAAAATATGGATAATTTCAATCACCTGAGTGACCACAGTTGAATACTAACAGACTCAATATCCAATTTTAGCCATAATAGGATGTAATTTAAACAAATTAGAGTCAATTTCTATTTCAACAGGTACCTAGCCATCAGTTGAGAAATGTTTTGAAAAACACTAATGACAAAGCCTAGTGTAACAAAGCAAAACTCTTGTCACTGTATTGCTCTGTCGACAAAGACTGAGGTATTTAATGCCAATGCAGACAGTTCATTTTAACTTGAACTTAATGACTCTGGATATAATGTATGAAAATGGGGATTGACTGTTAATCAGGACTGTAGGCTAAAGGCTATTATATATGACCTACCTGTTTGCACAACCTTGTGCCACATGGCATTGTGGCTTTGAAGTGGGGGCAAACCGTTTTGTTTGACGGCATGACTCCAAAATGTTTCTCTAGTGGGAAAAGGGGAAAAAAGCATTACTTAACGCAGCACTATATAACTTTTTTTAATGAATAAAATGTAATTTTATCGTATCTGTATAGTAATGCGTTAATACAATATCAATTCTACAATTGGGGGTTAGGTTAAAACTTTGACATTGACGGGGCCAGTTTGGAATTGCAGCCTCCTGAAGGTATTTTTTAGGACAGTTTTGAAAGTGAGTAGGGTTTTACACTCCTTTACTCCTTTTGGTAGGGCATTCCACATTGTTGTTGCATAGCATGAGAACGAGTTCATTTCCTTGTTTGTGCCAATTCTGGGTTGGACATGTTCAGTGGAGCTGCCTCTGGTGTTGTGATTATGAACTTCAGAGGATCTGACACACATTTGTACCTGATGTTCAGGATTCAATGTATCCCCTGAGCAAGCAGGCAGGCTCTATTAGTTCAATGTCAGCACTTGCACAGGAAACCTGGTTAAAATCTGGGGTTGAAAAGGAAAGTTACATAGTGCAGCTTTAACATTAGATCAGGGGTCTTCAACAGGGGGTCCGGGACCCCTAGGGGGTCCTCAGAGTTACTACAGGGGGGCCGTGAAATCTCTGTGTGGTATGATTTTTCTTTCTTACATTAATCACTTGAACCCTAGCATCCCTATTCTGGGGATAACTTAAGCCAAAAATAGCAGATCTACAAGCTCTGTGAGCTTGTAGATCTGCTATTTTTGACACTGGGATATATGTGTCGAGGGAAAATGGAGCAGACCAAGTAAAACTTTTTTTTATACTATATAGAGGGGGTCCCTGCTTCATATCTCTCTCAGCTAGGGGGTCTTTGGCCTGAAAACGTTGAAGACCCCTGCATTAGATGCAGAACAGCTTTACAATGTATTTCGCTTTTACTAATTTTGTATTTACGTATCTAATATAAAGTGTGTGTTTTTTTGGTTGCTCTATATATATTAGATACGTAAATAAGACCCTGTAGAGTCTACAGGGTCTTCAACAGGGGGTCCGGGACCCCTAGGGGGGTCCTCAGAGTTACTACAGGGGGACCGCAAAATCTTTGTGTGGTATGATTTTTCTTTTTTACATTAATCACTTGAACCCTAGCATCCCTATTCTGGGGAGAACTTAACCAAAAATAGCAGATCTACAAGCTCTGTGAACTTGTAGATCTGCTATTTTTGACACTGGGACATATGTGTCGAGGGAAAATGTAATACAATATAGAGGGGGTCCCTGCTTCATATCTCTCTCAGCTAGGGGGTCCTTGGCCTGAAAACGTTGAAGACCCCTGCCCTACAGTCGTACAACATGTCGCACCAAGATTTGCTACTTATTAAAACAAATTGCACATTAAGAAAACAGGTAACTTTTACATCTACTGCTAGGCCCACGTTAGCTAGCAGGCAGCTAATATGCTAAGCTAAGCTAACCTCATTCATATAAGCTGTTACGAGGACAATGCAATGATTCCAACACATCATGTAACGTGATGCAAAACAATTATAACACTGACACAACGACAATAATTCCATTGATAATAATAATAATAATAATACATCGGACTTATATAGCGCTTTTCTGGTACCCAAAGTCGCTTTACAAAACAGCTTAAAAACAATTTTATTAGGAGCAAAAAGAAAACAAAGGAAAAGAAAACATTAAAAGGCTAAAACAAAAGGCTAAGACTTGTCATAGAGGACGAAAGTGAGGTTTGGTTAGGTCTGGGCAGGGAAGGCGAGTCTAAAGAGGTGGGTTTTGAGGGAGGCTTTGAAAACGGCAAGAGTGGGGGCAGCTTTGATGTGGGAAGGGAGTGGATTCCAAAGGGTGGGGGCCGCAACTGAAAATGCCCTGTCACCCCAGGTGCGTTTTTTTATTTTTTTGGGGAAGTCCAGGAGGTTTGCGTCGCCAGACCTGAGGGAGCGGGAGGGTTCGTGGCGTTGGAGGAGGTCAGAGAGGTAGCAGGGGGCCAGGTTATTGAGGGCTTTGTAGGTGGTGATGAGTATTTTGAAGTCTATTCTATGCTTTACTGGGAGCCAATGAAGGTCATGGAGTACTGGGGTGATGTGGTCTCTGGATCTGGTTCTGGTGAGGAGGCGGGCAGCAGAGTTTTGGACATATTGGAGTTTTTTGATATTTTTTGCAGTGGCACCGTAGAGGAGACTATTGCAGTAGTCGAGTCTGGAAGTGATGAATGCGTGGATGAGTGTTTCTGCAGCAGTTTGGGATAGAGTGGGACGGAGGCGGGCGATATTTCTGAGGTGGTAGAAGGCTGTTTTTGTGATGTGATTGACGTGGGATTGGAATGAGAGGGTGGGATCCAGGATGACACCAAGGTTTCGGACTTTGGTGGAGGGGGTGACAGTGCAGCCGTCGATATTGAGGGAGAAGTTATGAGTGGGGCGGGTGAGGGCATCTGGTCCGATGATGAGAATTTCTGATTTATTGCAGTTGAGTTTAAGGAAGTTTTTTTGCATCCAGGACTTTATGTCAGTCAAACAGGAGGTGAGGGTGGAGATGGTGGTGGCAGTGATGGTTTTGGAGGGGAGATAGAGCTGTGTGTCGTCCGCGTAGCAGTGGAAACTGAGGCCGTGGTGGCGGAGGATTTGTCCGAGGGGGAGGATGTACAGGATAAACAGGAGGGGGCCAAGCACTGAGCCCTGAGGGACACCGTGGGTAACAGAGGTTGTGGTGGATTTGGAGTTATTGATAGAAATGAAATGATGTCTGTCGGAGAGGTAGGATGTGAACCAGGAGAGGACGGTACCGGTGATTCCAAGGGTGGTTTTGAGGCGTGAGAGGAGTATGGAGTGGTTGATGGTGTCAAAGGCAGCACTGAGGTCAAGGAGGATGAGGATGTTGAGAGAACCAGAGTCGCAGGAGAGCAGGAGGTCGTTGGTGACTTTGATGAGGGCAGTCTCTGTACTGTGTTTGGAGCGGAAGCCGGATTGGAAATTTTCAAAGAGGTTATTGGATTCAAGGTATGTGGTGATTTGCGTGGCGACAACGCGTTCCAGGACTTTTGACAGAAAAGGTAGGTTGGATATGGGCCGGTAGTTGTTGGGGGAGTCAGGGTCGAGACCGGGTTTTTTTAAAATGGGTGTGACGGCGGCAAGCTTTAGGGGAGCGGGGACAGAACCAGAGGAGAGAGAGGCGTTGACAGTTTTGGTGATGAGTTGGGAGAGAGTGGGGAGGCAGTCCTTGAGGAGGGAAGTGGGGAGGGGGTCCAGTGAGCAGGTTGAGGACTTCATGCTCACTATAACAGAGGAGAGGTCAGAAGGGGTTATGGCGAGGAATGTGGACAAGGAGTGAGTGGGGAGTGGAGGGGGGGTGAGGTTGAGGTCCGGGGGGGGAGAGATGGTCAGCTGGTTATGGATGGAGTCGATTTTGTCATGGAAAAATGAGAGGAAGTTATTGCATTTATCGACAGTGAAGGAGCGTGATATGGTGTCCATGGGTTTGAGGAGTTTATTGATTGTGGAGAAAAGGACTTTGGGGTTGTGGTTACCGGACTGGATGATTCCAGAAAAATAGGCAGAGCGGGTGGAGTTGAGGGTGTTTATGTAGAGCTGCAGGTGTTGTGAGTAGATGTCCTTGTGAATGGTGAGACCAGTTTTCTTGGAGAGCCTTTCAAGCTGACGGCCCTTTTTTTTGAGAAGGTGTAACTCATCTGAGTACCATGGGGCAGTGTGAGTGAAGGAGACAGAGCGTGTTTGTGTGGGTGCAAGCTGGTCTAGGCAGGAGGAGAGTGAATTATTGTAGATGTTAACCAGATCGGTGGGGGAAACTGTCAGAGCAAAGGTGGAATCGGAGATGGTGTTAGAGAGGGATGTGGAGAGGGAAGATGAGCTTATGGACTTGAGGTTCCGGAAGGTGATGGTGCGCTTCTGCTTTTCGAGGGGGGAGGGGGTGTCCATATGGAAGGTGATGGCCAAGTGGTCGGACACAGAGGAGGTGAGGTCGGTGCCGGATATGTGGCTGATGGTGGTGCCAGAGGAACAGACCAGGTCCAAGGTGTGGCCTTTATTGTGGGTGGGGAAGTCAATGTGTTGTGTAATGTTGAAAAATGCCAGAGTTTCCAGAAGGTCGGATGCTATTTTGCAGTTTATGTTGTCTGTGTGGATGTTAAAGTCACCAAGCAGAAGTACAGATGGGGATATGGCACAGAGCTGGGTGAGGAATTCCGACAGGTCAGAGAGAAAGGTGGGGTTGGGTTTGGGGGGGCGGTAGATGACAGCAATAGCCAGGGGTTTGGGACCGGATAGTTTGAGGCAGAGGGATTCGAATGAGGTGGGGGCCTGAATGGGAATTGATGTTGTTTTTATCTCAGAGCGGTGTATGATGGCAATGCCACCGCCGGTTTTCCCATTCAGACGAGGTTTATCCACGTATGAATAACCAGGGGGAGTTGCTTTGTTTAGTGAATGGTAGTCCAGGGGTGGTTGCCAGGTTTCGGTAAGAAAAATGAAGTCCAAGTTATTGTCTTTAATAAATTCACTGATGATGAGTTCCTTGAGGTTAAGTGAGCGGGTGTTAAAAAGTGCACAGCTGAGATGAGAGGAGTTTGTGGTCGAATGAGAGACCTTGGCTAGGGCTCTCAGACAGTCCGGGTGCACGTGCTGTTTGTTGTGATGACGTGACGTCACAGCTGGGCGCCGGGTGGACCACAGTGCGGGGATGGAATGTTTGGAATGCAAAACAAACTTTCGACGGCAGCTACGGTGAATATAGCGGGGCCGGCGGAGAAGTCCGTGTTTTTGGATTATGGAAGTAGCAATATGACCAGGAGTGTCAGGAGTATGAAGTTGGTGGAGTTCAGAGGAGGAGTAGCAGATCCGCATGTTGTTGAGGCTGGAAGTTAGCGACGCTAGCCTGAGGCTAACTGGTAGCTCCGCTATGCTCAGGGGTAACACAGCGAGGCTATCCGAGTATCCAGCGTCTTCGGCGGGCGTCAGTAGGCTGTGCACCCGTGGCCGGAATGCTAGCAGGTGGAGGAGGAGGACAATCCCAAGCATGCCGATCGTCAGGGCGCTGTGGATCTTGCCAATCCGTTTGCCGCCCCAGGCTAGCAGCGAGTGAAGGCGGGTAGGCCGACTACGCCGGCAAGCTCTGGGGCAAAGACGGCAGCTGTGAGTAGGCAGCAGTCCCAGCACAAAGGCTCACTGCACCGCGGACAGTGGGAAAACTGTCCGGGGGGATACCTCTCACAGACGGTAGGCTCACCAACAAGGCACCGGTCCCAGCCACAGGGGCTAACTGTACTGTGACAGCGGGGAGGCTCACAGATACCGTGATTTCGTTACAAAAAAATATTATAATCTTACCTACGTATCCCGCAAAAGAGAGCAAGCGACCTCACTTTCAGGCGATGACAGTACTGCTTCCGGTTCGTTCCAAACCGGATCCACTTCTGCGACGCGCTACTAAACTTTATTAGATTCACTTTTTTATTTTTTTTTATTAAATCAATAAGAGCCTACAACCCATTGGCACAAATGATATGATAATTCATAAATACATGCGATGGCCTGACCACCACCAGATTTCGGTTTACCAGCCCAGAGCTAAAGAAAGGGAAAATGAAAATAATATTTTTTGTTGATATTAATAATAATTATTATTAGAATAGAATACGCACGGTGTAGTTCAAAGTTCAGTTTACACCTTTTAAAATGAACTAGCAAATGTAAACAAATCCTTTGAAAATTGCAGATCTACAGGCTCAAGCTTGTAGATCTGCTATTTTTAAATGGCTGAAATGTATGCTGAAGTGGATAATGTATGTTCTATAATAATAATAATAATAATAATCCAAATCTACAAAGTAACTTGTAGTTTTAACAGTATAATATTTTTATATATATTAGTATAATATAACATATATATATAAAAGTATAATATTTGCTTCTGACATGTAGTGGAGTAGAAGTAAAAGTACTGAAAATTGGAAATACTCCAAAAAAGTATAACAAATACCTCAAAATTGAACTTAAGTCGTACTTATGTACAATTTTGGTAAGACCACATGGCTAATTTGCATACGCGCTATCGAAGTTAATGGAGGGGATAATGGGTCTTCCATGCACGGAGTTTCTAGTAAATAAACGTTTTTTTTTTGGGTGAATCCGTGCTATTTTTTATAACCCCCGCAGTTTGCCCTGTAATGTTACCAGTAAAGCCCGTAATTCTCCAAACATGTACAAATGTAAAATATAAGGTGCTTACCCGCTTGCCCCAAATGTTATCTAGGTGTCCGGAGAATTTGTGCAATGTCTAAATCCATATTTTTCAATTAAAAAGTGTTTTAATCCCGTCTTTGGCCGATTCTGAGACGGGGCGCATCCGGTGAAAGCCGAAATTACACTCAATGTAAACAGAAAGTAAACGAGGGGGGAAATGGCGTTCGGCCACAGACAGGATTAAAACACTTCTTTATTGAAAAACGTGGACTAATATATTGCACAAATACTTTGGACACCTAGTTAATATTTGGGGCAATCTTATATTTTGCATTTGTGAGAGAGCGCCGTTCACAAACGCTGTCAGGCTGCTTTGGCACCGGCTTCGAATGCTATCAATGCATTGAATGGGAGATTATCACGTTTTATCAGACCATTGAATGAGCGAAGTAGGCAAGCTACTGTCTACCCCGCGATTTGTCAGACCATTCATTGGGCGTAATCAGGAGCTACTGACCTACCGACGGAGGCGGAGCAGTCCCCACAACAATATTTACGATTCTGTGCGTATCGGTACATAACTCGAACGGCGCTGAGTAGGCACAGGCGAGCGTCGCACCGCTCCGGACGGCAACTCGGTCGCTTTAGCTCCCTCGGTGGCCCATCGCGGGGCTCCAGCTCGCCTGAGACTGCACGCCTCCGTCATGGTCCGAAACCAAAACAACCAAAACCAAAACCGAAACTGAACTATTTAAGTCATCTCCGTCGGTAGGTCAGTAGCTCCTGATTACGCCCAATGAATGGTCTGATAAATCGCGGGGTAGCTAGTAGGTCGCCTACTTCGCCCATTCAATGGTCTGATAGAACGTGATAATCTCCCATTCAATGCATTGATAGCATCCGAATCAGGTGGCTTTGGAGCCTAGGTGCCCGGACCGCTATGCCAGCGGTCGGGGCAATGCGGTTGGGGGGGTAGTACCGGACCTTTCTAGTTGTGTATTTACGGAATTGAAATCCGTGTTATTTATACGTGGTGGGGAGAGTGTAGAGAGGTTGGGGGGGGTAGTACCGGACCTTTCTAGTTGTGTATTTACGGAATTGAAATCCGTGCTATTTATACGTGGTGGGGAGAGCGTAGAGAGTCACGTGACTGTCTCCGCCTCGCATTGAAGTTAATGGAGGGGATAATGGGTCTCCTATGCACGGAGTTTCGGAGTTTCTAGTAATCTATGCACGGATTTATTTTGGTGAATCCGTGCTATTTGTACGTGTTTGGGGGGAGACCGGGTTGGTCAACAAGGCCCTGCTGGATGATCTCAGGCAGCGGCCTGGCCTATAAGGAGTTAGAAGATCACATATATACACAGGAGCCTGACCATTTAGGGCCTTAAAAACAAGCAGTAAAATCTTAAAATCAATTCTAAAACTCACAGGTAACCAATGAAGGGCCAAAAGGACTGGTGTAATGTGGTCACCTCTCGTTGTGCGGGTCAGGAGCCTAGCAGCTGAATTTTGTATCAGTTGCAATCTATGAATATTTTTCTTACTGATCCCTGAATAAAGTGCATTGCAATAGTCAAGTCTGGAGGAAATAAAAGCGTTAATGACCTTTTCTAGGTCTGCAGTTGTAAGAAAAGGCCTGACCTTTGCTAATTGTTTCAGCTGGACAAAGCAGGACTGAACTACTTTTGTTACCTGGATGTCAAAAGACAGCTCTGGGTCAAACATGACACCCAGGTTACGGGACTTCTTTTTAACAGCTTTGGAGAGGGAACCGAGACTTGAAGTGAGGTTATCAACAACCGGGATTGTTAAAATCCTGCAGGATCCCAACCCTAGTTGGAATTGGAATTGAAAATTATACTTTTAGGTGGTCACTTCCAGAGGACAACAGCAACAACTTACAAAGATTAGTTGTCCACTTGTCCAAAGTCAAATCACAGTCAGATAGAATGTCCACCAGAAGCCCTCATTCTGTTTTGTTTAGGGCTAGGATTTAGTTATTTAATGCTGTGGTTTTCAAAGGTGGATTCGGGGAGGTGGGGACCCCAAGGGGTCCTTGGGGGGGTTCCAGGGTGTCCCCAGCAAAATGAATTAATATAACATCACAAGAATGTTTAACCACTTTATCCATTTATACGTTGGCTATTGGCTAATAGCAGATCTACAAGCTCACAGCGTGTCACTTCTCTATCTGCTATTTTTGACAAAATATTGAAAATAATTGAAAATGACAAGAAAAACATATTTTCTCTACATAAATCTTCTCTTCTGGGGGCCTCTGGTAAAAACCTTTGCAGATGTGGGGTCCGCGGCCAAATGCTATAATTCAGGGGTCCTTGACATGAAAAGGTTTGTGAACCACTGCTTTAAGGTGCATTAACACTGGACGGAATCGATAAGCATTCGGTCTACAAAATCATCAAAAGTAAGAATAAATCAATAACAGAATTTGGGGTCTGATCTTTTCATACTTCATAATACAGTTCTATCTGATCTGTGCATAAAAGAATAATTAGGACGTAGCATAGTGAGATGACTGCTGTAGCCACACTTCAATGAACAACAATACAGGAGGTTTCAAAGCATGGAGCAATGGCACCATCTTCTGGGCCCATAGAGGAATGATCACCACTGGACCAAAGAGAAGGTCTCCCCTGCATCTCAAACAGCAGTGATGCACAGTAACCAAGTTAATTTACTTGAGTACATTTTTGAGTATCTGTACTTTACATATTAATATTGTATCATATGAGACAATGTTACCTAAATGATTCTTTAATAATCTACATATTAATATTCTGTCATATGAGACAATGTTACCTAAATGAGTCTCTACATATTAATATTCTGTCATATGAGACAATGTTACCTAAATTAGTCTTTAATGATCTACCTAGTCAAACATGCATGCTGTTGTTGTTGTTTTTTTATCACATTATCACTGTCGGGTGGAAACCCTCTCTAGGTCTATAAGAAATATGGAGATACAAAGTGTCTGCACGACAGCAACAATATACAGATTACAAATGCAATAACATAAATACAATACAATACAATAAAAATAGATGTTTTCCCTGTGTCTTTTTTTTTTGCTTTGTTATGGTGTTTGTGTTGTGACTGTACATTATGGAAAATAACTTGAAAATCTGAATAAAAACAGTAAAGATATATAATAATAATAATAATAATAATTATTATTATTATAATAATAAAAACATACAATAGACACAACAGTGCTTTGGAATGTGTCTTTATTGACAACATTATGAGCATTATGGAAGCTCTTTAATGTAATGCTACCACGACCAGTGGTGGAAGAAGTACTCACATTTTTACTGGAGTAAAAGTACAAATACCATTTACAAGTACAAGTTACAATTTAGACATTTACACTCTTATCCACAATGACTTACACGTATAACCACAATGTAGAAATACTCTATTACGTAAGTTAAATACCTGCAAAAGTACAAAAGTATTGTCAAAACATACCTACAGTACTTATTATGCAGAATGGACACCTATCCTTTCCTTTTGGGGGGGGGGGGGGCAGAGGCGATGATTGACAGGCAAAATCCCTCAACAGCGTCACCCATTTTGACATTGCAGTTGAAAAGGCTTTAGAAATGTGAGAGAAAAACACCTGCAATGGCTCGCTGGAGAATTTTCAGTTAAACTTTGTATACACGTTTGAAGGACCATGACAAAGACTTTTAATGTGTTGTAAAACTGAATGTCATGAAACCTTTAAGCTCAATTATTTATGAAATATTTCCAAAAACCTGCCGAGCTTACAACGCATCATATACCAGCTATCTCTAAACTTTAGAGATAGCTTTAGAGTCTAAAGCATATCAAACTAAAGTAGCCTATCTCTAAATTGTACTTAAGCAGAGTATTTGAGTAAATGTACTCAGTGAGTTTCCCACAGTCTCAGTATAGCAGTGTTACATAGAATAGAGAAGAAAACCACTGAATGTGTTGTGATTTTCTGAGTCATCATAGAGCCGACTATGGCCATCACCAGGTAACCTCATGTCTACTGTGTCTCCCTGCTCCATCTCTACTATCAGTCCATTAGATATGTACTCAGAATGAACAAGATTATTGTATGCATAGTTATCAATGAGTTTCTGATCATTTTTATACATGGTGATCCTCAAACGCATTTTTGATCCATCGTTAGCTGCAGTGAATCTGAAGTAATAAACTCCTTTCACCGGAGCCTGAAAAAAACCTGGAAAACACACACACACACAGACACACACACACACACACACACACACACACACACACACACACACACACACACACACACACACACACACACACACACACACGCACACGCAAACGCACACAATTATTTAATGAAATATTTCCAAAAGCTTTGCGAAAATAGCCAATCTACCACACATCACATAGCAACATGTTGTGAGCCTGTAGATCTGATATTTTTTTAAGAATGTTTGAGCCTGTAGATCTGATATTTTTTAAGAATGTTTGAACATTTTAGCCTGTAATGATAAAGCAGAGTTAACCCTTCACATGCTATTACTGGTGCTTTCACAGAGATGTAAGTTGTGTCATTAGTTGGTGGGAGATAATTGAGTTTATTAACGTAATATGTTAAGCTCATTAACACAATTACCTTAATCACCTAATGTAAAGCACATCA
The DNA here is from genome assembly GCF_963454915.1 of Gymnoscopelus microlampas. NCBI lineage: Eukaryota > Metazoa > Chordata > Actinopteri > Myctophiformes > Myctophidae > Gymnoscopelus > Gymnoscopelus microlampas. Next base: position 56,293,176 of record NC_139943.1, read on the forward strand.
ACACAATTAATGTAATAACTTAATGTAAAGCTCATTAACATAATGAACGTAATCACTTAATGCAAAGCTCATTAACATAATGAACTTAATCACTTGATCTAAAGATCATTAACATAATTAACTTAATCATCACCTACCTGTAGATGTATTGTAGGCGTTGCCGATGTTAGAGCGAACTCTCTTATAAACCAGAGTGGTATCAGAACTAAATGGTCCAACATGTCCATTACGCAACCCAGCTGAGAAGGCCACCTTTGGTTGGTCTGTCAACACAGGAGCAATATCACATTGTTATAGCATGTGTGTGTATATATATATATATATATATATATATATATATATATATATATATATATATATATATATATATATATATATATATAGCAATGCTTATATAAGCTTATTAATGCTTATTAAGCATATATTATAGGATTATCTAATTATTTATTTTATTATAAAAGCATGCATTATCCGATTACTTATCATATTATTTATATTATAAAAAACATATTATACTATTATTAAACTATTAAATTGTTAAACGCATATAATATACTAAACATTATTAAATCATGTATATCCTATTATACAATTGGCAAAGCTCTGTGTCTGCCTGGGTGCCCGAGCAACAATTGCCTCTGTGTCTGCCTGGGGATCTGCTGGCTTCCGGCGGTCTCACTGATGCCACTTCATTGTTTCGGTGAAACAATGACAACAACATATCACATGTCACTACAACACCAGCCACAACGTGCGCAATTCATTTACGCAGCTATTGGTCCACTTTTCATTGCTCAACACACATTTGCCTCCTCGGACCATAATTACATTCGTCCAACACAAATTCCCCACACATTACCGACCATAGGCTCTATTCACAGTAGCCATATTATGAAGACATTCACAGGTGTTACCAATGATACTAATGAAGCCTCTGTTCCATTCTGGTCAAACAGAGTCAGGGTGCTGATATTGTGCATGTTGGCCCACTGGAAACACTCTGCTACACCAGTGGGTCTACAGTTGGGGTCCAGGGACCCTCATGGGCTTCCAAATGGCCCCTTACAGGTGTGTAACTCTGAGAGTGTACCAAATGGACCCTTACGGGTCAATTTGGTTCCATTTGTACACTCTCAGAGTTATGGGGGTCGTGGAAACCACTGTGCTAGACTAAATGAAACAGAGCCCTCATTATCATGCTCCCTCCAGAGACACGGCGACAGACATAGAGAGACATAGAGAGAGAGAGAAAGACATAGAGAGAAAGAGAAAGATACAGAGAGAGAGAGAGAGAGAGATACACCTCTGTTGCAATGAACATGTACACGCTGTACTGTCGCGTTAAAACCGTGCCTGTTGCCTCTCTCTCTCTCTCTCTGATGCAGACTCATTTAAGTTGAATTGCAACAAACATGACTCAATCTATTCCGTTTCCATGGCTCTCTCTCTCTCTCTTCAATCTATTCCGTTTCCATGTCTTTCTCTTCAATCTATTCCGTTTCCATGTCTCTCTTTCTGTCTCTTCAATCTATTCCGTTTCTATCGTCAATCTATTCAGTTTCCATGTCTCTCTCTCTGTCTCTTCGATCTATCTATCTATCTATCTATCTATCTATCTCTCTCTCTCTCTCTCTCTCTCTCTCTCTCTCTCTCTCTCTCTCTCTCTCAATACAAACAGATGGTGACTCGACCATGCACTGTCCGTCGCCTTCAGACACGGAGCGAGAGACATAGAGAGAGAGACAGAGACAGATTTCGGTTGCTTTTCACGATATATACATATATATGTATATATGTGTGTGTGTGTGTGTGTGTGTGTGTGTGTGTGTGTGTGTGTGTGTGTGTGTGTGTGTGTGTGTGTGTGTGTGTGTGTGTGTGTGTGTGTGTGTGTGTGTGTATGTATGTATGTATGTATGTATGTATGTATGTATGTATGTATGTATGTATATATATATATATATGTATATATATATATATATATATATATATATTAATACTGCCTTGAAAGCATAAATACATATATTTGAGAGAGAGAGAGAGAGAGAGAGAGAGAGAGAGAGAGAGAGAGAGAGAGAGAGAGAGAGAGAGAGAGAGAGAGAGAGAGAGAGAGAGAGAGAGAGAGAGAGAGAGAGAGAGAGAGTGAGTGAGTGAGTGAGTGAGTGAGTGAGTGAGTGAGTGAGTGAGTGAGTGAGTGAGTGAGTGAGTGAGTGAGTGAGTGAGTGAGTGAGTGAGTGAGTGAGTGAGTGTGTGTGTGAGTGTGCGTGCCTCCTAGCCTGGCAATGGCCAGACTGATAACATGGATTCACTCTCACGTTCCTCCCCGGTATCAGTCTGGACTTCGGCCCATAGGGAGCGAGTGTGAGAAATCAGAAAATGATGTTGATGCTTTTCACTGTTGTACGGACAGCAGTTGAAACACAGTCACTGATTGGCGCGATGATTTTTCTGCAAACTTTAAATAAAGTATTCAATCAATCAATCAGGACCAATTGAAGATAAGGTTTAAAAAGGGTGCGCTCCTTTAAGTTCCTTTAATCTGTATTGATGATAATACCTGCATTGTGTGTTCCCATGTTCCCCTCCACCAGACTCTCCAAGGCCACCAGGCGGTTCTTAAGCTCTTCTTGCGCTGAGATAGAAGGGGGAGATGCTTAGGCAACTGAGAATGTTAATATTATTATTATTAATATAACAACATTGGTTTGTCAACAGATATCGATGTGTTTTGGACATTGGAAACAGTCACATAATTCGACAGAGGCTACAGTGGTTATGTGAGGTTTCTTTCTCTTTTGCTCTCACCGCTTAACGCACGGACAATAGCACTGCATCTTGGCTGATCTTAAAGGGAATGGCAGCGGGTACTCTGATTGGATTGATTAAAGTAACGCCCAAACCCATGACTAATTCTGGGCAGTTTTTTCCGCATAGCACCTTGGTGCAGTGCGCACATTACCACACCCATGATAGCAAAATGGCATTGGTCACGCCTCCACGTCTTAAATTAAGTAATAGCACCAGGTCTTACCTATGAAGTCCTTAATAGAGCTCTCTGTGTCTCAGAGGAGGGCTGTGGACAGTTGGGCGGTATGGGGGTGAGGGGTATGTGAGTGGTGGGTAAGGAGGTGGGGGAGTTGGGGGATGATAAAAGGGAATATCTGGAATGCAATTGTAATTGCATTCCAGATGTAATTAATGTATTGCAAAGATATAGATCATAAACACTCCCTGGGGTCCAGACAGTTTTTAAGTTGCTTGATTGAGTATTTAGATATTTGAAATTCTTTCTATCACGCCCACTTCCTATATAAACCCATTGTAACTTAACTGCATTTTAACCATGATCTATTCATGCGTGAGGGGGCAGTGTTTTTTAAATAACCATTTTTATTTATTTATAAAATATGTTTTTTTTGTATTTTGTATTATTAAAACAATTACATTAAATAAAATAAATTAAAAAATATATATTTATTTATTTTTGTAATTGAAAAAAACATAACCCCTGACACATTAAAAGGACAATATCAGTCATAGGAAGGGGGCGTGTCTGATCAAATTAATATCAAATATCTAAATACTCAATCAAGCAACTTAAAAACTGTCTAGGGTGCCCACAAAGCCTGAGTAGTTAAAATGACCCCAGACATGTTTGAAAGTGAAATATCCCTTTCATAAAGTGAAATATCCCTTTCATACAGTTTGAACAAAGACATAATAGCTGACATAATAGCTAAGTTAGTGAGACTGCACAAAATGTTTGCAACTCACACACTGAGTGTGTGAAGCGGAGCAACAACCCACCAGACTCATGTCAGTGAGTTAGTGTTAATCGTGTTGAAAGCATTATGTATGAATTTATAGAATGTATGGATTATTGAATTTATGGACCACTATGTCTGTCTGTCTGTCTGTCTGTCTGTCTGTCTGTCTGTCTGTCTGTCTGTCTGTCTGTCTTTATGAGTAGTGAGGACCTATTGAAGATAAGGTTTAAAATGGGTGAAGTGCTCCTTTAAGTTAGTATAATCTGTATTGATGATAATACCTCTATTTTGTGTTCCCATGTTTGATTGATTGATTGATTGATGTACTTTATTTAGTAAGACATGAGAACAGTACATGGCAGTACATAACAGTACATGGAAGTACAAATTCGCAATACAAGGTCTACTAAACTGGATAGCTCAGTTAAGCACGTAGCTTGTTTAAGATGAGATCCCCATGCACACAAATCATGTTGACATATAAGAGACAGACAGATATACACACTACTATACAGAATGTCATACAATCAGTTTACAGGTTACTGGTATGAAGTATGAAGAATGAAAAATATGTACAAAAAAAAAAAAAAGAGAGGGGGGGGGGGGGGGGGGTAGGTTAGGTTAGGACATGGGGTAGGTAGGTTAGGACTTGGACAGGGGCCATTTTTGAATTGCAGCCTCCTGAAGGTGTATCTTTAGGGCATTTTTGAAAGTAAGTAGGGTTTTATGTTCTCCTCCACCACACCGTCCAAGGCCACCAGGCGTCTCTTAAGCTCTTGTTGCACTAGAAGATAGAAGGGGGATATGCTTAGGCAACTGAGAATGTGAATATTATTATTGTTAATATAATAACATTGGTTTGTCAAGAGATATCAATGTGTTTTGGACATTGGAAACAGTCACGTAAATAGACAGAGGCTACAGTAGTTATGACGGCCACTGTCTGTCTGTCTGTCTGTCTGTCTGTCTGTCTGTCTGTCTGTCTGTCTGTCTGTCTGTCTGTCTCTCTTTCTCTCTCCGTTTTAGAGTGAGCGAGAGACATGTTGCTTGCCGAAAATACATGTGACTCTCTCATTGTTTGTTTTACACACAAACACACGCCCGCCCGCCCACACACACACACACACACACACACACACACACACACACACACACACACACACACACACACACACACACGCGCGCGTTTGATTTGTGTTCTCTAAGGGTCCATTTGGTTACAACGTTCTGATCATTAGTCCAGAATTTAAATATTGAGACCAATGACTTTGTAAAAATACTCAGTTGAGGAACTCATGTAAAAGTGCAAAAGTGTTGCCATAAAAGTGTACAAAAAGTCAAAGTAGGCCTACTCATTGTACAGAATGTCCCATTTCACAAGTCTTCAAAATGTATACAAAATTGAAAAAAAAAAACAGTATATATAGGGCTGAATTGTGTATGTTTTGTAATAATAATCTAAATCTACACAGTAGCCTACTAGCAACTAAAGTTTTCAAATAATTTTAGTGTAAAATGTAGGGGGGGGGGCTCTGAAATGTAGTAGAGTATAGTATTGGAAGTTGGAAAAAATTACTCAAAATATCAATTAAAGGAGTAGTTCAACCAAAAAATGCCTTTCAATAATTACACACTCCATGAAGCCTTGAATTCACAAAGGTTTTTTTTTTTTTTTTTTTTTTGCATTCCTGAGCCAATCATTTGATGACCGGGTCTTTGAGTCTCCTGAGTCCTACCGGAGACTCCGCGGTCATACAGTAAATCTATCTATCTGATAGAAAATAAGTAATGTTTTGGGTGAACTACTCCTTTACGTGCAGTACTTGAGTAGACTACATGTACTTAGTTGCTTTACATCACTGCAAATACTGCTCATTTTCTTATTTATTTTATTAAAAATGTGTAGTAACCACATTAATCCTGATCCCTATTATATATATTATTATTTTTTGTAAAGACGTATTTATTGACAGAATACAATGTACATCCCTCCATTTAACATGTTTATACAACAAAGCAAGTAAGGGGACAATTGAACAAAGAAAGCAAAAAGACAAAAAAATAACCCTCCCCCCAAGCCCTCCCCCCCACTCCAGAATGGCACAATAAACATCATTGACCACAACAACCTTTGCAGTTAACAGCAACTTATAACCTCAACCAAGAGGAGTTAATGAAGGCAAAATATCGAGAAAAGAGCCCTATATATATTCTTAATACAAAACAAACAAACACCCAGAGAAAATATCCGATCTACAAACTCACACTGCATTGTGAGGTGACGTGAGTTTGTAGATCTTGCCGTTTCACATAAACCACTTATTTGGAGTGCCCCTGGGCTCTATCCTTGGCCCTCTCCGTTGTCCCCTCTACACCAAATCTCTTCCCCAAAACCATCTGATCTACAATGCACGCTTGTGATCTTGCAGATCTGCTATTTGTTGGCAAATGTAGATTTGTTTTTGCCGAATGTTCACCTATTATGAAATGCCTGGATAGGAGTGCTAGGGTTCATGTGGTTAAAGCAGTTAGGCTTAGGCTGTAAACAATATTGGAATTGATCCATTTGTGCCGCAAAGAACAAATAAATACAAATAAAACTGACCACACAAAAGACCAAGTGGCACTGGGCCTAAAATGATGAAATCCCATGCCTGATGGACACTGGTTATGAATGAATTCACATAGATTACTAGTTTATCTGGGAATAACATTTTCAACAGTATTCATTTTTTAAACATGTTCAAACAGAATATGTTGTAAAAGATTAAAGGACGACATCACCCATTTTCAACCTTATCTTCATATAATTGGTCCTCACTAATGCTCATTATATGATGGCATAATTTCTGTCTACTCACTCTGTGTCTCAGAGGAGGGCTGTGGACAGTTCAGAAACCTGCCTAACAACTGTTCTTCAGTACAATTTTGAGGTATTTGTACTTTACTTGAGTATTTCCAATTTCCAATACTTTTACTTCTACGCCATTACATCTTGGTTCCAAATATTATACTTTTACTCCACTACATGTATTTGAAAACTTTAGTTACTAGTTACTTTGTAGATTATGATTATTATTACAAAACATACATTAACCACTTCAGCCCTATATATATTTTGGCCATTTAAAAATAGCCGATCTACAAGCTCACAATGTGTCACGATGCGACGCATTGTGAGCTTGTAGATCTGCTATTTTCAAAATATTTGTATACATTTGAAAAATGTAAATGGGACATTCTGCATAATGACTAATTTTACCTTTGGTACTTTAAGTACATTTTGATACCAATACTTTTGTACTTTTACTCAAGTACATTTTGAATTACGGACTATATCCGGAGTATGTCTTTATTGCAGTATTGATACTTTTACTTAAGTAAAAAAATGTGAGTACTTTTTCCACCACTGATTATGAGCATTAGTGAGGACCAATTGAAGATAAGGTTTAAAATGGGTGAAGGCCTCCTTTAAGCTAGTATAATCTGTATTGATGATAATACCTGCATTGTGTGTTCCCATGTTCCCCTCCACCAGAATCTCCAAGGCCACCAGGCGGTTCTTAAGCTCGCTCATCTCATTCTCGATGTTGGCCCCCGCCTCACACACACACAACAGTAGGACAAGCAAAGCGCGACCACCCTTCATTCTGAAACCAACGTCTCTGTAGACTACGACTCTACACAGTAACGGTGTTCATTCAGCTCAATTTATGTTGATCCTGCTATGTTTACTTGTTTTGATTGGACGCTGTTGTGAGGCAGTATGTTTACAGCTAACAGTGATTGGTTGGTCCAGGTCCAGGGGGATGTTTTTAGTGTTGTTGTGTGTTCCTTCAACGGACACAGAGTGTTTGTTGTTTTCATGCTGCTATAGTGATGAAATGAGACAGGAACACAGTCAAATATTGATTATGTCCGATAGTTGCCCTCAGATCAGACACACTAGAGTAGGGTTGCCAACATTGCCTCCCAGCAATACGGGACGGGTCGGACCCCCCAATTTTGACATCTAATCGCAATTATTTGATGTACAAGCTTGTATATCAGCTATTTCCGCAATTCTTTTAACCTTTTTTTGTATAAAATGTATAAATGTCAGTAATTCTTTTGTATATTTCAGTTATTTGACATATCTTCCCTGTACAACTTTTTATTACGGAGCAAACATACATGTATTTTGTAGTCTTATAACCAATGTATGGTCAATGCCCAAAACTCAATTAAATTTGTAATCGTGGCAGCCCGGGGGGGTGACCTCTCAAAAGCTAGTCGTCTCTCAACTCAGAACTCTCTCTCTCTCTCTCTCTCTCTCTCACTCACTCACTCACTCACTCACTCACTCACTCACTCACTCACACACACACACACACACACACACACACACACACACACACACACACACACACACACACACACACACACACACACACACACACACACACACACACACACACACACAGGGGGTGGATTTTCTTCCGTATTTGAATCATCAAACATTGCACTGTTCAGCTTGTTAGTGCAGTCAATGCTGTTGTAGCTCAGTCTGTGTCCAACTAACTATATGCTAGTATGATATACTGACGTAACATCAAATGACACAAACGGGGGGGCATAGCTGAGTGGTTAGTGAGCCCGCCTAGGGAGCCAGAGGCCCTGGTTGCCCCAGGTTCGATTCCAGGCCAGGCCAGCATATGTGTCGATGAAATGAAATTTGTCCCTGAGCAAGACTCTTAAAGGGCAAGACCACTTTGGTTGAAAATAATTGCTCCATTGATTAGAAATTGATAATTCAAAATATGCTCTTCATTGACTTACATTTTAAGGTAAAACAGCTCTCAAAGTCACTCTTTTACCCCATAAACGAATGCAAACAAAGTTGATAATATGATAATCAGACAATATAGAACATCACCAAACCCAGTAGGCTACTGTTTATTTTTTTAATAAAAATGGCAACTTCCTGTTGATTTTACCATTTTTATTAAGAAGAAAACCCGGACTGGATCCGCGGATCCGGATTCGGATCTTCAAATAGTAAATTCAACAGGAAGTTCACATTTTTATAAAAAAAACAGTACTGGGTTTGATGATGTTCTGTATTGTCTGAATCAGCTTTGTTTGTGTTTGTTTACGTGCTAAAAGAGTGACTTTGAGAGCTGTTTTACCGTACAATGTAAGTCAATGAGGAGCATATTTTGAATTATCAATTTCTAATCAATGGAGCAATTATTTTTGATTTCTTGTCCACCTTTGGAGTTGGCAATCATGGCAAGGTAACTACACAACCCAAACCTCTACCAAAGTGGTCTTACCCTTTAACCCCAAATTGCTCACAGGTTCTCATTGGAAACAAGACCGCAAGGACTTTCATGAACGACCTGTTAAAAGGAATTATCCTTATTCTTACAAAGAAGTGGGCATACACAATTGGAACAGGAACACTAACATTTTAAATACTAAATAGGTACTCTCTCCTGACATTGGCAACCCATCTGAAACTGTATTTTCTACTTATTAAAGAGATGGAGAGACCCCTGCTTTAAAGCCGCACTATGTAACTTTTCTCTTCTACCCCGTATTTCAACCCGGTTTTCTGCACAAGTGCTGACATTTTTACCATTGAGCTAATAAAGGCAGCCTGCTTGCTCTGGGGATAAATTGAATCTTGACCATCAGGACCATTATCAAAATTTGTGTCAGATCCTGTGTCTAGGAGAGACATGGCCTTTGACATGATCTAAATGTCTCAATAGAAGAGCAGGGAGACAAAATACAACCACCCCAATTGTATACGTTATATTGCATTAAGACAGTCTACCATACAGATTGAAAAAAACAGATGTATATTCATTAATAAAAGTTATGTAGTGCCACTTTAACTTTAAAACAAAAACATCTTGTTTTATCCAAAATATATCACTTGCACTACCTTTAGACTCTGACTCGTCTGAATATGGTGGAGTTGACGGTGCTGTTGTTGTACCCCAAGAAATGTCAAGGAAGTACTGTCGTGCCCAGAAGAAGGCCAAAGAGTTGGAGCTGGATCTACAGCATCTTAAAACTAAGTAATGATTATTGATTCATTTTAACGAAACAGTTGCATGAGCTTGCTCTGCTCTTTTTGTCTATATCTATATGTTGGTTATTAGAGAACTACGCAAGTTATATTAAGCTTATTAATCAATCATAATAAAAGTAGGTCTACTCTATTGTAATAAAATAATCGATTTTAGGGATGAAAAAATAGGCGTTGTGAGCTTGTACATTGGCCATTACTGGCATTTCTTGCAAGACACTATTGTATGACACAGTATAAAATAAGGCTTAAGTAGGTTACACAAATCGATAAAAAAGAAAATGTTGTCAAAAAAGTAATCAATAGAATAATCGCTAAGAGAATAATTGGTAGTGGCAAACCCTACATGCATGTGTGGCAGGGGTAGTGCTTTTTTCCAATTGTTGTTGTCCATTGTAGCCATCTGGCTTATTGCCTGCCCACTGCCCACCCACTTTTTCCATTCAAAAGCATTTTTTCATCCCATCTTAAGACCTGACTCTGGATTAAGAACTGATTAATCCACCTTGATGTTTAATGATTGTTTGATTGATGTTTGATTAATGAACCTGATGGAACACATGGAAGATGGATGGGATGGATTATTTCTCATATAGTTGGCTTAACCCTTCCATTCTGTTAGAAACCTGCATCCACTTTTGGTGTTAGCAGGTCAAATTTGACCTGTGATTTAACTCAGCCCAAAATACAAAAAAAAAAAATTATCATCGTTTGGGCATGGGAAGTATATGCCCGATTGAAACCTAACCTGTCCGGGTGCACGCACATGTCCACTCAACGAGGAGAGCACACAGACACACACAGAGACATGCAGAGAAGTGAGCCGGCTTCATTTGAGACGTTTACAGTAGGTATATGTGGACAAAAAAACGTAGAAGTATTATACTGTTTTTACAATTTAATTTCAAATTATTTGTCAAGTATGGGCCTCTCACTCTCTCTCTTCTCTCTCTCTTCTTCTCTCTCTCTCTCTCTCTCTCTCTCTCTCTCTCTCTCTCTCTCTCTCTCTCTCTGTCTCTCTCTCTCAGTCCAGTGTAATTTCACAATTTGCAAATAGAATTTTGATCACAAACTTGCTGACTTACGGACACTTCTAGGCAATCAAGCAAATGCTTAAAATGCTTAATAACTGCAACTGCCAATTTGACTTTGATAACCAGTAATTCGAACCAGCTACTGGATTGTTAATTGTTAGGGCAGGCTGTGAGTTGTTGTGGCTCTTCTTGCCAAGGTCAACACGTTGTCTAAAAAGATACACCCAAAAAGTCTGTGCGGTCTTGTTTCCATTGGGGTCCTAGGTATTCAATTAATCACTCATGATCAGGGCAACAAGGTTGTGTCCCACTGTTGTAGAGTAATACATGCTGAATTACTCATATAGATCAGTGACAGCAGCCAGCTTTTAACTTTTGAATTATTGTTCAGTTTGTTCCTAATTAGTTTCCTAAGTAGTAGTATTTTCTAATTCCTAATGTTCATTAATTTAAAATGAGATATTCCTCTACATCTGTGTAGAAATGTAAAAAGAAACCCCAGCCCCTGCCTCTCCAAATCCCTCTGCACGACCTTGGCAGGCAGGCAGGCAGGCAGACAGACAGACAGACAGACAGACAGACAGACAGACAGACAGACAGACAGACAGACAGACAGACAGACAGACAGACAGACAGACAGACATGTACAGTTATCACCTTAGTTATTTTAGAGACATAGCCGATCTACAAGCTCACAACGTGTCACAATGCAACCCATAGTGAGCTTGTAGATCAGCTATGATGTCTATTTGCCATAGCATGAGGTATATAGGGTTGAAGTGGTTCCGTTCACATTACAACTTTGATATTTCATCAGTCTAACAGAGGTCAGAGGTCATCATTGGCACACCAGTGACATCACTGTCAGGAAGCAGTTGTGTCAACATCAAGTGTCAATAATGACGGGAAAGCACATTGTGATGATTATATAACCATTACACACTAAATAAATCATATGTACAAATATAAGTGTAATATTGTGATGATTATATAACCATACAAACTAAATAAAACATATACAAATATTCATTTTCTTAAGCAATTTGTTCCCTAATTGAATTAAAAATAAGTGTTTTGGGACATTTTTAACTAAGGTGTCATGAGCTCTCCTTTCAGCATCTCTTCATCTGTCTATCAAATATTGTCATAATATCGTAATATATTACGATACTAGTGATGGAAGAACTACTCACATTCTTTACTTTAAGTAAACGTATCAATATCACAATACCAGTGATGGAAGAAGTACTCACATTCTTTACTCTTTATATTTATATATATATATATATATATAAATATATATATATATATGTATATATATATATATATATATATATATATATATATATGTATATATATATATATATATATATATATATATATATATATATATATATATATATATATATATATATATATATTTATTTATTTTTTATATATATTTTTTCAGTATAATCCTAGATCCCTAGTGTTCGTTAATTTAAAATTAGATATTCTTCTAAATCTGTGTAGAAATGTAAAAAAGAAATGCCCGTTTGAGGGTTACCTATACCAGTGATGGAATAACTATTCACTTTCTTTACTTTAAGTAAAAGTATCAATATCACAATGTAGAAATGTAAGTTTTCGTGTTTCATGCTCCAGACATAAAACCTTCAAAAGTTATTGCAAGTCAATGTGTGTGTGTGTGTGTGTGTGTGTGTGTGTGTGTGTGTGTGTGTGTGTGTGTGTGTGTGTGTGTGTGTGTGTGTGTGTGTGTGTGTGTGTGTGTGTGTGTGTGTGTGTGTGTGTGTGTGTGCGCAGGGCCGGCGTGCCCATTACATAAATTGTGTGTGTGTGTGTGTGTGTGTGTGTGTGTGTGTGTGTGTGTGTGTGTGTGTGTGTGTGTGTGTGTGTGTGTGTGTGTGTGTGTGTGTGTGTGTGTGTGTGTGTGTGTGTGTGTGTGTGTCTGTGTCTGTGTGCCTACCAGCTGTCTCTTCTTGGGGGCAGATGGGGTACATGTGGCAGGTTGAGGTTGGTGAGCTGGTAGACAGACAGGTCTCTAGGTGTGTTGCAGGGGTCATCACCTTTCCATCTTGTGGACCACAACATAAGTGGTCAATGATATTACACTTTTATGTGTAAAGGAAAGCAGGACATGAGAAATGGTTAGCGGTGATGACCATTACAGAAAAAGGTGAAATTAGATGTATGTATTTACTTTTCATATCAGAGATAGTTTGAGGTGAACTATGTAATGTGTTTATGTTAACTTAATTCATCACATTACATTCACAAATGACGCAAGTGTTAATAAGCAGAACATTGTACATGGTGCCACTTCAAAACTTCACACGTTACTGTGCTTTCCCTGAAAGTGCCCTGAAAAGGCATGTTTTCCTCCTTGTTCTGCCCTTAAAAACGCACTGTTTTTCCCCTGAAAAGAAGTTGTCACTACACACCCCCGTTTTTCCCTTCAACAGACATCCATATACATGAGAACAAAAGAATGTGTGTTAGACTCATTGTGAGGCGAAAGGTGATTTGAAGAGGTCCTTGACCAGTTGCTCAAATTAATTAGCATCATAAAAGCAGTGATCATCAAAATAATTCACCATTTTAAATGCCCTTCTTTGTCCCTCTTATTGCCCTGGGAATCCCCTGAAAGTTTACTGTCTTGCCGATGGCAGGACATGTGAAGTTTTGAAATGGCACATCTGTACATACCATCTTAAGACCTGACTCAGATGAGAGAATTATTTCATATTTACTCATATATTCATTAATGAGTGAATACAACATTGTTGAAGTCTGAAGATACTGATTGTCTGTTTACTGTTCATGCATTTATTAATATATGCAATAGTCATATTCATATAGTTTAAGTCAATCTTATAGGAATTAAGACATATTTGAATTGCATGCATATTACAAATCAATTCATCCACAAATGGATGCTCTTGGTTCTCTTGTAAAGGAAAGTCAGAAGTTTCTAGAAGGTTGCATGGATGAAGCATGTCTGGGGGAGGAAGAAGGGGTGGAGCACTATACACACACACTATACACACAATATAGAAAGCAATTGTTCCTTCAGCACACAAGGTTGGAACAATCATAACATGTAGAATTGAGGTTTTTAGGAACTTTAATGGCCTATGTATTTCAATGGTTCTCAACATGGTTTAAATGTTACTTTTCAAATCAGAGATAGTTTTACAGTCAGTCAGTCAGTCGTTTTAGGTGAACTATGTATGGTAACTTCAGCAATCATGTATCATTCTCTAGTAGACCACCACCACTAGGGTTTAGACCTGCAATGTCTGTTATGTGAGAGACTTATTTAATAATCACTTATATATGTATACTATTGGCCATGTGTACAGACTGTACAATAATAACAACAGTGCTATAGAGAATCAGAACAGACTAAAGATTACAAGAGAAGGTAACTAGAAAAAGTGCTCCTCGGAGCATAGGTCTCTGCCAGGGCAGGTAGGTTATTGTGGCTTCCTGGCAGCCTGCTATTTGGGATCAAATTATTCATGTCAGTTGTTCACACACCAGGGCCACCTGGTGAGACATTGACACATAATTGTAATCAATGAACATATTTGCATCGATATATCACAAGACAAAAGGAATGTTGCAGTGCAGGTGTGAAGAGGGTAAGGGAGATATTTGTAATATCCTCCCACAATAATTGACAAGCAAACTCATGGAGTCAACATGATTGCATGTGGAGGGTATCCAAGCAGACCCATGGCCCAACTAACTCCAAACTTTTCACCAAAAAATCCTCAATATTCTGCCTCCCAGCATACCTGCTTCCCATACCGTTACTGTACTTGCAGGATGTACAATTAATACCAAACGTATTATGCCCCAATACTTATGCAAATCACTTCGCCAGCTCGCAATTTACTTCCGGAGGGTTCTTTTAACAGCCAATCATCATCATCTGCGACAAAAACTCAGCACCTTCGTGCCACATCCGTGAAACGGCCAAGAAATAAGTGCTGCCGTGGTCTATGCAAACGAGCCCCAAAAGCGCTCCCAAATATGCCCAAAATCGCTTATACAAAAAGTCAGATCATTAATACAATGAATTAATATTGTATTAATGATGTTATATATTATATTATTAAATATAATAATACATTATTATATCATAATGTTATATGCTGTATTACAGTACATAACACATATTTAACATACATTATATCTACAATATAAATATACATACTATTATCACATGAATACATACATTTAAATATATTTTTAAAATATATATAATATACACATGAGCCATAAATGAGCCAGTCTTTACAACGGCTCTTTGAAAGGGGTTCGCGATGTTGTGCCCGTAGGGCGCCCTGACCTCTAGTCCTTGTAATTCTACAGAACAAAAGATGTTTGCCAAATAAATGAAGATGCTGTGATGTACAATAAAGACTATGAACAGAATATAGCAAGCCGTTATCCCTTCACCTCACCAGGTTGTATTGTTCTGAAGGAATTAAAATAGGAACTTGAATGGCCTATCTATCTTAATGGCTCTGTTTGGATATCAAGATTGAGATGAGAGAGACTCATCCACACAAGGACATGACTAGAGTTGTTTATTGTAAATTTCTGAAAGCAGGAGGGTGAAATGTACATGTAATATTATTATGCATTTATAAAAACAGGGTGTCATATTTATAATTTTCAAGGTAATAATGATAAAATCACAGTAAGTTGGTGTCTGGCGGTTCCGCCAGTTAGTGCACTAAACATTATACTATTTAGTAGTTTAGTTTTCAAATATTTCATATCTTTATCTTGTTATAACGGCGCCACCAGGCTGCTCCGAGGAGCACTTTTTCTAGTTACCTTCTTTTATAGTCTTTAGTCTGTTCTGATTCTCTATAGCACTGTTGTTGGCCATGTGTACACTATAGTATATATATAGAGAGAGAGAGACTCATCCACACAAGGACATGACTATTGTTGTTTATTGTAAATGTAAATGAAAGGAGAACATGAGAAATGGTTAGCAGTGATGTATGTATTTACTTTTCATATCAGAGATAGTTTGAGGTGAACTATTTATGTAATGTGTTTATGTTAAATTAATTCATCACATTACATTCACAAATGACACAAGGGTTAATTAGCAGAACATTGTACATCCCATCTTAAGACCTGACTCAGATGAGAGAATGATTTCATATTCAGTCATATATTCATGAATGAGTGAATACAACATTGTTGAAGTCTGAAGATACTGATTGTCTGTTTACTGTTCATGCATTTATAAATACAGGGTGTCATATTCGTATATGTTATGTCAATCTTATAGGAATTAAGACATATTTGAATTGCATGCATATTACAAATTACAAATATGGATGTGATCAGTGTGGACAACCTCTCTCAAATGTCCAACCTTAAAACACACCAGAGAATTCACACTGGAGAGAAACCTTATGGGTGTGATCAGTGTGGACAACACTTTTCTCTAATGGCCCACCTTAAAACACACCAGAGAATTCACACTGGAGAGAAACCTTATGGCTGTGAACAGTGTGGATAACACTTCTCTAAAATGCCCAGTCTTAAAAAAACACCAGAGAATTCACACATGAGAGAAATCCTAATTTGGTCAATGTGGAATACATTTTACTCAGTTAAGCAGCCTAACATCTCTGTTGTTCAAGCCAGTACAAATTGCTTTATATCGGTATGCCTTCTGATATTGCCTATATTCCTGATTGCTGTTATAGATACCATACCTGTCATCATGAAATGTTTAACTTCATTACACCTAGTTGATATATTGCATTGTTGTGTTATCGCTGTCTTTGCTGAACATGTCCCATCAATATTTCACTTATTGTACTAAGTAAGTGACAAATAAACCCTTCCTGATTGATTCTTGATTTGCTTCCCCCTCCTTTTTTCTTGTATGTAGAATTTTCAAGGTAATAATGACAAAATCACAGTAAGTTGGCGTCTGGCGGTTCTGCCAGTTAGTGCACTAAACGTTATACTATGTAGTAGTTTAGTTTTCAAATATTTATTTTCTTTATCTTGATATAACGACCATTCAAAGTCATGAGGTGTTGTGTGTGCAATATGATGACTGTAGTTATGTAGGCTGTCTTTTGTCTTGTTTGTAATAAACATTTCAAGTTAAGATGCCGCTTGCAATGTGTTGGTTTACTGTGTTTCTGGCAATTTAATGTAATCACATGGAAAACATTTGGTGTTAGGGAAGCAATAACTTGAATGGCCTATCTATCTTAATGGCTCTGATTGAATATCAAGATTGAGATGAGAGAGACTCATCCACACAAGGACATGTCTAGAGTTGTTTATTGTAAATTTATGAAAGCAGGAGGGTGAAATTAGATGTACATTTAATTTTCACAACAGAGATAGAGATTTGAGGTGAACTATTTATGTAATGTGATTGTGGTAACATAATGTATCACATTTCATTCACAAAGGAGCCCACCAGGGTTTAGAACATATAGAATAAATGTAACTATATTTCAATGAAAACATATTTGCCAGAAAAATGCAAATGTGAACCTGGAAAATACAACATATAATTTGGTCAGCTGTTGCACCTTGACCTCTCACCATGACACAAGGGGTTAATAAGCAGAACATTGTACATCCCATCTTAAGACCTGACTCTGATGGGAGAATTCTTTCATATTCACTCATATAGTCATTAATTAGCGAATTCAACATTGTTGAAGTCTGAAGATACTGATTGTCTGTTTACTGTACATGCATGTAATATGATATGCATTTATAAATACAGGGTGTCATATTCATAATGTTCAAGGTAATAATGATAAAATCACAGTAAGTTGGTGTCTGGCGGTTCCACCAGTTAGTGCACTAAAAATTATGCTATTATATAAGTCATATAAGTATTATATAAGTCATTAGGTGTTGTGTGTGCAATATGACGACTGTAGTTATGTAGGCTGTAGAAGACACTTTGTAGGGAAGCAATAAAATAATTGTCAGTTCACACACCAGGGCCACCTGGTGAGACAGTGAAAAATCTAATTGTAATCAATGACCACATTTGCATGGATATAGGTCATTTTCTAAAGACAGCTAAGCGATCATTTACAAGACAAAAGGAATGTTGCAGTGCAAGTGTGAAGTGGGTGAGGGAGATATTTCTAAAGACCTTGTAATTCTAGAGAACACATTATGTTTGTCAAATAAATGAAGAGTTATTCTGCAAGCAGTTATTCTTTCACCACACCAGGTTGTATTGTTCTGAAGGAATTTGGAGCAATCATGTAAAATAGGAACTTGAATGGTTTATCTATCTTAATGGCTCTGCTGTGGCTCTGCTGTGGCTCTGCTGTGACTATGAACTTAGAAACACTGTTTGAAACAACATGGGCAAGAACCAATACTAAACAACACTGTGTATCAGTAAAAGGTGTAAGTTTGTGAAACCATATGGCTGTGAACAGTGTGGACAACACTTCTCTCAAATGTCCAACCTTAAAACACACCAGAGAATTCACACTAGAGAGAAACCATATGGCTGTGAACAGTGTGGACAACACTTCTCTCAAATGTCCAGTCTTAAAACACACCAGAGAATTCACACTGGAGAGAAACCATATGGCTGTGAACAGTGTGGACAACGCTTCTCTCACATGTCTGGTCTTAAAAAACACCAGAGCATTCACACTGGAGAGAAATCCTAATTTGGTCAATGTGGAATTAATTTCACTCAGTTAAGCAACCTAAAATGTCTGGTGTTGAAGCCAGTTAGTACAAATTGCTGTATGCCTTCTGGACTTGTTGTGTTGTATATTCCTGATTGCTGCTATATATACCATACCTGTCATCATGAAATGTTTAACTTCATTACACCTAGTTGATATATTGCATGGTTGTGTTATCACTGTCTTGCTGAACATGTCCCATCAATATTTCACTTATTGTACTAAGTAAGTGACAAATAAACCCTTCTTGATTGATTCTTGATTTGTTTCCCCCTCCTTTTTTCTTGTATGTATAATTTTTAAGACACAATAGTATATATATAGAGAGAGAGAGACTCATCCACACAAGGACAACACTTCTCTCAACTCTCCAGCCTTAAAAAACACCAGAGAATTCACACTGGAGATCAACCTTATGGATGTGATCAGTGTGGACAACCCTTTTCTCTAATGGCCCACCTTAAAACACACCAGAGAATTCACACTGGAGAGAAATCTTATGGATGTGTTCAGTGTGGACAACTTCTCTCAAATGTCCAACCTTAAAACACACCAGAGAATTCACACTGGAGAGAAACCTTATGGGTGTGATCAGTGTGGACAACACTTTTCTCTAATGGCCCACCTTAAAACACAACAGAGAATTCACACTGGAGAGAAACCTTATGGCTGTGAACAGTGTGGATAACACTTCTCTAAAATGCCCAGTCTTAAAAAACACCAGAGAATTCACACATGAGAGAAATCCTAATTTGGTCAATGTGGAATACATTTTACTCAGTTAAGCAGCCTAACATGTCTGTTGTTCAAGCCAGTACAAATTGCTTTATATCGGTATGCCTTCTGATATTGCCTATATTCCTGATTGCTGCTATAGATACCATACCTGTCATCATGAAATGTTTAACTTCATTACACCTAGTTGATATATTGCGTTGTTGTGTTATCGCTGTCTTTGCTGAACATGTCCCATCAATATTTCACTTATTGTACTAAGTAAGTGATAAATAAACCCTTCCTGATTGATTCTTGACACACGCGGTTCTGCCAGTTAGTGCACTAAACGTTATACGATGTAGTAGTTTAGTTTTCAAATATTTATTTTCTTTATCTCGTTATAACGACCATTCAAAGTCATGAGGTGTTGTGTGTGCAATATGATGACTGTAGTTATGTAGGCTTTTGTCTTGTTTGTAATAAACATTTCAAGTTAAGATGATGCTTGCAATGTGTTGGTTTACTGTTAGCCTGGATGCTTAAGACCAGATTTTTGAAAAATGTGGACACGGCTGACAAAAGCGCCATTTTTTTTTACATGCCACACCATCAAGATGGCAGAAGGCGGCCATCTTGGATTACAAAGATGGCCACCATGCAATGTATATAAAAGCCAATATCTCAGCTTCCAAGCCACTTAGAAGGTCAATCTTGGTGTCAAAATATACATTTTCTGGGACACGGAATGCAATAAAACTATAGGGAATATCAATAAGTGACTAATTCAGCCAATATTAGATCATTTGGTAAATTCTGGCAAAATATGTACACAACTATGCCCGATAGATTCCTGTCCACATCCGCGACATGGAAAGCTTGCCAACGTCCATTCATGAGGAATTTGCAGAACATGGTCATTGGGTTGTTCCCAAGACCACAAACAGATTCTCAAGCATACCAATAGACCAGGCTCATGAGCAGAATAATGATCTGGTGAAGGGCTCTGGAGGTGCAGTCGGACTGACCGAGAATCCCTCCGCATTCAAGAGGTGGATGATCTCAGGGCCCGAACAAGCGCGACTCCTAAAAGAGTTTGAGCATGAGTATGAATTAGAAAAAGGAAATAAACAACCACCATGAAGAAGGAATGGCTACACAAATGACATTCAAAGAGCAAACACTAGCACTTGTGAACACACGTGGGATGGGCAATCCGTTCCTAGATGATAGCCATGAGCTTCTAATGTTGGACACACGAAATGTGATTGACGAGTCAGTGGTTAACACAGTCCGCACTGTGGAATCAGTGGGCAGAGAACAGTACAACAAGTACCATAAGACAGTGATCATGGGCCGCACACACTCCATTCATGAGCCCATCAAAAAGAACTCACTGCCTCTCTTCAGATGCCCGACACTCAAGATCAAGACCAAGCAGGCAGGGCAGATCTCAATGTTGAAAGATGATGTGGCACTCTTCTCCCGGTTATATATAGCCATGCAACACAGAGAGGGGAACATGAGCACCTTCTTTAAACATGAAAACCACCCATACCCTCCCTCTCTATCTGACAGAGGGAAACTACGGCTGGGAAAGAAGTCAGATCTGCTAAATATTCTGACACAGAAGACAAAAGAAGAACCTCCAGCTACGTTTGATGTCAACATACTCGATGGAGCTGCTGTGGTGCACTTCCTGTCCACTACCAACATTACCACATTTAACGAATAGGCCAGTTGTGTCTTTGTTCCCCACATCATGAAACACCTGGAGATCTCCAAAAGAGTTGATGTGGTCTGGGATACTTACATCACCAGCAGCATAAAAGAGTCAACAAGGGAGAAGCGAGGCAAAGGGATACGACGGAAGGTGGCTGGTCAGAACAAGCTGCCGGGATATTGGCCAGATTTCCTGCGTGATCCTATAAACAAGCAGGAACTCTTTACCTTTCTCTCTGGGAAGATTGCATCCACCGCCTGGCCAGAGGGCAAGCTGGTCTTCATCACATCTGGCATCACAGTGGTCGGCACAGACACCAGCCACTCCATGCTGCCATGTAACCACGAAGAGGCCCTGGACCATGGCTGTTCTACCTGCTTGATACGCACTGTGGATACGGATGTTGTCGTTATCCTCATCGGCAAGTTCCATGCCCTGCTCTCCAAGTATCCAGCTGCAGACATCTGGGTTGCTTTTGGCACTGGCAAGAACTACACCTATGTTCATATAAACACCATCTGCCATGCTCTGGGCAAAGACAAGTCCACATGACTTCCCATCTTCCACTGTTACACAGGCTGTGACACAACATCAGCATTCTGCGGGAAAGGGAAGATGTCAGCATGGGTGGCGTGGAAGTCCTACCCTGAGGTCACCCAGGCCTTCAACTACATGGAAGAAAATCCATACACTTCAGTGACCATCGATGACCAACACTCTCAGCTTCTTGAGCGAGAGTTGTTCTGCCAGAAGAACAAAACGATGGAACACATTCCACCAACGCAAGATTCACTGTTGCAACATGTGAAGCGAGTTGCCTACCAGTCTGGGATCTGGGCCACGTCTGAACTGGCCCAGCAGCCAACACCCAGTCCAGAAGGATGGGGATGGACATTGGATGACAACAACCAGGTCTGGCTTCCTGTGTGGAGCATTCTACCGATGGCGTCAAAAGCCTGCAATGAACTGGTCAAGTGCGGTTGTAAACGTGGTTGTGGTGCAAGGTGCTCATGCAAGAAGGCACACTGGAATTGCACAGATCTTTGCAGTTGTCATTGTGACAGATAATTTGAATGTCAATTCACTTCATGCTCCATGTGTCTGACTGCTAACCGAGTTGAAAATTATGTAAATATGTTGCTAGAATGACCATATTTATTTGATCTTGGCACAATAAACATCTAGTGGTATTCTCAATAGCTTTATTGCATTCCTTGACCCAGAAAATATATATTTTTACACCAAGATTGACCTTCTAAGTGGCTTTGAAGCCGAGATATTGGCACTTATAGATATTACATGGATGGTGGACATCTTTGAAATCCAAGATGGCCGCCTTCTGCCATCTTGATGACGTGGCTCCCCTTCCAAAATGAAACTTATGGTGATGGAGAGCATGTAGAAAAAATGTGGCGCTTTTGTCAGCCGTGTCCACATTTTTTTGTTAACAGCCCTCACTATGTGTTTCTGGCAATTTAATGTAATCACATGGAAAACATTTGGTGTTAGGGAAGCAATAACTTGAATGGCCTATCTATCTTAATGGCTCTGATTGAATATCAAGATTGAGATGAGAGAGACTCATCCACACAAGGACATGTCTAGAGTTGTTTATTGTAAATGTATGAAAGCAGGAGGGTGAAATTAGATGTACATTTAATTTTCATAACAGAGATAGTTTGAGGTGAACTATTTATGTAATGTGATTGTGGTAACATAATGCATCACATTTCATTCACAAAGGAGCCCACCACCACCACCAGGGTTTAGAACATATAGAACAAATGTAACTATATTTCAATTAAAACATATTTGCCAGAAAAATGCAAATGTGAACCTGGAAAATACAACATATAATTTGGTCAGCTGTTGCACCTTGACCTCTCACCATGACACAAGGGTTAATAAGCAGAACATTGTACATCCCATCTTAAGACCTGACTCTGATGGGAGAATTGTTTCATATTCACTCATATAGTCATTAATTAGCGAATTCAACATTGTTGAAGTCTGAAGATACTGATTGTCTGTTTACTGTACATGCATGTAATATTATATGCATTCATAAATACAGGGTGTCATATTCATAATGTTCAAGGTAATAATGATAAAATCACAGTAAGTTGGTGTCTGGCGGTTCCACCAGTTAGTGCACTAAACATTATGCTATTTAGTAGTTTAGTTTTCAAATATTTATTATCTTTATCTTGTTATAACGACCATTCAAAGTCATTAGGTGTTTTGTGTGCAATATGACAACTGTAGTTATGTAGGCTGTAATAGACACTTTGTAGGGAAGCAATAAAATAATTGTCAGTTCACACACCAGGGCCACCTGGTGAGACAGTGAAAAATCTAATTGTAATCAATGACCACATTTGCATGGATATAGGTCATTTTCTAAAGACAGCTAAGCGATCATTTACAAGACAAAAGGAATGTTACAGTGCAAGTGTGAAGTGGGTCTAAAGACCTTGTAATTCTAGAGAACACATTATGTTTGTCAAATAAATGAAGAGTTATTCTGCAAGCAGTTATTCTTTCACCACACCAGGTTGTATTGTTCTGAAGGAATTTGGAGCAATCATGTAAAATAGGAACTTGAATGGTTTATCTATCTTAATGGCTCTGCTGTGGCTCTGCTGTGACTATGAACTTAGAAACACTGGTATGTTTGAAACAACATGGGCAAGAACCAATACTAAACAACACTGTGTATCAGTAAAAGGTGTAAGTTTGTGGAGCTGTTGCGATAATGAATTGAGGAGGTGTAGATCGATCTATGTCTTTAAAAAAATGTTTTAATAATAATGAAAATGAAACAAAGAATATATATATTTAAAAAAAAAGTACAAATAACAAATCATGTATTCACATGTATAACAATATATGTGAACATGCATTGTATTATGAAGCCAAAACCTTTGCCCTGTTTTTTCCTTCTCCTTTTAATTTAACTTTTGTGAGAATTAAATTGATTTTCTTTGATTGTCATGGATATATTTTATGTTGAAAGGCTAGGCAATATAAGCTATGTAGCTTCAGCCTATACCTTTTTTTTTGTCACAACTATGTCATGTATTATTGCTGCTGTTGTTTTAAGAAAATAGAGCATATTGTTTGCATAGTGTACAAATGACCAAAAATAAAAACCTGTGAAGTGAAGTGCTTGAATAGCAAGATTGAGATGAGAGAGACTCATCCACACAAGGACATGACTAGTGTTGTTTATTGTAAATGTAAATGAAAGCAGGACATGAGAAATGGTTAGCAGTGATGACCATTACAGACAAAGGTGAAATTAGATGTATATATTTACTTTTCATATCAGAGATAGTTTGAGTTGAACTATTTATGTAATGTGTTTATGTTAACTTAATTCATCACATTACATTCACAAATGACACAAGGGTTAATTAGCAGAACATTGTCCCATCTTAAGACCTGACTCAGATGAGAGAATTATTTCATATTCACTCATATATTCATTAATGAGTGAATACAACATTGTTGAAGTCTGAAGATACTGATTGTCTGTTTACTGTTCATGCATTTATAAATACAGGGTGTCATATTCATATATGTTATGTCAATCTTATAGGAATTAAGACATATTTGAATTGCATGCATATTACAAATCAATTCATCCACAAATGGATGCTCTTGGTTCTCTTGTAACAGAAAGTCATATGTTTCTAGAAGGTTGCATGGGTGGAGCATGTCTGGGGGAGGAGGAAGGGGTGGAGCACAGGTAGGGTGATGTAGAAGTATGTTAGGTTGTGATTGGTGGAGAGATGGTTGTATTGTTCTCTTTGTCCAATCATTCAAATAAGTTACTGACTCCAACCCAGGCTCTCTGGTATAAGAAGAGCTTGTAGTTGTAATTTATCCACAACTCCTCCAGGATATCAATCATTTCTGATCAGATCTGACTGTGGACTCCAGAATTCAGTGGAAGATGAACTCTCTCAACCCAACCCAGGACAGTTCTGCTGAACAGGAGGGACCCAAAGAAAATGGTATGTTACTTTCTCTACCTCCTTTCTAGTTTTAATTTCCCTTATGTCGTACAAATGTTTTATTACTTTAATTTTCAAGTTTTAAGCAGTCCCACTACTTATCTCAAAATCTTTACTTTGTGTATCTTACTTTGTGTTTCACCTTTGCTGTAGATTATTATCACTATATATTATTTCTCTTTATTACTTCTCTGTCTCCTTTGTGTTTGTTTGTATGTGTGTGTGTATATATATATATATATATATATATATATATATATATATATATATATATATATATATATATATATATATATATATATATATATATATATATTACCATGGCTGGCGGTTAACTTATGTAATTACGTTGTAAATTTGAACTATATTCCCACATCTAAACATCTATTTCCTTTGTCTTTCTGCAATCCAGTGTTGCATCATCAGCCTGGCTTCCCTGTGCTGCAGCAGTAAATGAACAAAGAAGCGTGGCTAAACCAAAACGACACTGCTGTGATCAGTGTGGACAACACTTCAGTTACATGTCCAAACTTAAAAGACACCAGACAATTCACACTGGCGAGAAACCTTATAGCTGTGACCAGTGTGGAAAACACTTCTCTGTGATGTCCACCCTTAAAAAACACCAGAGAATTCACACTGGAGAGAAACCTTATGGGTGTGATCAGTGTGGACAACACTTCTCTGTGATGTCCACCCTTAAAAAACACCAGAGAATTCACACTGGAGAGAAACCTTATGGGTGTGATCAGTGTGGACAACACTTCTCTCAACTCTCCAGCCTTAAAAAACACCAGAGAATTCACACTGGAGAGAAACCTTATGGATGTGATCAGTGTGGACAAAACTTCGCTGTGATGTCCACCCTTAAAAAACACCAGAGAATTCACACAGGAGAGAAACCTTATGGATGTGGTCAGTGTGGACAAAACTTCTCTCAAATGTCCACCCTTAAAACACACCAGAGAATTCACACTGGAGAGAAACCATATGGCTGTGAACAGTGTGGACAACACTTCTCTCAAATGTCCAGTCTTAAAACACACCAGAGAATTCACACTAGAGAGAAACCATATGGCTGTGAACAGTGTGGACAACACTTCTCTCAAATGTCCAGTCTTAAAACACACCAGAGAATTCACACTGGAGAGAAACCATTCGGCTGTGAACAGTGTGGACAACGCATCTCTCAAATGTCTGGTCTTAAAAAACACCAGAGCATTCACACTGGAGATAAATCCTAATTTGGTCAATGTGGAATTAATTTCACTCAGTTAAGCAACCTAAAATGTCTGGTGTTGAAGCAAGTTAGTACAAATTGCTGTATGCCTTCTGGACTTGTTGTATGTTGTGTTGTATATTCCTGATTGCTGCTATAGATACCATACCTGTCATCATGAAATGTTTAACTTCATTACACCTAGTTGATATATTGCATGGTTGTGTTATCACTGTCTTGCTGAACATGTCCCATCAATATTTCACTTATTGTACTAAGTAAGTGACAAATAAACCCTTCTTGATTGATTCTTGATTTGTTTCCCCCTCCTTTTTTCTTGTATGTATAATTTTTAAGGCACACTAGTATATATATATAGAGAGAGAGACTCATCCACACAAGGACATGACTATATTGTTTATTGTAAATGTAAATGAAAGGAGAACATGAGAAATGGTTAGCAGTGATGACCATTACAGAAAAAGGTGAAATTAGATGTATGTATTTACTTTTCATATCAGAGATAGTTTGAGGTGAACTATTTATGTAATGTGTTTATGTTACATTAATTCATCACAGTACATTCACAAATGACACAAGGGTTAATTAGCAGAACATTGTACATCCCATCTTATGACCTGACTCAGATGAGAGAATCCCACCTCTAAACTATAATATAGTTTAGAGGTTATAATATATAATATATAATAACAACAGTGCTATAGATAATCAGAACAGACTAAAGATTACAAGAGAAGGTAACTAGAAAAAGTGCTCCTCGGAGCATAGGTCTCTGCCAGGGCAGGTAGGTTATTGTGGCTTCCTGGTGGCAGCCTGTTATTTGGGATCAAATTATTCATGTCAGTTGTTCACACACCAGGGCCACCTGGTGAGACATTTACACATCTAATTGTAATCAATGAACATATTTGCATCGATATATCACAAGACAAAAGGAATGTTGCAGTGCAGGTGTGAAGAGGGTAAGGGAGATATTTGTAATTTGTAATATCCTCCCACAATAATTGACAAGCAAACTCATGGAGTCAACATGATTGCATGTGGAGGGTATCCAAGCAGACCCATGGCCCAACTACCTGCTTCCCATACCGTTACTGTACTTGCAGGTTGTACAATTAATACCAAACGTATTATGCCCCAATACTTATGCAAATCACTTCGCCAGCTCGCAATTTACTTCCGGAGGGTTCTTTTAACAGCCAATCATCATCATATGCGACAAAAACTCAGCACCTTCGTGCCACATCCGTGAAACGGCCAAGAAATAAGCGCTGCCGTGGTCTATGCAAACGAGCCCCAAAAGCGCTCCCAAATATGCCCAAAATCGCTTATACAAAAAGTCAGATCATTAATACAATGAATAAATATTGTATTAATGATGTTATATATTATATTATTATATATTATTAAATATGATAATACATTATTATATCATAATGTTATATGCTGTATTACAGTACATAACACATATTTAACATACATTATATCTACAATATAAATATACATACTATTATCACATGAATACATACATTTAAATATATTTTTAAAATATATATAATATACACATGAGCCATAAATGAGCCAGTCTTTACAACGGCTTTTTGAAAGGGGTTCGCGATGTTGTGCCCGTAGGGCGCCCTGACCTCTAGTCCTTGTAATTCTACAGAACAAACGATGTTTGCCAAATAAATGAAGATGCTGTGATGTACAATAAAGACTATGAACAGAATATAGCAAGCCGTTATCCCTTCACCTCACCAGGTTGTATTGTTCTGAAGGAATTAAAATAGGAACTTGAATGGCCTATCTATCTTAATGGCTCTGTTTGGATATCAAGATTGAGATGAGAGAGACTCATCCACACAAGGACATGACTAGAGTTGTTTATTGTAAATTTATGAAAGCAGGAGGGTGAAATGTACATGTAATATTATTATGCATTTATAAAAACAGGGTGTCATATTTATAATTTTCAAGGTAATAATGATAAAATCACAGTAAGTTGGTGTCTGGCGGTTCCGCCAGTTAGTGCACTAAACATTATACTATTTAGTAGTTTAGTTTTCAAATATTTCATATCTTTATCTTGTTATAACGGCGCCACCAGGCTGCTCCGAGGAGCACTTTTTCTAGTTACCTTCTTTTATAGTCTTTAGTCTGTTCTGATTCTCTATAGCACTCTTGTTGGCCATGTGTACACTATAATATATATATATAGAGAGAGAGAGACTCATCCACACAAGGACATGACTATTGTTGTGTATTGTAAATGTAAATGAAAGGAGAACATGAGAAATGGTTAGCAGTGATGACCATTACAGAAAAAGGTGAAATTAGATGTATGTATTTACTTTTCATATCAGAGATAGTTTGAGGTGAACTATTTATGTAATGTGTTTATGTTAAATTAATTCATCACAGTACATTCACAAATGACACAAGGGTTAATTAGCAGAACATTGTACATCCCATCTTATGACCTGACTCAGATGAGAGAATCCCACCTCTAAACTATATTGCCTTTGTCTTTCTGCAATCCAGTGTTGCATCATCAGCCTGGCTTCCCTGTGTTACCAGCAGTGAATGAACAAAGAAGCGTGGCTAAACCAAAACGACACTGCTGTGATCAGTGTGGACAACACTTCAGTTACATGTCCAAACTTAAAACACATCAGAGAATTCACACTGGAGATAAACCTTATGGATGTGATCAGTGTGGACAACACTTCTCTGTGATATCCACCCTTAAAAAACACCAGAGAATTCACACTGGAGAGAAACCTTATGGGTGTGATCAGTGTGGACAACACTTCTCTGTGATGTCCACCCTTAAAGAACACCAGAGAATTCACACTGCAGAGAAACCTTATGGGTGTGATCAGTGTGGACAACACTTTTCTCTAATGGCCCACCTTAAAACACAACAGAGAATTGACACTGGAGAGAAACCTTATGGCTGTGAACAGTGTGGACAACACTTCTCTAAAATGCCCAGTCTTAAAAAAACACCAGAGAATTCACACATGAGAGAAATCCTAATTTGGTCAATGTGGAATACATTTTACTCAGTTAAGCAGCCTAACATGTCTGTTGTTCAAGCCAGTACAAATTGCTTTATATCGGTATGCCTTCTGATATTGCCTATATTCCTGATTGCTGTTATAGATACCATACCTGTCATCATGAAATGTTTAACTTCATTACACCTAGTTGATATATTGCATTGTTGTGTTATCACTGTCTTTGCTGAACATGTGCCATCAATATTTCACTTATTGTACTAAGTAAGTGACAAATAAACCCTTCCTGATTGATTCTTGATTTGTTTCCCCCTCCTTTTTTCTTGTATGTAGAATTTTCAAGGTAATAATGACAAAATCACAGTAAGTTGGCGTCTGGCGGTTCTGCCAGTTAGTGCACTAAACGTTATACTATGTAGTAGTTTAGTTTTCAAATATTTATTTTCTTTATCTTGTTATAACGACCATTCAAAGTCATGAGGTGTTGTGTGTGCAATATGATGACTGTAGTTATGTAGGCTGTCTTTTGTCTTGTTTGTAATAAACATTTCAAGTTAAGATGCCGCTTGCAATGTGTTGGTTTACTGTGTTTCTGGCAATTTAATGTAATCACATGGAAAACATTTGGTGTTAGGGAAGCAATAACTTGAATGGCCTATCTATCTTAATGGCTCTGATTGAATATCAAGATTGAGATGAGAGAGACTCATCCACACAAGGACATGTCTAGAGTTGTTTATTGTAAATTTATGAAAGCAGGAGGGTGACATTAGATGTACATTTAATTTTCACAACAGAGATAGTTTGAGGTGAACTATTTATGTAATGTGATTGTGGTAACATAATGCATCACATTTCATTCACAAAGGAGCCCACCACCACTAGGGTTTAGAACATATAGAATAAATGTAACTATATTTCAATGAAAACATATTTGCCAGAAAAATGCAAATGTGAACCTGGAAAATACAACATATAATTTGGTCAGCTGTTGCACCTTGACCTCTCACCATGATGTAAGCCAGGTTTCAAATAGACGGGTTTCCTGTTAGTAAACATGAGAGGAATATGACCGCGCAGAGGAGGGGGAAGCCTATGGGTGCGTTTGGAAATTACGCACCGGAGCACACTCGCCTATTAGTTTGTATTGGCCAGTGCGCTCACTGCCGCTCAGGGCTGTATTTTCGAACGCGCCTTTCACC
Source organism: Gymnoscopelus microlampas (assembly GCF_963454915.1). NCBI lineage: Eukaryota > Metazoa > Chordata > Actinopteri > Myctophiformes > Myctophidae > Gymnoscopelus > Gymnoscopelus microlampas. The sequence goes on from NC_139943.1 coordinate 56,323,701, forward strand.
CGGGCATGCGCAGATTGCACATTCTGCTCTGTGATGACGTCGCGCGGAAATCCGTCTATAGGGTGAAATAAAAGACTAAAAAGTCATCTAGATCTGTATAAAAAGTCATAGTGGTTTAAATAAACTAATGGTCAATTCATGGTATTAAATACTACTCCTTAAAAGGAACAATAACTAGCTGATTCATTTAAAAGTGATACATAATCTTTAAAAGGTTAAAATATGATGCTGTAATGTTTAAAATGTGTCAAAAACATTTTATGTGTGAGGTCAAAAAATCGGGTTTGACACCTGCCTTTAAGAGTGCACCCCACTATAAAAAGTGGACTGCCCTTTTAAGAGTCTCTTCCTGCATGCTGTGTTTTGAGCAGAGAGTGACACAGATAAAAAACGTCAGACAAAAGACAGATTTAAGCTTTATTTTTGAGATTCTGCGTATTATTTTTGCACCACCTGAGTGTTTAGCTAAAGTTATCAAGTGTTTGAGTCTAAAAAAACGAACTTTTGGGCTGTTTAGCAGCTGAAGACAGGCATGGGAGTTTGTTTCTGAAAAGTTGAGACAAAATGGATTCCTCTCCATGTGTGTGTGGCAGTGGAGACAACAACACACACACATAGGACATCAGATGGCGAGCCAGTAAACCCAAGGAACCTTCTACAAGAACTGAATCATCTCATCTGGATCACCTGCACGGTTTGAACCAAAGAATCTGATCATCACCACTGTGGTAGGATTGGGGATAATTCCTCATTCATCAGTGACCACTGTTGAGCACAAACCTCCAGAAGTAGCCGAAGCTTTTCCTGAGGATGTTCCAGTGGCACATACTGACTTGAACTTACCTGAAACGAGTCCTGCTGAGAGCAACTTACCTGAACCAAGTCCCGCTGAAAGCGACTTACCTGAGATCAGTCCTACTGAAAACAACCTACCTGAACAGACATTACCTGATGTGAACCCTGAGGGGGCATCTACTGAAAACACTGAAGTGGATCAACCTGAAACAGAAGAGGATGATAAAGAACCAGATGACACTCTTCCTGACTCTGCACAGGTAGAAGAGGATAAGGAACAAGCGAACGCTGTTCCTGATGCTGCACAGACAGAAGATGCAGACATTAGCGACCACAATGATGATAGACAAGACATAAGAAGGTCTACTAGACATAGAGAACCCTCAAAGAGATTTACTTATCCTGAATTAGGTAACCCATTAATTGCTGTGGTCCAGTCCCTGTTCCAAAGCTTAAGTACAGCGATTACAGACTCCCTTACGGAACCCAACTCCCCAGAGCCCCACAGAATATTCACAGTGTAAGCTTTTAATACAATGCACGGGGACGTGCATTAGGAAAGGAGGGGAGCATGTAACCCAGGTTTCAAATAGGGTGAAATAAAAGACTAAAAAGTCATCTAGATCTGTATAAAAAGTCATAGTGGTTTAAATAAACTAATGGTCAATTCATGGTATTAAATACTACTCCTTAAAAGGAACAATAACTAGCTGATTCATTTAAAAGTGATACATAATCTTTAAAAGGTTAAAATATGATGCTGTAATGTTTAAAATGTGTCAAAAACATTTTATGTGTGAGGTCAAAAAATCGGGTTTGACACCTGCCTTTAAGAGTGCACCCCACTATAAAAAGTGGACTGCCCCTTTAAGAGTCTCTTCCTGCATGCTGTGTTTTGAGCAGAGAGTGACACAGATAAAAAACGTCAGACAAAAGACAGATTTAAGCTTTATTTTTGAGATTCTGAGTATTATTTTTGCACCACCTGAGTGTTTGAGTGTTTAGCTAAAGTTATCAAGTGTTTGAGTCTAAAAAACGAACTTTTGGGCTGTTTAGCAGCTGAAGACAGGCATGGGAGTTTGTTTCTGAAAAGTTGAGACAAAATGGATTCCTCTCCATGTGTGTGTGGCAGTGGAGACAACAACACACACACACATAGGACATCAGATGGCGAGCCAGTAAACCCAAGGAACCTTCTACAAGAACTGAATCATCTCATCTGGATCACCTGCACGGTTTGAACCAAAGAATCTGATCATCACCACTGTGGTAGGATTGGGGATAATTCCTCATTCATGGAGACAAGCTAACAAGCTAACTGCAAGCTAACAAGCTAACTAGCACTTGAAACTGAACTGCTGCCTCATACTCAGAGTTGGATTATTGGATTATTTTTTTGAACTGAACTACTCACTCTCATTGTTGGATTAATTGAACATTGAACTAACTTTTGAACTGAGACTTTGAACAGAACAACTTTTCTCATCTACTGAGTGAGTTGAACACAGACCTAAGGGAAAAAAAGAGAAAATACATTTTGTTATTTTTGATATTGCATTTGAACATTTGATATTGCACTGTTTTTGATAATTGATTGTTTTTGTTTTGATATTTGATATTTTTATTTTACTTTTGAAGATTGAACTTGAAAAAGGTTAATTAGTTTAAATAAGGGAGTTTAAAGGTACTTACCTGATTTGACTAAAAGGATACTTTTTGATTGATACTTGATACTGATTATCTTGAAAAGGGATTTCATTTATTATTTTATTTTATCTTAAGATACTTACTGGTTACCTGTATAAGGGAATTTCATTTAAGTGTTCTTACCTGGATACCTGTAAAGGAAAAATAAGAGGTTAAAAGGTTACTCACCTGTCCACCTGAAAAAGGAAAAAACAAGGGTTAACTCATTGAAGATAAATAGCTAAAAATAAATTGGACTTACCTGTTTAAATAGGCTATAAATTAAGATTAAAACTGACCGGTCATAAAATAGAACATAAATAGATTTTAGTTGAATTGATTGAACTAAACATTTAGTTGATAACTAAAATAGGAGTCTAAAACCTGAAAGCCTACTCTGAATAAGGAAGGGATCAAACAAAAAGGTTTTGAATATTGTCTACCTACCTCCATCCTTGTAAATAGTTGTTTGTATGCATACTCTCTTTGCTTTATTATTGCTTCAGTAAACTTGCCAGCTTATTGTACATTTAAGCTCGTCTCTGGTCTATTACTTTCCACCACTCCTCACGAACCTAGAGAGTATAACTTGGCCCAGTAGCATATATTGTAATTGCCTGTTCGACACGAGTGCTACAATGACACAAGGGTTAATAAGCAGAACATTGTACATCCCATCTTAAGACCTGACTCTGATGGGAGAATTCTTTCATATTCACTCATATAGTCATTAATTAGCGAATTCAACATTGTTGAAGTCTGAAGATACTGATTGTCTGTTTATGTCATAGAGTGAATAATGCCATTTAGTTTGTCACAGAATGCACAGGGCCAATGGTTAAGCAGCCTGACTATGGTTTACTTTATATTGTGAGTTTTATAGTTTGCTGTGATTTTGATTATGCTTGCTGTGTTTTTATTGATTACTGTGTTATATTTGATGTGATGGACAATGAACTTGTATGCCACAGTATTGTTCACCTGTCAGGTGCTGTGACAGAGGCGTGTGCATCAGACTGATATCAAGGCATTCATTCGCCAGTAAAACTCCACGCCCATATAAAAGGGACACCAGGTTCCTACCTCGGGCTCTCTCTCGCCCAGAGCTGTAGGGGGTGCGCGGGGGGGGCGGCGACCCCTTAGTTCTGAAGCTACTATCGGGGCTGGGGGCTGGGAACTCCACATGCACGCGCGAGCACGCACGTCAGCGGCGAGCCGTTTTTAACACCTTAAACAATGGCCTCAACCTGGCTGCTTTGCATAACATTAGGCTACTCGAGAAAAGCCATGGAGTGTGAAAGGGTTAATCGCTTAGCAGAGGACACAAGAGCTGTAGCCTACCAGACACTCACGAAGTTATTATCCCTATCTAGCTCTGGTCCGTTGCGTTAGAAGGAGTTCTCCTTAACGCTATGGTACTTTCCATTCTTTCCCCTCGCACTGCGGTAGCGCAGCCTCTCGTCTGTAGTAAAAATAAAAAATACACCTTTGGTACTCACCAAAACAAAGACGGTTTAATGGAGTTGAAAGCCTATTATACTAAGTGGGAACACTCTGAGCCCCCACCTCACGTCTAAAATACACTTTTTGGCCAGAAAAGAAAATATTTCACCGGAAGGAAGAATCTGGTCAATAGGACAATTCCATTGACCAGATCTGTAGAGGGCACTGTGGAGTAACCAAAAACATGTTTTAATTCCTGTGAAATATTTTCTTTTCTGGCCAAAAAGTGTATTTTAGACGAGAGGTGGGGGCTCACAGTGTTCCCATTTAGTAGAGTAGGCTTTCAACTCCATAAAACCGTCTTTGTTTTTGGTGAGTAGCAAAAGGGTCTTTTTTTTTGTTTTAAAAAACACTGTTTTGAAAGCAATGTAAGTCTTAAAAAAAAGTAATTCAAGTAAAGACAAGTTGAATGATTATTTTAAGTACTTGTGTGGGTGAATCTATGTAAAGGGCTTTTATATAAAACTAAAAGGAAAATAAAATAATTAATTAATTGAAACAAAAATAAAAACAACAAATTAACAATGCAACTAAGTAATAAAACTACGTGACAACCAGGAATAGTTTGGTGACCACAGGAGAGACTGTTGACAGCCGGAATGTAGACGATATCCCGGGAGCAGTATGGGTTAGCGCCCCATGCTGTGTCTTCCGTGAGGAAGAATCCCAACAAACCCGCGGTGAGCCCTTTAGGAGGGCCATTCCACTCCAGCGTACCGCAAGCGGAGCTAATACCATTAGACGGCCCAATCTAGTGGTACCGGCCCAAGGAACCATCACGCCAGAAGGAAATATTTGGATCGGGATGGTACAGAGGATCTGGTACAGCGCTCAGGTCCTGGACCTGGTGAGACGAAGGAGGAGCCCGGCCAGGAGACAACCCACAGAGCCTAGTCCCTCCACGTGCCAGAGCCTCTCCCGAGTCCTGGCAGAGTACTTCCGGAGAAGCGGACTGAGTGGCCCTGTCTTTCCCTATAGGACTGACCGTGGGTGCTACTGGGACGTAAGTTGGGGCTTGATCAACCCTGGCTGGGTCACCTGGGCGAGGGTGTATGTTGTATGTTGCGAGACCCGAAACACCCTATGACCCCAGGCTACAACACTGATGATGCGTCCCAGTTGCATCCATGTGATGTATTTCTTTATTAGTTATTCTATTTATAGTGGCTCATAGGAATTTATAGACTACGTGACAACCAGGAATAGTTTGGTGACCACAGGAGAGACTGTTGACAGCCGGAATGTAGACGGTATCCCGGGAGCAGTATGGGTTAGCGCCCCATGCTGTGTCTACCGTGAGGAAGAATCCCAACAAACCCGCGGTGAGCCCTTTAGGAGGGCCATTCCATTCCAGCGTACCGCAAGCGGAGCTAATACCATTAGACGGCCCAATCTAGTGGTACCGGCCCAAGGAACCATCACGCCAGAAGGAAATATTTGGATCGGGATGGTACAGAGGATCTGGTACAGCGCTCAGGTCCTGGACCTGGTGAGACGAAGGAGGAGCCCGGCCAGGAGACAACCCACAGAGCCTAGTCCCTCCACGTGCCAGAGCCTCTCCCGAGTCCTGGCAGAGTACTTCCGGAGAAGCGGACTGAGTGGCCCTGTCTTTCCCTATAGGACTGACCGTGGGTGCTACTGGGACGTAAGTTGGGGCTTGATCAACCCTGGCTGGGTCACCTGGGCGAGGGTGTATGTTGTATGTTGCGAGACCCGAAACACCCTATGACCCCAGGCTACAACACTGATGATGCGTCCCAGTTGCATCCATGTGATGTATTTCTTTATTAGTTATTCTATTTATAGTGGCTCATAGGAATTTATAGACTACGTGACAACCAGGAATAGTTTGGTGACCACAGGAGAGACTGTTGACAGCCGGAATGTAGACGGTATCCCGGGAGCAGTATGGGTTAGCGCCCCATGCTGTGTCTTCCGTGAGGAAGAATCCCAACAAACCCGCGGTGAGCCCTTTAGGAGGGCCATTCCATTCCAGCGTACCGCAAGCGGAGCTAATACCATTAGACGGCCCAATCTAGTGGTACCGGCCCAAGGAACCATCACGCCAGAAGGAAATATTTGGATCGGGATGGTACAGAGGATCTGGTACAGCGCTCAGGTCCTGGACCTGGTGAGACGAAGGAGGAGCCCGGCCAGGAGACAACCCACAGAGCCTAGTCCCTCCACGTGCCAGAGCCTCTCCCGAGTCCTGTCAGAGTACTTCCGGAGAAGCGGACTGAGTGGCCCTGTCTTTCCCTATAGGACTGACCGTGGGTGCTACTGGGACGTAAGTTGGGGCTTGATCAACCCTGGCTGGGTCACCTGGGCGAGGGTGTATGTTGTATGTTGCGAGACCCGAAACACCCTATGACCCCAGGCTACAACACTGATGATGCGTCCCAGTTGCATCCATGTGATGTATTTCTTTATTATATATAAGAAATATAATTACATTAAAATCACATGTTGAATACAGTATTTCAACTAGCACTGAGCTGATCGGCTATGCACATGCGTGTGCGTGCGCTTGCACGTGACGTCATAAAATAGAGCCCCCCTAGTTCAAAAATCCACAGCTCACCACTGCTCTCGCCACCCAGACAGTTGCCTGCTGCCACTGTTGCCGTCGGGTCACGCCAGACCAGACCTCCTCTTCTCCCTACATGTTGTAGGCAAGATCTCCTCTTCTCTCCACGCTGCGCCCGTGGATCAGACCTCTTCTCCTCACCACACCGTGGGTCGGATCTCCGCAACGTTGACTCGCCTCCTCTCTCCACATCGCTGAGGACCCGATCTCTGCAGTGTCAACGCTCTCTAACGTCCAGATAAAGGAAAGTAACCATTTCCCTCTCTGGCGTATATGTTAAGGCTCTGTATGAGTGATTGTGGAGACTAATTCGAGTCCTCCTGTTTCCTTGTGTCGAGGCGCTGGAGCCAGACGGGTGACGACGGCAGAGCAGCAGTGGCAGAGATTTATTGATGTGCTTCTAAATACTCCTGTTAAAGGAAAGTGATCACGCCAGCGTGTGTTATCATAGTTTGAAAGTGCCGGTTGCAAAGAGGGCTGTCATTCATTGTACCGTTCTCCTCCTACAGCGGAGCTGTCTGCAGGACGCCGGTGAGCGGCAACGCGGAAACCCCGGACTGGATTTCGCGGACTGAACGGAGTTATACTGGCCGTCTAGTCACGGTTGTGGCGGCCCACAAAAACCGGATCGGATTCACCAAAGGACTGGACCGGACTGATTCAAACTCGGTATCTCTAACCCACCTAATCCACTGACTTGCTTCCTTCCTCAGTTATTGATGTGTAGTTGCATGTTATATGAATTGAAGTTGCTTGCTATTTTAAATGTTGATCCAATGACGTATTGTATTGAAAAGGGTACCCTTGCATAAACTGTCTGTTAGTTTTATATAATAAAAGGTCTATATTTTTATACGTACATACTGTGTCGTGTCATTCACTCTAAATATTGGTGTGAACGGGAGTCCGAACCTAGAGTGGTAACAACTCTACCCAAAAACCTGTTACATAAGTGGCGTAGTCGCGGCAGGACTCCTTTTTCACACCATACAGAGTAGAATGGCAGACGAAAATGAAATACATGTTGAAGGTGTAGGCCTTAATTTACCACTGGAAAATGGGGCCAGGGCAGAAAATGTTAATGCAAGCCAGCCATTGATAAATGCAATGATGATGCCATGGTTCATGGGGGTCCCATGGATCCCAAAATTTAATGGTGATCAAAGTAAAATGAGGTTTTCAGAATGGAATGGGCAGGTTCGGGCTATGCTGCGGGCACAAGGGTTAAATGAGGAACAGAAAATTGATTTTATTTTTGGAGCACTTGAAGGTGAAGCAAAAAGAGAGATAAGACTATTAGACCCAAACAGGCGTGCAACCAGTGCAGCCATCCTACAAGAGCTAAAGCAACTATATGGACAGACAACACCAGTAGCCCAGCTCCGGGCACAATTCTTTAAGTGTCACCAACAGGAAGGAGAAACTGCTGCCGGCTACATTCTCCGGCTCCGGGAGCTATTCTCCATATGCCGAGAGCATGAACCAACTGGCTCAGCTCAAGATGAGATGACAATCCGAGACCAGCTTGTCCTGGGTTTGAGGCCTAGCACAGTACAACAGGAACTCCAACGACAGGTGCGTAGAAACCCTACATTATCCTTCAGTGAAATGTGTAGTGAAGCCAGAGCATTGGAAGCCGAACAGAGGATGGAGTCTGCATGCGCAGCACGCGTCTCAGTGCCTCCGCCACGACAGACCCCAGTAGCCCCTAGCCTAGACGAATGGAGAGAAACTGTAAGAGCTGAACTTAGGAAGGAAATGAAAGACCAAATATCTGTTCTCACTGAAACACTGAAAGAGGAAATTAAACGCCAACTTTCCCCACAGAATGCCCCAGATGAGCACAGACGCCCGTCTACAAGAGGGAGAGTCCAGGAAGGCCGTTATTCACCCTCCCCCAGGCGACACCAGCCATTCGAATGGGACCAACAGGGCCAGCCCATCTGCAAAGGCTGTGGACAGCCAGGCCACATCCAGAGGCGCTGCCCACAGGAGAGGAGGCATTTAAACTAATAGCCCCAGCCACTGGGAGCCAAGTGGTTGGGGAGGGGAGTCAAGGGAACCGAGCAGATGAGAACGCTATGATTGGTACATGTCCAGGGGTAGAAATAGTTGTCGCAGGGGTGAAGTTGCCCTGCTTGCTCGACACAGGCTCTCAAGTAACTTTGTTCAGTGAAACTTTCTTTCAGAAATGGCTCAGTGGGGAACAGACACGGGACCCACAGGATCTGTACTGGCTGACCCTGAAAGCTGCCAATGGCCTACGAATCCCCTATACCGGATACGCCATCTTGGATTTCACAGTGGGAGGGGTCACTGTGTCTGGAAAGGGGGTCATCATAGTCAAAGACGAGTGCCTGAATGCCGAGAAGGGAATTCTAGGAATGAACGTGATCTCACACTTCTGGAAAGAACTGTTCCAGGGAGTCCACCCGGGGCTGACTGCGTTTGGTGCTACCATGTCCTCACAAGCCAGAAAAGAGTGGGAACGTGCCTTCGCTGTCTGCCAGAAGGTGTCGCAGGCTGAACCATCAGATGGACAGGTTGGAGTGGCCCGGTTAACCCGCCAAGATCCAGTCTACGTCCCTCCCAACACTGAGATGGTGTTGTGGACACACCTGTATGGGACCAGGACCAGGTCCAACTTCTGCGCTCTGGTGGAGGGCCCAGAGAGAGATGACGAATGGCAGGTGGCCCGGTCCGTTGCCTGGGTGGTGAAGGGACGCCTCCCCATAAGGATACGCAACGTGAATCCATACCCCATCTTAATACCCCAACGGCGCCCCCTCGCTAACGTCTTTCAGGTCGATGCAAGCCAGGTGCGAGGGGAGAAGGACCTGGTGTTGAAGACTTCAGACCCTGGTGTAGTTGAAGTTGATGTCCAGGTGAACCAGGTCACCACAGAAGACCAGCATCCAGTCCACCTGCTGGAAGGCGAAGGGCTGTCTGCAGAGCAGCAGCAGAAGATGGACTCTCTGTTGCAGCGATGGAAGTGCGCCTTTGCAGCAGGAGAAGAGGATTTCGGACAGACTGATGCAGTCCTCCATTCGATCCCCACAGGTACAGCACCACCCAGCAGGGAGCGCTACAGGCCGATCCCACCAAGCCTGTATCCAGAGCTGAGAGGGCTCCTCCAAAACATGTTGGACACTGATGTCATCAAGGAAAGCTCCAGCCCTTGGGCGGCGCCAATTGTCCTTGTGAAGAAGAAAGATGGGTCTTGGCGCTTCTGCGTGGACTACAGGAAGCTTAATGCCCTCACCCACAAAGACGCCTACCCTCTACCCAGGATAGAAGAGTCCCTCACCTGTCTAAAACAAGCGGCCTGGTACGCCACTCTCGACCTTGCCAGTGGATTCTGGCAGGTGGACGTGGACCCGAAGGACCGGGAGAAGACTGCATTCACCACCCCCATGGGCCTCTACGAGTTCCAGAGGATGCCTTTTGGCCTATGCAACGCGCCTGCAACTTTCCAACGACTGATGCAGCGGTGCCTGGGCGGGCAGGTCAATGAGTCTCTCCTAATCTACCTGGACGATGTCATAGTCTATTCCCCGGATTTCGACACCCACATTGAACACCTGGAGCAGGTTTTCAAAAAGTTGGTAGCCCATGGCCTGAAGCTGCAACCCAGGAAATGCCACCTGTTCCAGAGGAAGGTCACCTACCTTGGCCATGTCATCTCCAGTGATGGGATCTCCACTGACCCTGGAAAGACTGCTGTCATAAAGGACTGGGCTATCCCTTCCACTGTCAGTCAGGTACGCTCATTTCTAGGGTTCGTGGGATATTATAGAAGATTCATTAAGGGCTTCTCCAAGGTAGCCGCACCCCTCAATGCCCTCCTAGTAGGCACAGCCAGTTTGCAAAAGAAGAGAAGCATTGACTGGACTCCTGACTGCCAGATGGCGTTCGACGCTTTGAAGACTGCTCTGGTGAGTGCTCCAGTCTTAGCCTATGCAGACTTCTCAAAGCCTTTTAACCTCTACACTGATGCTAGCCTAGGGGGTTTGGGGGCTGTGTTATCACAAGTGCAGGATGGCAAAGAAAGGGTAGTTGCTTATGCCAGCAGAAGCTTGATTCCAACAGAGAGAAATGACCAAAACTATAGTTCCTTTAAACTAGAGTTTTTGGCCCTCAAGTGGGCTGTTACGGAAAAGTTTAAGGACTACTTGTGGGGCAATAAGTTCCTGGCCTTTACCGACAACAACCCCCTCGTACACTTAGACACAGCACGCCTAGGGGCCCTTGAACAGCGCTGGGCAGCCCAGCTGGCAAATTTTGACTTTGAATTGAAATACCGCCCAGCTACTGCCAACCGTAACGCTGATATCTTGTCCAGGTTACCACAGGAGACTGGATTCATCCAAGCTGCGGCAGGAGCAGTGGAAATGGAGGTGACCCCCGAAACCGAAGACCAGTGGAGGAACTGGCAGGAAGGAGACGTAACCCTGGCCCAAGTGAAGGGGTGGGTCGCAGGAGAACACCTCCCAGGAGCAGAGGAAAGGAAGGACAGCCTGCCTGTGGTAAGACGCCTCTTGCGAGAATGGAGCCGGCTACACATCCAGGGAGGTGTGTTGAAGAGGAGAGCGCAGGAGCGCAACACTGGATTGAACCTCTCTCAAATCGTAGTACCCACAAGCAAGACCAAGGAGCTGTGGGAGAAGTACCACAACTCAGGCCACATGGGTGTGGCCAAGATTGAAGCCTTGTTGCGGAAGACCTTCTACTGGCCAGGGATGACCACTGACGTGCAGGAATGGACGTCCCAGTGTGCCAGTTGTATCCAACAGAAACGAGGCCCAGAAGTAAGGGCGCCCTTGGTGCCCATCTTCACCTCTTACCCCATGGAAACCGTTTCAATCGACTACTTATCTCTTGGCCGGCATGGCGACACTTACCCTTATCTGTTGGTCATAACAGACTTATTCTCCAAGTACGGGTGGGCCATTCCTACGAAGGACCAGACGGCAGCCACCACGACCCGTGTCCTCTGGCGCCACCTCATCCAGGCGTGGGGATGCCCGGAACGGATCCTGTCTGACCAGGGAGCAGGGTTCGAGTCCAACCTGGTAGCACAGCTGTGCAACCTCTACGGATGCTCCAAGATCCGAACTACACCCTACAGGCCTCAGGGAAACGGGGCCTGTGAAAGGTTTAACAAGACTCTTCTGTCTCTCCTAGGAACACTGAGCCAGGAAGACCAAGTACGCTGGCCAGATCACCTGCCTACTCTGCTCCAGATGTACAACAACACCACCCACGAGACCACCGGATTGACCCCACACTATGTCATGTTTGGTCGACACGCTCGCCTGCCTGTGGAAACGGCCGTAGGAGCGCCTCCACTGACCCAAAGACACGACTTAGAAGGCTGGGTTCACCAACATAACCAGATGCTGCAGAAAGTCTACAAACAGGTGGCAGTTAAGACAAGAGAAAACCGGATGAGGGACAAGGACAGGTATGATGAGAGAGCAAAACACCTGCCCTTGTTGCCTGGAGAGCGAGTGCTCTTACGCAACTTCCGTCGCAGAGAGCAAGGCAAGCTGGCACCCCACTGGCAGCCCCAACCCTATGTTGTCCTTGACCAACCACGCCCTGGTGTGCCAGTCTTTCAGATCAGGCCGGAAGGAAAGGAAGGACCCGTTAGGACAATCCACCGGAACCACCTTCGATCATGCCCCTTCAATCCCCCTGAAGTGGTACAACAAGCCCCAGAGACTGAAACAATCGGCCCCCCTGATCCAAATGTACATCATTTTAGGCCAATATTGTTACCTTTGACTTTTGTGCCCACAGCATCTGCAGGTCCAAGAGAAGTTAACCAAGCAGTCCCACCTATAGCCCCAGTTGATGGACAGGAGCAATGAAACGGAGAACCTCTGCGAAGGTCACAGAGACCCACTAGGGGTAGGCCTCCAGCCAGGTATGGCCATTAGACAACTGATAAAGGGGGGAGGTGTGTCATAGAGTGAATAATGCCATTTAGTTTGTCACAGAATGCACAGGGCCAATGGTTAAGCAGCCTGACTATGGTTTACTTTATATTGTGAGTTTTATAGTTTGCTGTGATTTTGATTATGCTTGCTGTGTTTTTATTGATTACTGTGTTATATTTGATGTGATGGACAATGAACTTGTATGCCACAGTATTGTTCACCTGTCAGGTGCTGTGACAGAGGCGTGTGCATCAGACTGATATCAAGGCATTCATTCGCCAGTAAAACTCCACGCCCATATAAAAGGGACACCAGGTTCCTACCTCGGGCTCTCTCTCGCCACCCAGACAGTTGCCTGCTGCCACTGTTGCCGTCGGGTCACGCCAGACCAGACCTCCTCTTCTCCCTACATGTTGTAGGCAAGATCTCCTCTTCTCTCCACGCTGCGCCCGTGGATCAGACCTCTTCTCCTCACCACACCGTGGGTCGGATCTCCGCAACGTTGACTCGCCTCCTCTCTCCACATCGCTGAGGACCCGATCTCTGCAGTGTCAACGCTCTCTAACGTCCAGATAAAGGAAAGTAACCATTTCCCTCTCTGGCGTATATGTTAAGGCTCTGTATGAGTGATTGTGGAGACTAATTCGAGTCCTCCTGTTTCCTTGTGTCGAGGCGCTGGAGCCAGACGGGTGACGACGGCAGAGCAGCAGTGGCAGAGATTTATTGATGTGCTTCTAAATACTCCTGTTAAAGGAAAGTGATCACGCCAGCGTGTGTTATCATAGTTTGAAAGTGCCGGTTGCAAAGAGGGCTGTCATTCATTGTACCGTTCTCCGCAACACATTCTCACTCCCAACTAGTCACTTATTGAAGAACTGTCAGTAGCCCTAAAACGTCCGATTATGACAGTCCTGGTTCCCCTAAAAGTCTGATTTTGCAGTCCTGGTTATTTCTCCCTAACGCCCTAAAAAGTCCAAACGGGACTATGTCGTTTGCGCATGCGCAAATGAACGTTCAACATAGTGTGGTGGGTGTGGTGGATTGCTCCATTTACAACGCTAACGTCCATGTCATGAACGATCAGATTTCAAATATGAAGTGCTTAACTAAAGGCCACAGATGTTACAATTGTGTACGTTCCAGCTTGGGTACCCATATCTTCCGTATTGTTCAATAAAAAGCCTTTTAATCTGATCGACGGCCATTTTCTCCGTCTTTTCATCAGCTTTCAACTATGCGACCCTATCGGTTGGGAGGTGTATTGCACATTATAACTCTATGCGAAAATGGCCGAAGATCGGATTAAAATGCTTTTTATCCAACAATACTGAAGATATGGGTACTCATGCTGGAATGTCGGCATTCAGAACATCCTGGGCATTTAGGTAAGCACTTCATATTTGAAATTTGAACGTTTGTGTAGACGTTACAGTTGTAAATGGAGCAATTCATCACACCAGGTCGAAGAAGAAGACAATACTGGGCTACTATACTGGTTGCTATGAACGCTCCCCCTCTTCATTACACAACAACCGTGTTTGCTTAATCAACCACCGCATTATTGTTTATGTTGCTGTAGCTATTGCTGCTATAGAAATTAATCACAGGGCTTTTTTTTATCTTACTATTAAGTTTAATATTATGTTGATGACCACTTGCATGGTCATCATCTTCTATGAGTATAGACAAGACACAATTGATATATAACTTAATTCAGCTCCGGTGTCAATGTTAATATGTTCAATATTTTTTCCACAGTAAGAACGTATAATAAGCAGCACGATTTAAAAGAACGAATGAATGAATAATAATTGTGTGTGTGTGTGTGTGTGTGTGTGTGTGTGTGTGTTTGTGTGTGTGTGTGTGTGTGTGTGTGTGTGTGTGTGTGTGTGTGTATGTGCGCGCTTGCGCGCAAGCGTGTTTGCATATCCGGTCTGGTAGGAAACGGAAACTATCTGTGCTGGCTGTGCACACTCGCACACAACAACACATACAGCGGACGTGAAACCTGTTTGTTTTTATTACTTCATCAATTTATCACCCAGGACATTTCATGCATCTGCAGGCACGCAGCTAAAGTTAAAGGTAAGACAGAGAGATTCTTGTATCTAATGCACTTTTGTCAAATTCAGCTAATCAATCATTTATCCTCCTATGTTACGAGCAACATGCCTGGCTAGCCTTGGCTAACGTTAGCCCGTTGCGTTTCATTGATTGAATATTGTATTAACAGTTTGCAAAAAATAAAGTGGTACGCTTATACAATGATGCTACAAGTATAACACAAAAAAGCCCTAAGGGCTTGTTTCCATTGTGGTCCTATGTATTCAATTCACCAAAACTTTTAGACATTCATACTATAGCAAGCTAACTCTTTGTTTACTCTTTGTTGTTAGTATGAGTGCCGAGGACGATGAAATTCTCCAAGGCTTGGATGATATCGTTGGACAGCAAACACCTCCCGCACGACCACTGAACGTGAGGGGGGCAAAGAGAGATGCAGAGGGTGATGAGATACTGCAAGGCTTGGATGACATTGTTGGACAACAAGCAGCTCCAGCAAAAACAGTAAAACCACGTCCTGCTCCTGCACAACCGCCTAAATTGAGGTGGACAAAGAGAGATTCAGATGGCAATGTAATAAGCAAGAGGCCAGCAGTTGGTCGGAGACCATCTAGTCTGACTAGTCACGGTTAGTGTTAATTCTTCCAAATATAAAACATATGATTTGATATCGTTTCAGTCCTTCCTTAACCAATCTCGTCTATGATGCCAGTGCCACTGCTACCTGCACCATCAAAACACAATAGACATTACATATGTGTATATATCTGGACTGGGACGCTTTTGTGTTTCAATGTTAGTGAAGCATCATTGCCAGACCATACATGCATCACTATGAATGTACTAAATTTGCTATGGGGTTAAAACAAATTCTGTTAAAACGATTTTTAATCTATTTTATTCAAATTGATAATTTTAATAATCATTTGATTATTTTGATTAAATGTAGTTAAATTACTTTTTGTTATTTGTTAACATTCTATATTTTGATAGTAATCATTGCTATAGGTTGTTTGTTCAGTAACGGGTTCTCCCTGTCTCAGCTGTTTAGTAAACAAAACATTTTCAGGATACCAATTTCATCCAATCAGTTGAGAAAACACTTACAGGATAACGGATAAAGTGATATTGGAAGTGATGACATGAAGAAATGAGCAGACAAAATTGAAAATGGAACACTGATAAATGGGTACTCTCCTGATTGGATTTAAATTTCAACACACCTAAAAATATGTTTTGTTTATTAGAGGCGGGGAGTCCACTGTTATTGAAAACACTATAGCAATCATTACTATCATAATATAGAGCTTTAACTATCTTTTACTGTTATGCCCTTATTTCAGACTGACTAAAACAATGCAATTTATAATGACATTAGACAAACAAGGGGTGAAAATAATTGGCTATTGCACAGAAATAGAAACACAATTATAATACTTGGGTTATCTTACATTTCTAGGGGTATTATTTTCATGGTACATTTACACATTACACTATCTGAAATTCTTCCTCTACTGCGCCTAACTATTTGGAGCAGTATTAATACCATTAATACGACACCCGGGGAGCAGTTAGGGGTTAAGTGACTTGTTCCAGACATTTTGACACACTACACTGGACGACCCGAGGGTCATACCTGAGGGTGGCCCCTCCAGCCATTTGGCTATGGCCGCCCCATTCGGTTGACCTCAAGTGCTCTTTTTATAGTGCTAGCCAGTAGCCTCTTCATTGTGTCCGGGTTGCTCAGTCGGTAGAGTACTAGCCTTTGGACCACATGGACCTCGATTCAACACCGGTGGTTCGATACCGGGCACCACTAACTGAGTGTATGAGTAGCACTGCTTGGGTAAGATGTGCGGTAATGTCTGGGAGCTGATGATAGGTCTCATCAATACATCTACCAGGGGCCTAGCGTGTTGAAAAGGGGATAGACACCCTCGTTCCTGGTCGATACTGACAAAAAGCCACTCCGACCTACTCACTCAAATCCTGAAATTAAGAAAAGTTTTCTAATCCTAGCATGATTTGACTGGCACACATTTAACATGAAACATCTTTTGATATAGGCGGCGTTTGGTCCAGAAACCTCTTTTCAAAAGTTAAAGCGTAGTAGCATACATTTGATGTATCTAGATCCAAAAACAGAGAAATGACAAAAACTCTAACTCAATGATGTGGTCTATATCAAAGCATACAAAACCTTTATAAGTCTGATCCAAAACCTATATTAATGTAGATTGTGTACAAATGTAATGGTTCTACATTATAAATACTGCTTAAATAGGTTAATGTTTTCTGCATTACAGCTGAACCGTGCCATTCCGGGTCTGCTTCCCCACCTCCCCCTAATGCAGAGGCGGGCTTTGCTTCTGATGGTAGGTCATTCAATGTTTAATGTTTTGTACACTGCATCTGCAAAAAAAAGTCAGAGCTTTCTGTTTTAGTTTTTTTAAGCTACTGATCAGCAATCTCCAAACATTATTCACAATGTTTAATCGTAACGCGGTTACAATTTAATGTCCATGTTTTTGGCCAAAACAAATATTAGTGGGCCTCATACATACTGTTTTTCTTTTACAACTGCAATAGAATATCTTCTGCGAGATCTGCAGCAGTACCTGATCGGTGATGATGAGCCAGAAGAAGAAGAACAAAGAGCTCCTCAGGCTAACGTGGATTGGAGCACACGTAATACACTTTTTTCAGATAGATGGAGGGAAAAGAGGCCGTGCCATGTTAACAGCATGCTGGCACAGGGTAACGTGGCAACACGCGTCTGCAGCCAGTGTGGGAACAGCATGGCAGCTGTCAAATGCAGAGACTGCCTCCCATCTCCATTCCTCTGTGGAGAATGTGATATTAGCAGACACAACAAAACCTGTGTGCTCCACAACAGGGATGCGATGTCTGCTGGTTTCTTGCAGCCATTGCCTCCAACCAGTTGTGTTGTGGACAAGGCTATTAGACAATGTGGTAAGTTACAATTAACAATATAGGCATTTAGCAGACAATATTATCCAGAGCAACTTACACAATCAAAATAACTGAACCCTCGACCAAACATCCTTGGTCGCCATGGCACCGGCAGTTGCAATTCCAATGGCTTACGTCTGCTGTCTCTATGTGCGCAGTATGAGCTGTCTATCACAAATACTCTCTTCCAACAAGCCCACAAATACAAGAACACCTGGATGCACCCCCGCTCCAAACAGTGGCACATGCTAGACTACGTCATAGTCCGCCAGAGAGACAGAGGTGACGTGCACATCACACGCTGCATGAGAGGTGCGGAATGCTGGTCAGACCATCGTTTACTCAGGAGCAAGATAAACATCCAGCTTGCCCAGAGGAGGAAGACAGCCCGAGACAAGCCCATTCGTAAGCTCAATGTTGGACGGTTAGTACATGACAACAATGCGCTAGAAGAAAACATCAATGAAGCGCTGCGCAGTCTTGACCCAGAGAATGAAGAAATGGAAGAACAGTGGAAGATCTTTAAGGAGAGTGTCTACACTGCTGCTGCTCATACTCTCGGTTTCGTCAAAAGGAAGCACAGAGACTGGTTTGACGAGAATGATACCGAGATTGACATCCTCATCAACAGGCTCCATGAAGCCCACAAACAACATCTTGATGATAAGGCTTGCAGCCAGAAGAAGCAGCAATACCAACAAGCCAAACAAAAGCTGCAGCAGAGGACTCGGCAGATGGAAAACAACTGGTGGGATAAGATTGCAGAAGAACTTCAGCTTGCTGCTGACATGAAGGACTTTGGGTCTTTCCATGCAGGCCTGCGTGCTGTCTATGGGCCCAAAACCACTGGTTCAATTCCAGTCCACTCCTCTGACAAGTCTGCCTTGCTCACTGACAAGAGTGACATCCTGGCACGCTGGGCAGAGCACTTCAGCGAGCTCTTAAACAGAGAGTCTTCAATTTCTGAAGAGGCAATTGCCATAATACCTCAGCTGCCAGTGAAAGTCGAACTGGCTGACCCCCCCACCAGTGCAGAGACAGTGAAAGCTATCCAACAGACCACTTCTGGAAAGGCACCGGGAGGTGATGGGTTGCCCGCAGACATCTACAAGAGAGGAGGTATGGCACTAGTAGAGAAGCTAACGTCCCTGTACCAGGTAATCTGGAAGAAGGGTGAAGTCCCTCAAGACTTCAAGGACGCATCCATAGTGCATATCTACAAGAGGAAAGGGGACAGGGCATCTTGCGATAACCATCGCGGTATAGCCCTCCTGAGCATCGCAGGAAAGATCTTGGCGAGAATCATCCTCAACCGGCTCATCAGCCATGTAGCTGAGAATGCTGTCCCTGAATCCCAATGTGGTTTCCGCGCAGGCAGAGGTACCTGTGACATGATCTTTGCCATCCGCCAGTTGCAAGAAAAGTGCAGAGAGCAGAACAAAGGCCTCTATATGGTGTTCGTCGACCTCACCAAGGCCTTTGACACAGTCAATCGTGAGGGCCTGTGGAAGATCCTTGGCAAGTTTGGCTGTCCAGATAAGTTGATCGATCTCATCGCTTCCTTTCATGATGGAATGCAAGCCAGGGTCCAAGAAAATGGTGATGCATCCGAGCCGTTCCCAGTCAGGAATGGAGTGAAGCAAGGATGCGTTCTGGCACCAACTCTCTTCTCCATCCTGTTCTCCGCAATGCTGCTAGATGCTTTCACAGACTGTGAAAGAGGTGTTTACATCCAGTTCCGCTTCAGTGGCAAACTATTCAACTTGCGGAGACTCCAGGCAAGGACCAAAGTGTTCGAGGCTCTACTGCGGGAATTCCTCTTTGCTGATGACTGTGCACTGACAGCTACCACTCCTGACGACATCCAGTACATCGTAAACCGCTTCTCAGTATCCTGTAGGCGCTTTGGTCTGACTATAAGCTTGGGGAAGACAGAGGCCATGTTTCAACCACCTCCATCAACTCGGAACCCTGCTGCGCTCACCCCACCACCAGTGACCATAGACAATACAGATCTCAAGACCGTAGAGAAGTTTTGCTACCTGGGCAGCACCATCTCTAGCAATGGATCTCTGGACAACGAGATCTCACTGCGCATCTCCAAAGCAAGCTCATCCTTTGGAAGACTGATAAAGAAGCTGTGGAAAAATCATGGTATAAAACTGAACACAAAAACTGCTGTCTACAGAGCAGTAGTTTTGAGTGCCCTACTCTACGGTTGTGAAACTTGGACAACCTACCGTCGTCACATCCAGCAACTGGAACGGTTTCACCAGAGGTGCCTGCGCTCAATATGTAACATCAAGTGGCAGGACAAGGTGTCAAATCTCAAGGTACTGCAGAAGTGTGGTCTACCCAGCGTTGAAAGCCTGATCATCAAGGCCCAGCTCCGGTGGGCAGGTCATGTTGTCCGAATGCCTGACAGCCGCATACCAAAGATGCTGCTCTACGGGCAGCTGAAGGAGGGGCAGCGTGGCCTGGGAAGACCCCTTCTCCGCTTCAGAGACACACTGAAGGCCAACCTCAGGAGCTGCAAAATTGATGCAGCAAACTGGGAGGATAAAGCTACCGACAGGGAAGGGTGGAGGCATCAAGTTACCCAAGGCATTGAGACTTTCGAACAGGCAAGAGCGGCATCAATCCAAGACAAGAGAGACCGCAGGACACGTGGACCTCTCACCTCAACACAGGACAAAACTCCCTGCAGTATCTGTGGAAGACTGTGTGTCCCAGGGATAGGGCTACGCTCCCACATGAGGAGCCACGCTAAAAGGAAATAACTGCATGTCTACTCATCCGTCGGATCGACGGGAGACTCCACACCACACATGTATATTTTGCTAATGATTAATTATTCTAACTCTCTTTCAGTGCGATTTGTGCCTATTGAGATGCCTCTCCAAATCTGTGGCTGTCCACCAGAAGGGTTGAAGGTCAGCCAAGGGAAGGCTGTTGCTTTGGTCACAATACATGGTAAATGTTAAAGAATTCCTCTGCCCTGTTTGAAAAAAGATTTGGCTGGCTTTTCAACAACTCCTTCAAGAACTTAATGTTTGAAAGAAATGTGCACATTACGGTTGTCATTGGCCCGATTCACTAAGCTGTCCGTAAATAGCGTGTAAATGAAGTTACTAAAGAAGGGTGTATTTTCTCTAATCAAAAACTGACGTGCAATTCAGAAAGGGGTGTGTATGTCCCTGAAATGTGCGGAGTTGTCAGCTGATTGTAAATTCGTGGCTGTTGGAGAGAAAGACGAGCGCATCTTAGCGCACGACATGATCCGTGTAATATTTATATATGTATGTGTTGACTGTTGGGCACATTTCTATTTGAGGTTTGGCACTATTTTAATTGATTCAGTATGAAAAATAAAGCATTATAAAAGTCATACGCAAGCTTTGGCCTATGTACACCAGCCTCACAGCAGACGTGAGAAAGAGCGCACCTCCCGTGAAATTTACCGTCAAAAAAACATTAACGAATCTGACACCTAAATATGGGCCTAAATCGCTTAGTGAATGGGGGCCAATGTCTTTTTGGGGTGGGGGGGCTACTAACACTTATTAATTCTTACTCTTGACTTGCTTATTATAGTTCCTAGACTTACTACCAAGTCAGCCGTCGTTACTGTATGACAGTCTAACTTTGGCATGTTATTTTGTAGGACGGTACGATCTCCACATGCCACAGCTGACTTGTGAAGGATGTCAGGCTACTTGGGAGGCAGGAGTGGAGTTCCTTATACAAAGTGGCTACTGGCCAGCCACCCTCAACTTTGCTACAATTTACGAGGCGGACTTGTTTCATAGTTTTGAAGACATGAAGATGGCATCACCAGGGCTGTCACTTCAGGCGTTTCTGCGAATGCTTGATAAGAGGACTGTTCGCTTTGGCCGTGTAAGTACTACTGTCTTCATTCTGCAGCATTGTAAATTTGTTAGTGTTTTGATATGAACAGTTTTGATATGAACATTTCTGTTAAACTGTTTTGTGGTGTTTTTTATAGACTGGGAAAATCTCATCGGACAGCTTTCAAAAAAGCTTTTTTGAATGGGCTGCTGTTCGACATGAAGTAGATTCTATCTGCAAGGAGAAGCCATTAAGCTGTCCTGCTTGCACACCATCCATGCTTGCAGTCTCTGTTGATGGGAACCGCAAGCATTACCGTTTCAAGAGTACAGCAAGGTATTGTAAATGTCCACACAAAGTAGTCAATTATGTATTGTACACAAAGTAACCTTTCATCACTCAAATGTTCCCCACAATATCATGGTGAACGTTTGAGTGATCCCACATGATTAGTCTGGCAATGTCAGGCTACTTAAACACTTTTCAAAATCTTACATGTAACTTCTATTTTATAGATCTAAGGAGCAAGCCATCTTTGACGGTCTCTTCATCGCTGATGATGAGGATGTAGGCAGATTTGTGGATCACATACGCAGCAAAACCAAACATGTAATTGCAGACTTGCACTTCTATCTAAATATGTAACGTAGATAACAGTATACTATATGTCATAGATTGAGTACTGCCATGTAAAAAAACTACTCAAAGTATCTCACAGAATTGTCAATCATTATTTTCTACCATAGGTCCCTGGCAGGGGCGTGTGTGGTGGGGAGTGGACAGCAGCCAGAGAAACTTCCCAAAGGTCCAAGAGTAACGTGGAAGAGGAGGGACTGGAACTGGCTGTCTCTGACATGGTGTCTTGTTGGCTGCCCTTAATATGTTTAGGGGTGAAATATTTGCATACCCCATGTTTTTACAGAAAAAACTGGCGTCCAAGCATGACATCACATTTTTTTGTATGGACGTTGCCTGTAAATACTGGCCGTACCTACAAAGAGTCTGTACTGACTGTCCAGAGCTTCAGCCCCTTCAGACCATGAGGCCCTTCCTGTCTGTTGTACATGCTAAAGCCCATGACTGCAAATGTGAGGTTAGTGTATTGCAATACATTGTTATAAGAAGATAATGTGCAATCCTATAAATTATCACTAACAACCATGTACCACAGTGACTGAGCCAATACCTTCAGCCAGGCTCAAAAACGTTTTGTGAAATGCTGCTTACGAGCAGAGGCAGATATCTGCCTCTGCTCGTAAGCAGCATTTCACAAAACTCTGTGGAAGAATATTGTAGCCTTTTGAATTAGTATTTGTCTTTCATTGAATTAAAGGGCCTTTTGAACCTGGCTGAAGGTATTGGCTGTAATGAATGCCCTTGATATTCAGGTTTGTGTATCTCAATCCAGGTGAAATGGAGCGGTGCAAATCAAGAGGGTGCTGGTTCCACACTAGGGGAGGAAGTGGAACAGTGTAATGCTTTTCTCTCCAGGATAGCAGTCACAACTAAACACATGTCAAAAGAAGGTGCTTTTTTCTTTTCTTTTTAAATATAAATCAAAGTTATTGAGCACCCTTTACGTCTGTGTGTTTGTTAAAAAATATTGAACCGATGAAAAGTATTAAAAAGCGCTTCAGACGAAACCGCCTAACTCCATTTGATCCTCAAACTGTCGTCCAAACCAGCTAACTCCACCCCCTCTCCCCTGGGTGGCACACAGTACAGCTGCAGACTCGGAGCGGAAGAAAACAAACTTTAACGAGGCAGAAGTTATTGTAATATTTAAAGTCCTGCTTGTTATTGTAGGCCTATATAATAAGCAGAAGCATCAGGCCATTAATACACTTGTTGTGATGCATTGTGAGCTTGGAGATCCATTGTCAGCTGTTCTTATCAATTATGGCCAAAACCTACTAACTTCACTTCAGCTGGATTGCGGTAAAGTGGTGGTAATATTTTGGAGTTAGCTGGTTTCTGCCCGACAGGAAAGATACAATAGTGTGAATGACATTATTATAATTACATGGGAATTGTTGCTGAACTCATCTCTGTGTACTTGCAGGACGCAATGACATGTTGACCCTTTTGTCCATAAGATGGAACCAGCAGAAATGTGACAACCTGGCTAATTCACTTGCCCAAAGATACCAGAAGGTAGATAGAAATGTGCCATGTGATAAATTACACCTAAACAGCTCTGTGCACTTGCTTATAGCCTTTCCACATGTAACTTTTGCATGATTCAAACAGAAAATATTGATTTGAGTTGCTGTTATAAACTTGAATGACTTGTAGGTTTTTGTAATGTTGTCAAAAATCTTGTCATTTTAGACTTCTAAAGCTTTAAAAGTCAAGTTGGCAGACCTGGAAAGCCTGAAAGCCGAACTTCATTTGGAAGAAGACAAATTGGAAGAATTTGTGCAAGATGTCAAAGAATGGGCAGATGGTAAGCAATTATAAACATTATCTGATATGAATATGTTTTGCCTATTATTGTGAAAGTGACACTGTGTTGGATCACTTTTATCGGGAGAAACTGACCATCAAGGCACACAAGAAGATTGAAGCCCTCACCAGTAGTATAAAAACAAGAGATCAACGCCTCTACCGAAAAAATGGTATGTTAATATTTTAGGCCTATTAGGACCTCAGTCTGAAAATGTCCTTTACTATTACAATGTCCATACAATAGTATAAAGTATTGTTTCTGTGTTGCACCTCCCAAGTGGATTTTCTCTCTCTCTCACACACACACACACACACACACACACACACACACACGCACACACCCACTAACCTTTCTGTCACATAAAACAGTCTTACTGGAAACCAAACCAAATCTAACTTGCTGCGTAGCAGAAAGGACAATAACATATTTATATATTCCATGAACAGAAATGACACATGACTGCTTTCTCTGTAAAACCTTACAGACGCTAACATTTGAAGAAATGCTATAGGGTTAAAAATTAGTAGCGTACCCGTAGCAGTAATTTCACCAGGGTCGTAGACCCTGGTGAAATATATCTTGTATTCAAAATGTTTTTGTTTTTTTCAGACAGCAACAAAGGTCGTCACAGAATCCGCCGAAAATTAAGGCAAGAGAAGAGCGCTTTGACGGCCATGGTAGAAGAATATAACGGTCTCGTTCCACCTGAGCAAGCAGTGTGCTTCGATCCTCTCCTGGACACCGAACATCCCTGGCAAATTACACACAGTGGTACGCTTTTAATGTCCTATATGTATGTGTTCATGTTGTTACAGTGTACATGATGTCATACTGATAAATCATGCATATGAAGGACAGACATTATCTATGCAGCTACATTCTTTGTGCAGTGGTCTCAAACTTATGATCTACTCATCACTATGTATTACAGGTTCTGTGGATTACAGAACTAAAAAGGAAGTCTTTGACAAGGTCATGGCTGTTCGAAGGCTTCAAGAAGAGAAGGTCATCCTTGTGAGAGAAATGAAGCAGCACTGGGATTCTCTCAAGGCCCGTGCCAGTGTCTTGTCAGAGTTGTCTCTCGATCAGAGTGAAGACATGTTGCAAAGTAAATGTGCACTTCTACTTGAAGTTTTTATATCTTATGATTATGTTGTAAAAGATGTGTTGCTTCCTGTATAGTGACACATACTGTTCCTTTTTAAGGTGATCTACCAGAGGATGCCAGGAAGGGTCTCACCTGCCTCCTACACAGAAAGCAGATGGAAGTGAGAGAGCTGCAGAGGCGTGTAAGGACATTGTATCGGCATGGCATATCAACAGCGGAGGACAGTCATGTTGTGGATACAGATAATTCAGATAAAGTTGTGTTCTTGAGTTCTGATTCTGAAAGTTCAGATTCAGATGTTGATGCTCTGTAATGTACTCCTGTGCAACGGACTCATGCTCATTCTTCCTTCATTGCCTGAGGAGTCCAAGCCACTTCTTTTCACCTGACAGGGGGGACTTTCCCCCATTGGACATAGCTTGTGGAAGGAACACGTTATTCCAACCAGTTCCTTTCCACTCCATCAGGCGTACAGTAGGTAGTATAGAGACCAGGACGACTGCATGTTTTTGTGAGGGTACCTACCCTAGGGGACACAGGGAGAACATGCAAACCGATTTCACCCCACACCTGATTTCTGAAGAGGTTCTGCTTTCTACCCGGCTACCATGAGACTGTTGAACAAGGCCTGAACACTGTCTGTCGCCAAGCTGGCCTACCACACTGGGACACCGGTGGGTGGAAATGGCGATAATTGGACTAGTATGTATATTATGTACCGGTATAATGTAAATATATTTGACTCTTCTCTTGACCTGCTCTGTTATGTGTTCTTCTCTTTGCTCTCCCTCTGTCTGCCCCCAACCCCCATTTATTTTTCTCAGAACTGTATGATGGATCTTGCACATAAAAGATGTTCACACCCTTATTTACACATGTAAACCTGTAATGTGACAAAGACTATATTGTAGTCCAGGGTACTGATAGGCACACAGACGCCAACCACATGTACTCAGACAACCCATCACCACAAACACACTAACACATGCACCCTAACAGCTTCTACAGACTTTACAAACACTGTCAGAGAGAGTTACTTTCAGAGAGTTATTTTGATTGAATTGTATCTTATCTTGGTATGTATCCCTATTGAATTGATCGCTGAATAAATTTTACTTGCAAACTGTGTTTTTATCCTAACTTGAACAATTACATTCCAAGGGGTCACTACAGGTTCTTAAAGTGAATATAAGGTCATATTTATTGCTCTCCTGGTTTAAATTCCTGTGTCAGAAGCAACAGCAGTAATAATAGGTCTTCAACTATAACAAGTATCTAGTATAAGCTATATGTACAATTTATTGGCAGGGACTATATGAATGAATATAGTACAGTGTATCAACAGGGATTGTATGAATGAATACATGTTGAGTATATCAAGAATTATATGATTCACGATCATCAGCTTATTACACCTGAATCATCTTAGCCTACAATAGTACTGTCATCTCAGCTGTCAACCAGGTATGTAAAATGTACAAAGTCCCAAAGAAATGTAAATTGAATTATATAATCACATTTGGTCTATGACTATGTAATAGCTTAGCTACACATACATTAGTTGTAGTTATATATATGTACTTAAGTGCAATACTAAATAATTAAACAGTGCACACTCTAGAGTCCAGTTTAGTGCAATGTATGACAGGGATTCGAGATTAAGTTCAAGTTAGATAACTCCTTCATCCCATTTATATGGTAATTGTACAAACTTTCATCCGAAATCGATCCCTTCATGAGCCTGTCTTGGCCCAAAGGTCAGGAGGACACTCTAGACAATTGGGCCGACTGAGACCCACTGTTCCAGAGCCCAACCCTAAATTACAGTAGAAGTCTCAAACCACAAAGGCCACAATGTACATTTTAAAAACGGGGCAAAGTAGTCCCATATGTGCTTAATTGGGTTAGGTCAGGGGAAGTCAAGAGGGCCAGTCAGTGTTTGTCATCCAGCAACTGTACACACTCTGCCTAGATAAGGCCAGGGGAATTACCTGCACCAAGAGGAACCCATGGGCACAGTGAACAGTCTCATAATCACTCTGAGGATGTCATCCCAGTATACAGCAGTCAAGCTGACTTCTGGTACAGGATATCTGCACTGGGTCTCTGAATGAGTGTGTTAATGTACAGTCAGTCAGGCAGTAAGGCTAATGATTTTCTATCTATCACCAGTGAACCAACTAAACGGAAATCTGAATGAATATACATCTATATCCAATGAATATATGAATGGATATGTGCAAACTATAGCAATGAGGTATGCTACTGTACAGTATCGCCAGAGCCTAACCCTAAATTAAAAAGGGTGAACCTTAGGCCTCACAAACTGTACAGAGGTACATTTTATGAACCTATAGTACCTTAGGCTTCATTTGGATTTAGGTCAGGGGAACAACAGGGCCAGTCAAAGGCATCAATGCCTTTGTCATCCATGAATTGTCTACAGGCTACATAAGGCCATGGAATTACACCAGTTTAAGTTTACATAATCACTCTGAGGATTTCATCCCAGTACCTAACAGCAGCCAGGGTACTGCTGGCTTTGACATGCAGCTCTGTGCAACCCTCCCCAGGCCATCAATGCATCAAAGGCAAACTGGTCACACCAGACTCTTTAATGCCTGTCACATTTGGTCAGTGTGAACCTGCTCACATCTGTGAAGAGAATGAGGTACCAATGGTGGACCTGCCAAATATGGTGTTCTCTGGTGAACGCCAGTCGAGCTGCACGGTGCTGGGCTAGAGCACAGGCCCTCATGCCACCTTCATGGCGTCTTTTTCTGATAGTTTGGTCAGAAACATGCGCACCATAGCATGCTGGAGGTCAATTTGTTAGGCTATGGCAGTGTCCTTCCCTTCTAGCACAAAGGAGCAGATACAGGTCCTGCAGTTGGGTTGATAATCTTCTATGGCCATGTCATGCTGTACAGTAGCTCTGGGACATGTGTTAAGGAGAACTTCCTATCTCTACACTGTAGAGATAGGAAGGCGTTATCCTTAACATGTTATGTCCCAGAGCTACCGTAGAGACTACCTGTACAACCTGATCGGGCCACATGTACCACTTCATGCTATAAGATATAAAACATAAAACATATATATAAAACAAAACAAGAGAAGGAAGGACAGAGAGAACAATTCTCTGTGGGCACTACATTAACCTGTTCCATTTTGTCTTGCTTTTGCCTTCCGATTGGACCTGGTGTCACATCTGTTTGCACACAAGCAGGTGAAATTGATTGTCAAATAGCCTATTTGTTATTCCTACAGTAGGCTAATTGGAAGCTAAATTCGCAACTGGTTGTTTATGGAACATATCCCAATAGAGGTTTGATATAGGCTATATGTGTCAGGCTTTAAACTCCATCTCAGGTCAAGTGGTTCTATACTGCATGCTTGTATGTCATTTTAGCACTGTAGGTGAGAAGGCCCTTGGCTATTACATTTTCCTTGACAATGTTTGTATATAATAACACTATGCATTAGGATAATAATACAACCTGCTCTCACACACACACACACACACACACACACAGTGTGTGTGTGTGTGTGTGTGTGTGTGTGTATATATATATATATATATATATTTTATATATATATATATATATATATATATTTATATATATATATATATATATATATATATATATATATATATATATATATATATATATATATATATAGGGTTGTCCGATATTGGCTTTTTTACCGATAACCGATATACCGATATTGTCCAACTCTTAATTACCGATACCGATATCAACCGATACCGATATATGCGGGGATTATTGTGATTAGGGTAAGCTCAAATTTCATATCACACACACCATATACAGTAAGAACTCCTGTAACTTATTTATAAAGCAAAAAAAAAAAAAAAAAAAAAAAATTTTTTTTTCAAAAACCGATACCGATATTTTCCCGATATCAATTTTTATGCTAATATCGGCCGATAATATCGGACATCCCTATATATATATATATATATATATATATATATATATATATATAAAAAGTAGATATAGATAGATAGATAGATTAAATGGTAACTAATATAAAATTCATTTGTGACGTTCAGTCAGTGTAGGTTTAGGGCCTAGTCAGCCAATTGGGAGTGAGTATGGGACAGGTCAGAGCAGGGTCATGTTGCTGTGCTTTGGCACGGGTGTAATCAGCCAGCATAGAAATCAGCTGTGAAGAAACCAAATCTACTTCAACGTATGGGGTGCAATACGCTCCGACATTAAACAGTAAACCCGAACCAAACCCGCACCCTAACCCTAACTGCACGCGGATGCCACATAGTCGGAGAAAAGGTCTGTCGGATTAACGCATGCCTCCCCAACGTATGTCCTCACACAATACATTCTAGGAGGTAAGATTTTGCAGATTTTGCGCATTTACTTGAAATATAGGTTATTGTACACTACATCCAGGAATTGTTTGTTTCATTTAGAGACAGACTGCATATTAAGTAATTGTTTGGTCTCATTGAAATTACAGCTCAGTCAGTAGGTTACTGTTACTGTTCGCTAAAAGGCTACAGCAGATATTCTAAAGTTGTGCATGCTATCTACCTAGTTGAACAAAATATTACAAAGCAGGTGCACGTTCACAATGTGTTCATCCATGCTATCTTAAATCTAGCCCTGAAATATGACGCTCGTATACACGTTTTTTAGCGTTGTGAATGGAGTAGCCCTGGTCCAGAGCGTTAGTGAATTTGAACGCCATGACAGGCCCTGGGCTCTGCGCATATCCAAGGAATTCCACTGTTGTGCGAAGGCTCCAACAGTAGTGAAAATAAACAAAACCATTTCACTACACACTTAAACCAAGGTTATTTTGTGTTGTTGGAAGTCTGTTCTCGGAGGTGGGAAGCCTCTCAGCACCCCACCTACTCTGTAAAATACACTTTTTGGCCAGAAAATAAAATATTTCACCGGAAGGAAAAAAAAAAAAATGGTTGCTCCACAGCGCCCTCTACAGATCTGGTCAATGGAATTTTCCTATCTAACTATATAAATGGCGACCAACTTCCGCACCCTCGGTGTCCACACCCCACAGCTCTGTTATCGACTAAACAACGCACCGCCAGACCACATGTCGCCAACTGACTCGCCACGCCGGCCGCGCTGAATTTACGCCTCGCGTAGGGGACATCTCACTGCTCAATACACCTTTTCCACCGCGCAACATAATTAATTCTACTCACCAAATGTCGGACAAAACGGAAGGGGAGGCAGCTTCGTACCGTTTACCGTGCGCACGACCTCATCACCACAACAGCACGCAGCCGCTGCAGGGGTTTTTTCCTTTTTTTCCAAACTTTTTTTTTGGTCACCATTTTCTCCAGGCACCATTTCTGGTGTAACGTCGGGTGTTTCTTTTCACCAGCCAATCACCTTTCACGTTGCCACGTCCGTTGCCACGTCGCGCTGACGTACGCTAAACAAGCGCTGCCGTGCGCACAATGCAAACGAGCCCAAAGGCGCGCAAAAATCAGCCGACCATTGCTTAGACACAAAGTCAGACCTGGCAACGCAGCCTACGCCAATCATGTGTGAGAGATCTACAAGCTATGGGGCAGAGACGCCACCGTATCTTAGCAACAACTACAGCGCTCACTCTCATTGGTCGTGTCACGCTAAGAGCAGTCTCCAGACAATGGCATCGCAGACAGCTTGCTGTTACTGCTGTAGCCATCACAGGCAGTTGCAGCACGACGGACAGGGCGCTGTGATAGCTGCCATGTCGCTAACGCTAACCTGGTTGTCATGCCTGCAGCGGCTGTGCAATCACTTTGTCAACAATGCACGTTCGTGTGGTGAATGTCTATATTGCTGCTCAGTTCGTCCATTGTAGATGGTGTATGTTTGTGTGTGTCTTCTGGAGAACTATGTAGCTCCACAGCAACTACAGTAACTAACGTAATGGCAGGACCGCCCCGTGCAACGCATGTTAGCCTGCATTATGGTCATGTAGTAATTTCAGATAATTTCGCTCCGATTACAGCAGTGTTTATCAACCCTTTCACGCCGCCCCCCCCCCCCCCCCCCCCCCCCCCTGGGACCCCCCCATTCTGTTTGACTCCGTTCCACAAGTAAATATTGTGAAAATAGCCGATCTACAAGCTCGAAACGCCTCACGTTCAGAGGCTTTGTAAGCTTGGAGATCGGCTATTTCCTACATGATTGCCTCTTTCTTACATTCTTTGCCAATGTGGCCCATGTTTTCATAGCATAGTTTATTGACTACTTCTGTTGCAGACATGGCCATTTCCTTTACTTTCGGTTGTTTATTGTCTCCGCCAGGCCGAAAGGCATGGCGCAAGACTATGTTTCACCCCCTGTCCGTCCGTCTGTGATAGCTAATCTCTCACATCGTTGACTTGATCGCAGCAAAATAACAGCCCGATGTGGAGAGTCAGTGAGAGCTGGATAAACGACGTAAAATGTGTCAAAAGGAGTCTGTACGGCTGTCGATAAATGAACACATGACGTCGGTGGGAGAGCAGATATTGTGTCTTTTGGACAAACAGCAGCGTGGTGCTGATGTTTGTTGTGTGAAGCAGCTTAATGTCAGAGTGTTTGTGTTGGAGCGCCTCAGTGCGGCTGCAGAGTTCATGTGCAACCTCTTCCAGAGAGACACAGAGACACTAGAAACTCTGCTGGGGAAAAACAAACACTGCTGGGCATTGACTTTCCTATGGACATTGATCTACACACTGCAGGTATATCTGCTACACACACAACATCAAACTACACACTGCAGGTATGATGCAGCGTTTGCATTACAGCCAGCATGCCAGCGTAGTTCCCATATGGTTTCAAGGTGGGCTAAACCATATGGACCCCATGTCAGCAATGTCAGCGGCATCCACTTCAGTCCCAACTGCGATGCCCATGCAGGCTATAAGTAGCTTCTACCTGGCCCTTAGGTGGGCCCCAACTACCCATGTTTATGTGGGACCAAGGCGGGTCCTAACTGGGTTTGCCCATGCAGGCTTTAACTGGGTTCTACCTGGGCCCTAGGTGTACCCTAACCAACCACAGTGCAGTGCCCATCGCTCCAATTGTTGTGACGTCAGGGCTCTCAATACTGCACATTGGTGGAGGAGGAGGGGCCGCAGGGCGACCGCACACATCGCTGAACCAATGGTAGCCCACGGATGTTTCCTCTGTGGATTTACAATCTGCCCCTCTATGCCACATATCATCCGCACTACAGGGTCTTCACTGACCGAGCCACGGCCCCACTGACCCTCATGACGCTACGCCACTTAAACGTGCGGCAGCATGCGCTGGGTTGCCAGGTTTGCACAGCCTGCGCCAGAAACAAGCAACCACCTTCATGAAAAAAAAAAAAACACCGAAATGGTCCGCAATGTTCCAGGGGTGTCCCCGCGCGTCCCAACACTCCACAGGGGGTCAGTGGACCATCAGGGGGTCCGCGGACCCCGTGTGGACCCCCTGAAACATAAGAAATATTATTTCTTCAAATTTTTTCCTTTTTCAAAAAAACTTTTCCACAGTTTCACTCCGGCGATTTGGGTCCCCCTATATACACACGCCTGGGCCCCGTGCGCGGCTGGGGTTGAGGGGGGCGTAGCCCCCCGAAACTCTAGTTGACCATATTTCCCCTTCGGTGAAATATTTTCTTTTCTGGCCATAAAAGTGTATTTTACAGAGAAGGTGGGGTGCTGAGAGGCATCCCACCTCCGAGAACAGACTTTCAACAACACAAAATAGCCTTTATTTAGGTGTGTAGTGAAATGCTTTTGTTTATTTTCACTACTGTTGGAGCCATCGGAAGGCAGTGGAATTCTTTGTACACGTGCAGAGCCCAGGGCATTAGAGAGAACTCACTAACGCTCTAGACCAGGGCTAGGAATGGAGCAAACCAGTGGTGTAAAATAACTAGGTACATTTACTTAATTACTGTACTTAAGTACAATTTTGAGGTATTTGTACTTTACTTAAGTATTTCCAACTTCCAATACTTTTACTTCTACTCCACTACATCTTAGAGGCAAATATTGTACTCCACTACAATTATTTGAAAACTTTAGTTACTAGTTACCTGTTTTATACCAAGTCTATTTGAAAATAGACGATCTACAAGCTCACAATGCATCACATCGCGGAGCGTTGTGAGCTTGTACATCTGCTATTTTCAAATATTTTACTACTTTTACTTTTGGTACTTTAAGTACATTGTGATGCCAATACTTTTGTACTTGTGCTCAAGTAATTTTTTAATTACGAACTTTTAATTGTAACAGAGTATTTCTATATTGTAGTATTGGTACTTTTACTTAAGTAAAGAATTTGAGTACTTTTTCCACCACTGGAGCGAACCACCACACCAGGTTGCAGGAGGTTTCTGGGCTATCTTAAATCATTGAGTTTGGAGATTTGTTATTTTCGCTATGAATTAAACATCATCATCATGTCTTCACGTCATGTATGTGTCGAGCTCTTATATTCTGTTTCATGCATTTTCTCCCTAAGCCATGACCAAACCAAAGATGAGGAGCTGTCCCCAATGTGCAGCGGAAAACAATGCGGCAAGGAAATCTTGCCAGAACTGCTATGGAAGTCTCCTTGAAAGAAAGGCCTTCAAACATAGAGAAGATGCTTTGAAGGAAAAGCAGTATGGCAAAAAAAATCTGCAGCACGGGAATGCCAGCAGAGTGGTGTCCTCTGCCCATCTAATGGCATGTGTTTTCTTATTTGGTTATTCATTCATGATATTTATTTATACCACTGCTCTACAACAAAACTCTTTGCCAGAAATAGCTGTTCTAGAAGCTCACAACGTGTTGCGCTGCGATGTGTTGTGAGCTTGGAGGTGGTTAAGTGGTTAATGTAATAAGCAAAAACAGTTTTTATCACATGTTTTGACCAGTTAAGATGCTTGACGATGCTGTGCGCAAAGTAATAGGTTATCAATATCTAATCACAAATATTTGGGAGCATGCACAAGCTGGCAAGTGTCCTTGGCATTGTTTATAACACAGGCAGTCTGTGCCTGTCAATGTACAATTGTATGTGTAAATGTTTTGTGTGTTTCTGTATGTAGGTGCAAAAGCTTCATGCCCTGGGGTACAGCCCAATTCTCTTTATTGGGAAGAAGGTGAAGGGCGCAAATTCGGTCACTGCGGAGGCCATCACTCATGTGTGCCCTCAAGGAACTGGGCCCATGAAAATCTTCTTGGATAAAATGAAGAGGGCTTACGAGCACACTTTGATAAGTAAGGCAATGCTTTGGAGTGTGCTGCCTGTCATTGTGATATGTTTTAGCTAATTTAGGTGTTATGGACGACAATTGCGAGTGCATGCTATCTACCTAGTTGAACTTTTGTCTGAAATGTGTTGTAAAATGTATGCCCCATTGTACGACGGTGTCACACCAAAAATGAAGATTTACATGGTGATCTTGTAAATTGTCTATTTTCACTGTGTGAAATGCTCACTGAAAACCCCCATTGTTTACCTGGTATCCTAGTTTCTTTGAGACACTACATTGTTCTTTGCACTATACTTATGTGACCAGTTACCTTGTCTGTTGAGTCAAGTTCATGCTTACTCTGCAATCTCACATGTGTAAGTCGCTCTGCATGAAAGTGTACAAATGATATGCTGATATGTTTTTCAGATTCTCAACGGTTCCAGGAAGGAGAAGCAGAAGCGTCCACCTCTCTGCCCTCTCCTCCTCCTCTCCCCAATCCAACCATTTCTCCCAATCCAACCATTTCTCCCAATCCAACCATTTCTCCCTCCCAACCCTCTTCTCCTCATCCCCCACACACTTCCTCTGTCCTCTCATCTCCTGATGAGCCAGTGGATGCTGAGGAGACTATTCTGCTGACCACTGTTCCCTCAACCCCAAGCACCCATCTCCCCCAACATCTCCTCCTCAACAAGACATGAACAATAGTAAGTATTAAGACTGCAGCTAAGATTCTAACTAGCTGAATATCACAGCAGAAGACACTAATGTTAACATTGTGTGCGATCTGCAGTTAGAATTTATAATGTATTTATTTTAATCTGCCTGCAACGTACCATGGATAGTTTTAACCAGATGCTAATTAATGAATAGAAACTGATAACACCTTTATCCACTGTAAGTTGTCTCATTCATCTCGGAGAACTTAATGTTCAGAACCCAGAGCAGAGCCCCATCCAGTATAAATAGTTAGTCCTCTGAGAACTTGTTTTCAGGTTGGGGGTGCATTTAGCCCCGTGTCCCCATGTACGATCGAAGCAGACCAGCTCAAAATCTCTAGTTGTTGCCACGACAGCTTGACTGATCAAACTCCCTCTAGCCTCCATTTAGGAACGTTTACACTATGTTAGCAAGTCATTCAATACAAGTGGTCGTGGATATGTACGACAGCTTGACTGATCGAACTCCCTCTAGCCTCCATTTAGGAACGTTTACACTATGTTAGCAAGTCATTCAATACAAGTGGTCGTGGATATGTATTATGTTACATAATTAAAATTATGAGTTCTTTCAGTTCTGCCATTAAGAGTGGTTTATGTAAATGTAATAACCTTTTGCGCTGCTTCAGGGTGTTATGAGCTCCGTAACCTCCTCAGCCAGTATAACAAGGGTCTTCAATGTTTTTCAGACCAAGGACCCCTTAGCAGAGAGAGAGAGAGAGAGAGGACCCCCACTACATAGTATAACATTGTGTTGCAGA
This sequence comes from Gymnoscopelus microlampas, assembly GCF_963454915.1. Taxonomy (NCBI): domain Eukaryota; kingdom Metazoa; phylum Chordata; class Actinopteri; order Myctophiformes; family Myctophidae; genus Gymnoscopelus; species Gymnoscopelus microlampas. The sequence continues at coordinate 56,359,371 of NC_139943.1, forward strand.
TAAAACTATTTCATAGATGGCTTCATAGACTGTTTGACAGCACTGTCATTGGTGCTGTTAAATAATGAATGTATTTTCAGATGCTTACAGAAACCACTTAAACTTGACCTTTGTACTTGGTCTGCTCTTTCTTCCCTTTACATCAAATCGCTTCACCGAAAATAGCCCACAAGCTCACAACGTATTGTGATGCGTTGTGAGCTTGTAGATCTGCCGTTTTTCGCTGATAGTATTGAATATGGAAGGGTTCAAGTGGTTAATGTAAAAAAAAAATACTTTCACACAAAGACTTGGCGGCCCTCTGTAGTAACTCTGTGGACCCCCTATGAAGACCCAAGATCTATAATGTTTATTGTATTGAATGTATTATAATATAATGCAATATATGTTTTGTATGCAGTCAGTTTTATTACAATGATATTCCATTTATTTCAGATCTCCCTGCTCCACAGCCTGCTCCACAGTCTACCCTCCTTCTCCCTTCTCCCTCCTCTTGTCCTCCTGATCCTCCACGAAATCCATTCCATTTACATACCTTTCTAGAAGGATTCTCCATGTGAACCCCCAATGGAGGACAGCACTGTCCCTTCTAGTAAGTATTAATCATCTTAAAAACGCCTTCTAAAACCTAACCTAAGGTTTTCTGAAAACCTTCAAATTCTTATTAAACAAAAGAGACACAGGTGTATGAGACACAGAGGTGTCTCCCATTAAAAGGTATAACAGCGCAGAGCTTACACTAGGTCTAAATGGGTTAAATTAGTTTCTTTTGTTCAAATTGCCTAGTTGTTGTGTGTTCTGTGAAAATTACATAATTATAGGCCACTGGCATTTAAGTTTGTATAATCTGTCACTCACAGGTGTCCCTTCAGAGCTCACATCTGCTCCAAAACCCTCAGCCACAGGACGGCAGAAGAGAATGAAGCCAGGTGTGTAGGTTTTTTAGATATTTAAAAGTGATTACTGAGTTTGACAACCTGATGTCTTCAGGCAGACTGTTACAGAGTCTTTGTCTTGATGGGAGAAAGGTCTGTCCACCTGAAGACATGGGGTTAAGTGATGGCACATAATTGAATTATGAGGTCAGTTGAGTATCTCTATGCCAGACCAGCTTTAAAAGTTAATATAGTGTGCCTTAAAATGATTTCTAAATTTAACTGACTGGCAGGCAGTGATGTGCAGCTTCACCCATTTCGACCTGAAGCCGATTCTTAAAAACGCCTTCTAAAACCTAACCTAAGGTTTTCTGAAAACCTTCAAATTATTTTTAAACAAAAAAGATGTTGCTATATGAGACACAGGTGTATGAGACACAGAGGTGTCTCCCATGAAAGGTATAACAGCGTATAGCTTACACTAGGTCTAAATGGGTTCAATTAGTTTCTTTTGTTCAAATTGCCTAGTTGTTGTGTGTTCTGTGAAAATTACATAATTATAGGCCACTGGCATTTAAGTTTGTATAATCTGTCACTCACAGGTGTCCCTTCAGAGCTCACATCTGCTCCAAAACCCTCAACCACAGGACGGCAGAAGAGAATGAAGCCAGGTGTGTAGGTTTTTTTAGATATTTAAAAGTGATTACTGAGTTTGACAACCTGATGTCTTCAGGCAGACTGTTACAGAGTCTTTGTCTTGATGGGAGAAAGGTCTGTCCACCTGAAGACATGGGGTTAAGTGATGGCACATAATTGAATTATGAGGTCAGTTGAGTATCTCTATGCCAGACCAGCTTTAAAAGTTAATATAGTGTGCCTTAAAATGATTTCTAAATTTGACTGACTGGCAGGCAGTGATGTGCAGCTTCACCCATTTCGACCTGAAGCCGATTCTTAAAAACGCCTTCTAAAACCTAACCTAAGGTTTTTTGAAAACCTTCAAATTATTTTTAAACAAAAAAGATGTTGCTATATGAGACACAGAGGTGTCTCCCATGAAAGGTATAACAGCGTATAGCTTACACTAGGTCTAAATGGGTTAAATTAGTTTCTTTTTTTCAAATTGCCTAGTTGTTGTGTGTTCTGTGAAAATTACATAATTATAGGCCACTGGCATTTAAGTTTGTATAATCTGTCACTCACAGGTGTCCCTTCAGAGCTCACATCTGCTCCAAAACCCTCAACCACAGGACGGCAGAAGAGAATGAAGCCAGGTCTGTAGGTTTTTTAAATATTTAAAAGTGATTACTGAGTTTGACAACCTGATGTCTTCAGGCAGACTGTTACAGAGTCTTTGTCTTGATTAGGGTTGTGATTCGTTAGGACTTTAAAGGTTCCGCTTCCTTCCTTTTTTATGACACCCATTATACTTACAATTATACTTACAAAATAAACACAAATCCAATTACATTACATTACATTGTAATTGCATATTACAATTGAGGTAGGCAGATTGTTTGCAAGTAAACAACTCTTGCACTGTTAATGTTGCACATTTAGGCTGCGTGAGAGCATGAGTCTAACTTCTAACAGTTCTTTTGCAAGAAAATTAGCATATGTTTTTTTATATCCTACACCTCTCCTGGCTAATAGTGTCTCCAGCAATTGAAAACACTCTCTCTGAAGGGAGTGACTTGCCTATTGCTGGCCTTGTCTGCACTTTCTATATAAAAATATAAAATTATATTCATCATGATGAACGATTAATTTAGAGCCAATTTAACAGCAGCTTGTCGGCAGCAGATGTTTTCCAACTTCTGCTGTCGGGCCGATATCGATGCGGTGGAGAGCTGGCTTAAAGACTCTTTGCCTTGATGAGAATGGCCTGGTTAACTAAATACATCAGGTTAAGGACTGGCACACCATGAAGAGCTTTAAAAGTTAATAATAAAACTGGCAGCTGACATAATTTATCCTGTTAACCCATTCAGACCGAGGATTAATCATAGTCCTAGTGAAATATCTTGCAGGGTGTGTGTGTGTGTGTGTGTGTGTGTGTGTGTGTGTGTGTGTGTGTGATCCCTTGTCATATAGCAATCAGCCACAACGATATTTGAACGCTGATTTCAATCAGAGTATGAAGTGCATAGCAATTTTTAAGACTACTTGCCGACTTTTAAGATATTGATGTGTACCTAGCATTATTCTGTAAAGGGATCTAACTGTGCTTAACATATACTGCAGCATTACTGTATAATGTAACAGCATAACAGGCACTTGTAAACAGACATGTAAAGGCTCTGAATAAGATTCAGATACTTTAACAGGAAATGCCATACACATACAGGGTTAGTCAACATCACTTTACTCAACAATAGTTTGGACTACACCCTGGGGATTTCAATTACATTACCAGATTAGACAATTAATATTAACACTAATGGAAATATAATACAGCAGTTTGTTATTTACACACATATCCCAAAAATGAGCTGAAATTTGAGTTGTCATCTCGTTAGTATATCTGGAAACCAAAACACACCACCTTGCTCTTAACTCAGTTGGTGAGTTATTTTTAGGTGTGCATGTACACTTTCAAAGAACTACAGTATAAACAAAAAAGATTTCTTAGCTCGGATCCAACTTTCCAGAGTCACTTTTATTTCAAGGAACCATGAAAAACAAAGGATTGCTCACTAACTAAGTTGTTGTATCTTGTTTCATGAGATAAAACTAAAAACCAGTTTGGACATAAATAGAAGAAAACTGTATATAATATCTTGCATGGAAAGCAGGACTCACAGATTCTCCTGGAGGATATCAAACCCTCGTCTTTCATTGTCTAACCGTTTTCTCTTTTGTCTCTTTTTAGGCTGCTCTGATTGTGGAAAAAAGAACAAGCTCTGGAACTGGGAAAAGATCACCGAAAGGAAAACCACGGAGGTAAGCTGTTAAATTTGACGGTGAAATGGTACTGGATTTACCAGTACCTGCTGAAATGGCTAACAGTTATTTTTGTCTGTTTGTGTGGCCGTCTGTAGGAAGGAAAGAAGATGGTGAAGATTGTGTGGCTGCCTTGTGCGTCATGGTAAGATCTCAGCATTTTGGTCACCTTTGGCTGTATTCTAATGTGCTTCTATAAATGTACTTTTTAGTACCAGGCTCAAAAGCCAAGTTATTTGTTTTTATGATACCCCATTCAAATGAAATAATCTGTTGCATTCATGGATGTTTTGCAGTGGGAAAACGTGGCCTGACAGCTGGCAGCCAGCAAAGAACTTCGAGTGATTGTCTCCGCCAGGCAGAAAGGCATGGCGAGAGAGTATGTTTTACCCCCTGTCCGTCCGTCCGTGTGTCCTGTCCGTCCGTTACCACCTAATCTCTGGCGCCGTTGGCTGCCAAGTCAGAACCTCTGGCCCAAATGTTTCAGATTGGCCTGTTATAGCGCCACCAGGAGGCCGATTTGTGCAAAACACATTTATTGATACTACTCCTTCAGATTTTGTCCAAACATCACACAGATCGGTACACAGTTTCTCTATAGTCATGTCCAATATTACATCCTGATTGGCTACCAAAGTTTGCAGGATTGGTCCGTTTTCAACAAAATGCCTCAAATTATGAACGCAGCTTGCGATTTCCGTGAGCACTTTTTCTGATTTTGATTCTTTTAGTTTGTTCATGTTTTATTGTTGCCGTTCTGTAAAATAAAATTGTTTTATTACAAAAAGTTTTTTTTTGCCTTTTTAGAATTGACTTGTCATTACGGGGCCAGAGCTCTGCTCTGGACACGTATTGTTATTGGCAGTATTCTGTCACTTCTTCTTCTGCCACTTTTCGCAGTTCTGGCTGAACCGCGCTGTCGCTTTTTATGAAACTCGGCCATATGGTAGATGGTCATGAAAAACGATCAAAAAATAATTCTCACAATCTTTCGTCCAAAGGTGGCGCTATAGCACTCAATTGAAAATGCCAACTTTGACCAGGTACAACTCATGCCCTGTTTGACCTACAGCCATGAAACTTGGATACACATATGCGTCTCCTCATGCTGAACAACTTTTCACTTATGGAAAATCCGTTGGAATTTTTTGTAGGCAGTGGTCCAAGGTTCAAGTGCTAAACGTTTCGTGCAGATTGCTCAAAAATCCCAGGAGGAGATAGATTTTAACTATTACAGTTTAAAGAAAATTATTCATCTGTGCCTAAAACATACATGCAGACTCACATTTCTTTGAAACTTTGCAGAAATGTACAGGGTCATTCCAAATATCACTGAAACCAATCTTACTCCAATTGGCCAAAAGGGGGCGCTATAGCAATTTTTTGAAAAGGCAGACTTTAAACAGGCATAAGTCATGCCTCGTTTGGCCGAAAGTCGTGAAACTTGCTTACACATGTGCCTTGACTCATGAGGAACACACGTATCGATTTGACCATTAAGCTCCGCCCTTAGATTTTCCGCAATTTTGAGCAGTTTGAAAAATACTTGTTTTTGCCAGTTCTGGCTTAACCGTGCATACGCTTTTTACGAAACTCGGCCATATGGTAGATGCTCATGAAAAACTACCAAGAAATAATTCTCACACTCATTCGTCAAAGGTTGGCGCTATAGCACTCAATTGAAAGTGCCAACTTTGAACAGGTACAACTCATGCCCTGTTTGACCTACAACCATGAAACTTCGATACACACATGCGTCTCTTCATGCCCGACAACTTTCGTGGTCTGAATTTTGACCTCTGACCTTTAGATCTCCCACCATTTTGAATTATATGAAAAACAGTCATTGGCTCCTAACTTCTGCATTTTTTCACTTATGGAAAATCCGCCGCTTTTGTTTTGTCGGCAAAGGTCCTAAGTTCATTTGTAAAATGTTTTGTGCAGATTACTCAAAAATCCCAGGAGGAAATAGATTTTAACTATTGCAGTTTTATGAAAATTATTCATCTGCCCCTAACACATACATGCAAGACTCACATTTCTTTGAAACGTTGCAGTAATGTAGAGAGTCATTCCAAATATCACTGAAACCAATCTCACTCCAATTGGCCAAAGGGGGGCGCTATAGCAATTTTTTGAAAATGCAAACTTTAAACAGGCAAAAGTCATGCCTCGTTTGGCCGAAAGTCGTGAAACTTGCTTACACTTGTGCCTTGACTCATGAGGAACACATCTATCGCTTTGACCAGTAAGCTCCGCCCTTAGATTGTCCGCAATTTTGAGCAGTTTGAAAAACACTTAAACCCAGGATTTTTCAGCTATTTGCGTGAAACTGTATCATCTGTGTGATCTCCTTTTTCACAATTACTTGTCTCTTGGGCCAATGGCGTCTCCCTTAAATGAATGCCTCACAATCTCAAGGTCGCCAGTTCAAGCCTCACTTGATGCAGACTTAATTTAAGTTGAATTGCAAACGACATGACTGTATCAATGAATACATGTGCAAATGGTAAAGATAACCTGAAATGCTTATTTGAGAGTACGTTTTTTCAACGTATGACATACTTCATTCTGAAAATAGCTGATCTACAATCTCACAACTTTTCATGGTTTGTGAGCTTGTAGATCGGCTACTTTCACTAGTTTGGGTTCTGAGGAGATGTACAATTTCTTCATTGGTAAATGGTTTGTGAACGAGTGATCTTAGTGTTAGTGAAACAGGGGCTTGGTTCATGAAAGAAGGCAAGAGTTTATGATCTTCAACAGACAATATCAGTCTGGACAAAGCTATAGCACTATAGGTAGTGTTGCAGCCTATTAGTCTGAAGGTTGAGAGTTCGAATCCTGTTAATGGCAGTAGGTTGAGATGTCCAATCAAACCATTATGTTTCCATCTCTCTCTCTCATCAATCTATTGTTTCCATGTCACTCTCTCTCTCTTCAATCTATTCCGTTTCCATGTCTCTCTCTCTCTCTATTCACTGGCCCCGTATTATCGCTGCTTGCAGCTATATTACGAATTGTTTTTCGCTCACTCTCAATTCAAGGCTAATCTTAGTTCTGGCTTAACTGTGCTGTCGCTTTTTACGAAACTCGGCCATATGGTAGATGGTTATGAAAAACGATCAAGAAATAATTCTCACAATCTTTCGTCAAAAGGTGGCGCTATAGCACTCAATTGAAAATGGCAACTTTGAACAGGTACAACTCATGCCCTGTTTGACCTACAGCCATGAAACTTGGATACACATATGCGTCTCCTCATGCTGAACAACTTTCACCCTCTGACTTTTGACCTCTGACCTTTAGATCTCCCACCATTTTGAATTATATGAAAAACAGTCATTGGCTCCTAACTTCTGCATTTTTTCACTTATGGAAAATCCGTTGGAATTTTTTGTAGGCAGTGGTCCAAAGTTCAAGTGTTAAACGTTTCGTGCAGATTGCTCAAAAATCCCAGGAGGAGATAGATTTTAACTATTACAGTTTTATGAAAATTATTCATCTGTGCCTAAAACATACATGCAGACTCACATTTCTTTGAAACTTTGCAGAAATGTACAGGGTCATTCCAAATATCACTGAAACCAATCTCACTCCAATTGGCCAAAAGGGGGCGCTATAGCAATTTTTTGAAAAGGCAGACTTTAAACAGGCATAAGTCATGCCTAGTTTGGCCGAAAGTCGTGAAACTTGCTTACACATGTGCCTTGACTCATGAGGAACACACGTATCGATTTGACCATTAAGCTCCGCCCTTAGATTGTCGGCAATTTTGAGCAGTTTGAAAAACACTTAAACCCAGGATTTTTCAGCTATTTGCGTGAAACTGTATCATCTGTGTGATCTCCTTTTTCACAGTTACTTGTCTGTTGGGCCAATGGCGTCTCCCTTAAATGAATGCCTCACAATCTCAAGGTCGCCAGTTCAAGCCTTACTTGATGCAGACTTAATTTAAGTTGAATGAATACATGTGCAAATGGTAAAGATAACCTGAAATGCTTATTTGAGAGTACGTTTTTTCAACGTATGACATACTTCATTCTGAAAATAGCTGATCTACAATCTCACAACTTTTCATGGTTTGTGAGCTTGTAGATCGGCTACTTTCACTAGTTTTGGTTCTGAGGAGATGTACAATTTATTCATTGGTAAATGGTTTGTGAACGAGTGATCTTAGTGTTAGTGAAACAGGGGCTTGGTTCATGAAAGAAGGCAAGAGTTTATGATCTTCAACAGACAATATCAGCCTGGACAAAGCTATAGCACTATAGGTAGTGTTGCAGCCTATTAGTCTGAAGGTTGAGAGTTCAAATCCTGTTAATGGCAGTAGGTTGAGATGTCCAATCAAACCATTATGTTTCCATCTCTCTCTCTCATCAATCTGTTGTTTCCATGTCACTCTCTCTCTCTTCAATCTATTCCGTTTCCATGTCTCTCTTTCTCTCTCTATTCACTGGCCCCGTATTATCGCTGCTTGCAGCTATATTTCAATTTATAATTGATTCCTTCATATGCAGTCTCTTTAGAGTTTCTTATATGCAAGTTGTGCAATTTTATATAAGCAGCTTTATATACATGGTGGTCAGCAGAACTGAAGCATCACAGACTATTGGTAAGGTGCTGTAGCAACAATGGACTAACGTTTCAATTCAATTTTCAATTCAAAGGGCTTTATTGGCATGAGAAAACATACGTTTACATTGCCAAAGCAAAAAGCACAATACAACAATACAGCAATACAATCAAAATAAAAAATGTACATTTGAAAGTCAGAATTTTCAATAGATCAATTTCTATGTACCAAGATCACTGGGTGCAAATATAGTGCAGGAATATACACAATGATTAGTCTTTAGGGTGGTTGTGTTCCGTTCGATATCCTTCTCCTATCACAGCAGCTCACGAATCTTGCTGCTGTGTTTGCACATTGTTGTACTTCGCCCAGCAGATATGGGAGTTTTTTGTCATTGGTCATGTTTTCAAAATCTCTGTGTGTGGTTGTAATCTGTGGGAAGTATGTGTCTCTGATGTCTTGGTACAAAGGACAGACGGTTAGGAAGTGTAGCTCGGTTTCCACTTCCTTTTGTGTGCAGTGGGTGCATAGTCTGTCTTCTCTCGGGATACAGGTCTGCCTGTGACGACCTTTCTCGATCGCAAGACTGTGCTCACTGAGTCTGTACCTAGTTAAGATTTTTCTTTGTTTTGGGTCGGTCACGGTGCTCAGGTATTCTGCCACTGCGTATTCTCTGTTTAGGGACAGATAGCATTCTAGTTTACTCTGCTTTTGTGTTGCTTCTTTCCAATGTGTCAGGTAGTTTTCCTTTTGCTGTTTTATAATTTTGTTTGGTCCGATGGGTTTTCTATCTTGTGGCTCTGTTTGTGTTTGTGCCCGGAGTTCCATGGCCAGCTGGCTGAGGGGGCATCTCTCTAGGGTTTCGCTGTGTGTGAGTGCTTTGTTATGGAGTGCATCTAGGTCGCTTTCTTTTAGGTGGTTGTAGAACTTAAGTGCTCTCTTTTTTATTTTGATTATGAGTGGGTATCGTCCTAGTTCTGCCCTGCATGCATTATTTGGTGTTTTTCGCTGGGTACGGAGAATGGATTTGCAGAATTCTGTGTGTAGGGTCTCGGTTTGGTGTTTATCCCATTTTTCAAGGTCATGGTTTGCTAATGGTCCCCAGATCTCACAACCATAGAGGGAAATTGGTTCTATCACAGAGTCCAGTATTTTAAGCCAGGTTTTAATTGGGATGTCTATTTTGATGTTTCTTTTGATAGCATAGAATGCCCTTCTTGCCTTGTCTCTCAGGTCCTTTACAGCTTGGTTGTAGTTCCCTGTGCTGCTGATGTTTAGGCCAAGGTAGGTATAGTTTTTTGTTTGTTCTAGTGGGATCGTATTTAGGAAAAATTGATGGTTTTGGCGGCTGGATCTTTTTTGAAATATCATGATTTTAGTCTTAGTTAGGTTCACTGTCAGGGCCCATGTCTGTGAGAATTTGTGTAGGAGATCAAGTTGCTGCTGTAGTCCTTCCTTGGTTGGAGACAGCAGCAGCAGGTCATCTGCGAAAAGTAAGCATTTGATTTCTGTGTTTGCCAAGGGGATGCCTGGAGCTGTAGACTGTTCTAACGTTTTTGCTAACTCGTTGATATATATGTTGAAGAGTGTTGGACTCAGGCTGCATCCCTGTCTAACTCCTCGGCTTTGGGGGAAAAAGTCTGTGTGCTTTTCGCCTATTTTAACTGCGCATTTGTTGTTTGTGTACATTGATTTTATGATGTCATAGGTTTTCCCCCCTATGCCACTTTCCAATAGTTTGTACATCAGACCCTCATGCCAAATTGAATCGAATGCTTTTTTGAAGTCGACAAAGCAGGAGAATAATTTGCTTTTGTTTTTGTTTATTTGGTTGTCAATTAGGGTGTTTAGAGTGTAAATGTGGTCTGTTGTGCGATATTTTGGTAGAAAGCCAATTTGTGATTTGCTCAGGACATTGCTTTCTGTGAGGAAGTTTAGGATTCTGTTGTTCCGTTTCAATGCCAAGAGAATCTTCATCTGTCAGAACTCCTTCTCTTATATAATTCATAGTGTTGGACAACAAATAATGTATTATATATAATATTACATGGCACATGCTCAAGCTGTGCTCATGCACAGCGTCTAGATCTGTTATTTTTGAGCATGTGATAAACTACTATGGCACTTCACACCGGGCTCCTCTATGCAGCTGGATGGACGGATGGCGCATATACAAACCATGCAGAGAAGAGAGCACTTCAGTCCAAAATAAATTGCATTCATTGTAATGCAGTAATACAGCGTTACTTGGATAAGTAATACTGTTTTGGCAATTGTAATAAGTTACACTACTCGTTAGTAATAATTACAGTACATTATATAAGTAATATTTTACTGCCCAAAACTGGTTGTCATGTGTGTGCAGTCAGTGTTGGAGTGAAGTAATACATGGACAGTTTCAAATATGTTGTTGCATATAACACTGGCTTGTCTGACTAACATATTATAGTAAATGCAAGTTTGCAACGGGAACATAACATGGATGTATAAAAAGAATGGTAAAGCAGAAAGTCAATATATTTAGGTGTGTGTATATATACACACACACACACACACACACACACACACACACACACACACACAGCTTGATATGTTGATTAACTATATAACTATCTATATATATGTGTGTGTGTGTGTGTGTGTGTGTGTGTGTGTGTGTGTGTCTGTGTGTGTGTGTGTGTGTGTGTGTGTGTGTGTGTGTGTGTGTGTGTGTGTGTGTGTGTGTGTGTGTGTGTGTGTGTATGTGTGTGTGTGTGTGTGTGTGTGTGTGTGTGTGTGTGTGTGTGTGTGTGTGTGTGTATATATATATATATATATATATATATATATATATATATATATATATATATATATATATATATATATAGTGTAAGTTAAGAAAAAAGCCTTGTGATGAATTGCTATAGCAGTAAAATAGAAACATCAACAGAATGAAGTGGTATAAGTGAAATTAAACGTATTTGAAATTAAACTATGAATTGACTTCATGTGCTAATGGTTATCAGCGGGGTCACCAGACGTGTCAACCCAAGACAACTCGACCCGGACCGGTCGACCCGCTTTCGACCCGCTTGGACCCGACAACTCGACCCAAATTCGACCCGGACCGCGAGAGAGAGAGAGAGAGAGAGAGAGAGAGAGAGAGAGAGAGAGAGAGAGACGTAATAATAATAATATGTACATTGATTTACCAAATAATTGTTATTTGTCTGTCAGGGTGAAACAAGCCCAAAGGCTTTCAAGCAAGCACAGCCATTGAGATAGACACCTCCTTACCTCAAGCCCTATTGTCTTCTTGATGTGATAAGGCTTTCAAGCACAGCCATTAGACACATCCTTACCTCAGCTCTAAATCCTTACAGTGTGTCTATTATCAATTGGTTCAGCCTGGCGATCCTCAATCTGTGTTGTCTGACAATTATTCTTGCACTCACTTTATTCTCCCCTTTTCAGGTAAAGTGCAAAGTTGACATGTTATAATAAGTTTCTATGAATGCTTTAGCTTCAAGACTGTATTGGTGTGGGACTCAAGCAAGCACAGCCATTGAGATAGACACCTCTTTACCTCAAGCCCTATTGTCTTCTTGATGTGATAAGGCTTTCAAGCACAGCCATTAGACACCTCCTTACTTCAGCTCTAAATCCTTACAGTGTGTCTATTATCAATTGGTTCAGCCTGGCGATCCTCAATCTGTGTTGTCTGACAATTATTCTTGCACTCACTTTATTCTCCCCTTTTCAGGTAAAGTGCAAAGTTGACATGTTATAATAAGTTTCTATGAATGCTTTAGCTTCAAGACTGTATTGGTGTGGGACTGTGTTGGTGTTTTTGTTGCACTCGTTACAAAGCTAATGGAGGCTAATGGAAGCTAAAGGGAGCCACCCAGAGGACGTTTACAGAACATCATAAAGTGACGTTCAGTGTTGTCGTATATGAGATGCAAATATTATAATTGGGATTTCATTTATATTGCATATTTCATCTTACTTACATTTTGTTTACAAGGTGAATATGTATGCTACACAGCATATGACCGTGTCCTTGTTTAAGGAAGGATAGGCTATCATAAATGTTTAGCTTCAGCCTATTTCCTTTTGATCACCTCAAACACTGATGGATGTAAGACTTGTATACATGTATGCTTGTACTGTGAGTTGATCATAGCATAGCAGAGTATGACCTCTCCTAGGGGTTTTGTGAATAATCACATGAAGTATAAAAGTCAGATATATAAGAAGTTATAGTTATAATGGTATTCTCCCATATAGAACATAGCTCTGTTTACACAATGATGTACCCTCCTATAACTAGTAACTAGTAACTAGTAACTACAGTTACTATAGGCTTTTTTTTGTTGGTTATATCATTTTACCTTTTCCGTACCTTTTCCTGTGCAAACTTCAATCAATCTAAAGGATCTGGTATTTCTATTATTGGCATATCTTTTTAATGTTAATAATGAGAGCTATACATTTAAGGAAGGATAGGCTATCATAAATGTTTAGCTTCAGCCTATTTCCTTTTGATCACCTCAAACACTGATGGATGTAAGACTTGTATACATGCTTAATGTCCCTTTAAAGTTAAAACTGTATATAGAATGCAGATATATGCAGAGAAACACAGAGACACTGGCCATCAACAACATCAATCACATTCCTAAGGCTAGCACCCATCATCAGCACCATCATCCATCCCCATAGCTTGATGGATGTAAGACTTGTATACATGCTTAATGTCCCTTTAAAGTTAAAACTGTATATAGAATGCAGCTATATGCAGAGAAACACAGAGACACAGGCCATCAACAACATCAATCACATTCCTAAGGCTAGCAGCCATCATCATCAGCACCAGCATCCATCCATCCCCATAGCAGAGTAAGACCTCTCCTAGGGGTTTTGTGAATAATCACATGAAGTATAAAAGTCTGATATATAAGAAAAGTTATAGTTATAATGGTAATGCCTTTATTGATTGTATGCTGTGCTTTGAATACACTATATTATTTGTACACAGCAAAAAGTGGGGTGTTGTTAAATGTTTTACTCTTTATACCAGAGTTAAACACTAAAGGGATTAGACAAATAACACTTTAAAACAGTTTAAAACATTTATTTTGGCAATAATATCCCAGTCCAGTCAGTTTTTCTGTCATTCATTCCAACATTATGAATGAAGGTATAACATACAAACTTTCATCTGAAACACTGTATGAGCTCTGAACATCAAATGGTGTATACATTTTAAGTTCAGACAGTTTAATTATACACCTTGCCTCACTTGATACTCTGAATGCATGATGATGCTCATCAAACTTCTCTGTAAATAGCTTGCTTGAAAAAAACAAAATGTGGTCCTCTACTAAAAGTATGTCACTTATTTGACAAAAGACTGGCATGTCTTCTTCTATTGCACTGCAAACAACAAGTCCAGCTTTATACTCAACACCATCTACTTTAACCCAAGTGGTTGAGAAAACCTCTTTTGACAAGATCATTTCAAGATTAGAATTGTTAACCACATTTTCACAACTGAGGGAAAAAGGTTTGATTGGCCCATGCTCATTGTGCTTGATGGAGGTTTCCCAGTGATGAGCAATGGTCATCTGATGCTTTTTAGCCAGTGATTTTGTTATGTTTTTGAATTTTTTAAAATAATCTTTAAACATCTTGTGTTTAGCTTCAAACCTCATACACCACATATGTAGTAATGGGCCAATTTTCCTTATAGCAGATGGATAATGGATCATAAAGTGATGCTTCAGTATTACATTTCTGTGTGGATACAAATGCTTAAATAGTGTGTGGTGCTCCAAAATCAAATTCTTTAAATATGTTGTCATGGCAGGAATAATGTCACCAAACAACAGTGGGATGTTTTTCACAAGACACAATGTCTGAATAGAATTCAAACCAATGCCATTGCCAGCACTCTCCAAAATAATCTTTGTGGGACGGTTCTTTCGTTCTAAAAATCCATAATCAAATGAATAAATCCTGCAAAGTAAATCCTGTTATGAAATAGTGTTGTGTGAGATATCCAAAAAGCAACTTCATTTCGTACTGAGTACTCACACTGAGTAACTCGGAGCCCTGTGATTACAGATCTGACCGGCTGGCCTGCGCTACCACCCGCGCGTCACCATCATCGATGCCCCCGGACACAGGGTACCGCGTCTTCTACCCCCCTTCAACAGTGGAAAACTGCCAATGGGAGATCTACAAACAAATCTCCCAAAACATCGAGTGCTGAGTGTCCTGTGCAGCTGGGAAACAGATTCACCCCATTGCTCCAGGACCCCAGATGCCCGTCTGATGGCAGACAAAACAAATCTTCTTCACCCAGCAGGGTAAGAACCAAGAGTAACTCAGATGAAAAAAGGCTATATGGTGAGCCTGAATTTCTGATCATAGGGGATGCTGCTGTTAAAGATGTTAAAAGCATGATAAGAAGAAAGGCAAAAGTGTTATGCTTCCCTAAAGACAAAGTCTCTGACATGAATGACAGAATTCTGAATCTTATCGCTGAACACCCAACGGTGAAAACCCTGATCTTGCACGTTGGCACATGTGATACAGAGAACAAACAGTCCGAAATCCTAAAACAGCATTTCACAGCCTTATTCAGCAAAATCAGCTCACTTGATGTAAAGGTGTGCATCAGCGGCCCACTACCACCTACAAGAGGCGGCGATGAACGTTTCAGTAGACTGTCTGCACTGAGCAAATGGCTTTCAATTATGTGCACCAACAAATCTGTACATTTTATTGACAATTTCAATTTTTTTTGGGATAGAAGACATCTTTTTTCTTCGGATGGCCTTAAATTGAACAAGCTGCGGGAACAAAATTGTTTATGTCAAACATTTTCTACAATGTTCCCCTGTCTTCGTCAACCTCTGCCAGAGCACAAGCTTCCATAACAACAGATAATGCTGCTGCCGTTGAAGAATGCCAAGGTGAATGGCTCTGTGTGGACGAATACGCTGTCACACCACCCCCCACCGCTGCTGATGGTGGAGGAACATCCATAACAAATGAACTCTCTGATAGTGAAGACTCGGAAACAAAAACAAAGGACAGCGTGCTGAAAACAACCGCTGATAACAGCCTAAATCCACAGGAGGAGATTGCCACGGCCCCTGACGTCGACTCTGCAGCCACGGTCATGCTGGAAGAGGAAGGAGACAAAGAGGAGTCTCTCAATGAGGAAGATTATCCAACGTCATCACCTTCCTCCTCCTCATCATCATCTTTTTCCCTGTCCCCAATACCTCTTCTGGATTTCACCAGTAGCATGAACGACTTGATTAGAGCGGGGACTAGACTCACCCCCCAAATCAAACGCCAAGCACCAACCGTGCCCTGCCCCCCACCCATCGCCCCTCGACGGAGCCATTGCAAGAACAAGAACGTCCTGTCGGCTTCCCTACGTCTAGAGAATACATTTGATTGCTGAGATAGGCAGGGTCCATTATGCATAGCCAAAATCATGTCTGGGCCCAAGGCTATTTTAGTTAGCCTTGTAGAAAACAAGGTTTACAATATTTCCACTGTTATCTCAAATAGAGTTCCCAGGACAAGGAGTGACTTTAAACGCTCTGCAAATACAGCAAATTTAACAGGCATTCCATGTAGAGGAAACAACCAAGTAGTTGAATGCCTTAAGCTAAACTTGGCCCTACTTAACATCAGGTCACTTAATCACAAGTCTTCCTCTGTAAATGATATCATCTGTAAAGAGAAACTAGATATTATCTTTCTAACAGAAACCTGGCTTGGTTCTGATGGAGCGGTGCTCTTATCTGCAGCATGCCCACCAAAGTACAGTTTCATTCACTCAGGACGTGAGGGAAAAAAAGGAGGTGGTCTGGCGAATATCTTTTCTGACACTTTAAAATTCAAACCTCTGACAAACCTTGGCAGTTTTAAATCATTTGAATACCAGGCCACCATATTGGAGAGTCAATCGTCTGTGCTTATGATTAGTATGTATCGACCTCCAAAGTGCAGCAAAGCCTTATTTCTAACAGAAATATCAGAACTTTTATCTATCTGTTCCACTAATTATGACAGAACTCTGATTACTGGAGATGCTAATTAGGTTTCGAGAGCCTGTAAGGCTTCGAACCCTATTACATCTCTACACTTTCACTATTCTTCCGCCGTTTTTGCCAGTTCTGGCCTAACCGCCTGGTCACTTCTTATGAAATTCGGCAATATGGTAGAGGGCTATGCCAAACGGCGAAAACCCGAAACTCACAACCATTGGCCAAAGGGTGGCGCTGTAGCACTCAATTGAACATGCCAACTTTGAACAGGTACAGCTCATGCCCTGTTCGACCTACAGCCATGAAACTTCGATACACACATGCGTCTCCTCATGCCTAACAACTTTCACTGTTTGACTTTTGACCTCTGACCTTTAGATCTCCCACCATTTCGAATTCTATGAAAAGCAGTAAAAAGCAGTAAAAAGCCTACTCCTCCTGGGATTTATGAGCAATCTGTACGAAACTGTATACACATGAACTTTGGACCAATGCCGACAGACGTAACTTAGCGGATTTTCCATAAGTGAAAACGTTAAGCTTTTATAAGCCAATGAAAATTGCAGCTTTTTTTAAATTATTCATCTGCCCCTAACACATACATGCAGACTCACATTTGTTTGACACTTTGCAATATTGTAGAGGGTCCTTCCAAGTATCACTGAAACCAATCTTACTCCAATTGGTCAAAGGGGGGCGCTATAGCAATTTTTTGAAAATGCAAACTTTAAACAGGCAAAAGTCATGCCTCGTTTGGCCGACAGCCGTTAAACCTGCTTACACATGTGCCTTGACTCATGAGGAACACATGTATCACTTTGACCAGTAAGCTCTGCCCTTAGATTGTCTGCAATTTTGAGCAGTTTGAAAAACATTTAAATCCAGGATTTCTGAGCAATTTGCATGAAACTGTGTCAAATACATGTTTGAGGCCCTTTTTCACAGGTTCAGGTGTGTTGGTTCAATAGCTTGATCGCTTAATCATCTGCCTTGAAACCATAGGGTAGCCGGTTCGAATCCCACCTCAGGTAGACTTAATTATAATTGCATTGCACACAACATGACTATATCAATGAATACATGTGCAATTGTTAAAGATGACGAGAAATGAATACTTGAAAGTAGTTATTTTCAATGTATGACGTACTTCATTCGCGCTTTTGTTTTGTTTTGTTGGATTCTCCCTTTTCACTGTCTAAGGCTGTGTATTGGATAGCTCCACCAGTAGAGTGTGAGTCTCATGTGCCGAAGGTCCCTGGTTCGAATCCCACTTATTACAGTTCACATTTAAATTGCATTGTACAAAACATGACCCTGTTAATTCAGACAAGTGCAATGTTTAGACAATAACACGAAATGCTTTTGAGAGTAGTTTTTTTTTATGTATGACATACTTTCTTGTGAAAATAGCCGATCTACAATCTCACACCTTTTTAGATAGCAACGCGTTGTGAGCTTGTAGATCGACTATTTTCCACTAGTTTCCATTCCGAAATATATTGAGCAGTTTGAAAAACATTTAAACCAAGGATTTCTGAGCAATTTGCGTTAAAGTGTGTCATGTGTGTGAACTCCCTTTTCACTAGTACAGGTCTGTTGGCCCAATGGCTTAATCATCTGCCTTGAAACCACAGGGTTCCTGGTTCGAATCCCACGTCATGTAGAATTCATTATAATTGCATTGCACACAACATGACTGTATCAATGAATGCATGTGCAATTGTTAACCAGTAAACTCCGCCCTTAGATTGTCTGCAATTTTGAGCAGTTTGAAAAACATTTAAATCCAGTATTTCTGAGCAATTTGCGTGAAAGTGTGTCATGTGTGTGAACTCCCTTTTCATCAGTTCGGGTCTGTTGGCCCAATGGCTTAATCATCTGCCTTGATACCAGAGCGTCGCCGGTTCAAATCTCACCTCATGCAGACCTCAACTCAATTGCATTACACACAACATGACTGTATCAATGAATAAACATGCAATTGTTAAATGAAACGCTTATTGAGAGTAGTTGTTTTCAATGTATGATGTACTTCATTCCCTCTTTTGTTTTGTTTTGTTTTGTTGGATTCTCCCTTCTCACTGACCAAGGCTGTGGATTGAATAGCTTGATCAATACAGTGTTAGTCTCATGTGCCAAAGGTCCACGGCTCAAACCCCACTTGTCACAGTTTACATTTAAATTGCATTATGCAAAACATGACCCTGTTAATTCAGACATGTGCACTTTGCTCTCTCTCTCTCTCTCTCTCTCTCTCTCTCTCTCTCTCTCTCTCTCTCTCTCTCTCTCTCTCTCTCTCTCTCTCTCTCTCTCTCTCTCTCTCTCTCTCTCACTCTGTCACAGTCTGTCTGTCTGCCTGTCTGCCACTCTGTCACTGTCTGTCTGTCTGCCAGTCTGCCACTCTGTCACTGTCTGTCTGTCTGTCTGTCTGCCAGTCTGCCAGTCTGCCACTCTGTCACTCTGTCACTCTGTCACAGTCTGTCTGTCTGCCTGTCTGCCACTCTGTCACTGTCTGTCTGTCTGCCAGTCTGCCACTCTGTCACTGTCTGTCTGTCTGTCTGCCAGTCTGCCACTCTGTCACAGTCTGTCTGTCTGTCTGCCAGTCTGCCACTCTGTCACTGTCTGTCTGTCTGCCAGTCTGCCAGTCTGCCACAGTCTGTCTGTCTGCCAGTCTGCCAGTCTGCCAGTCTGTCACAGTCTGCCAGTCTGCCACTCTGTCACTGTCTGTCTGTCTGTCTGCCAGTCTGCCAGTCTGCCACAGTCTGTCTGTCTGCCAGTCTGCCAGTCTGCCACAGTCTGTCACAGTCTGCCAGTCTGCCAGTCTGCCACTCTGTCACAGTCTGCCAGTCTGCCACTCTGTCAAAGTCTGCCAGTCTGCCAGTCTGCCAGTCTGCCACTCTGTCAAAGTCTGCCAGTCTGCCAGTCTGCCACTCTTGTCACAGTCTGCCAGTCTGCCATTATTCTCGAAACCGCTAATTGCTGCTTGCAGCTATATTTTGTATGTTGACATTGTTTCAGATGTTGTGGCTATGGGTTTCCTACAGTTACTGCACAATTTTGACTTTATTCAACATGTTGTTGGGCCAACACATAAACATGGCCACACCCTGGACTTGGTGATCACTAAAGGTTTGAATATCACGGTTGACAGTATTATTGATAAGCCCGAACTAACAGACCACTATTTATTGTGTTTTAATATAACTGTCTTTGATCTAAGGAAAAACAATACAGAATATACTATAAAAAAACGTTTTTTTAGCTCATCTGCAGCAAACGAGTTTCCTCGTCATCTGGCGTGTGTGCAGGTGCCCCCCCTACTTGCTCCCTCAGTGAATGATATGGTTCAACATTTTAATCTCAAATTAGAGTCAGCTCTCGACATAGTGGCTCCTATGAAAACTAAAAAGAAACTTAATTCTAGAGTAACACCCTGGATCAACGAGCACATGCGCTCACTCAAGAAAGAATGTCGTAGAGCTGAGCGAATTTGGAGAAAAAACAAACTCACTGTCCACCTAGAGATTTTTAAGAAGTCAACAGTGGCCTATAACAAAGCACTGCGCTTGGCAAGGCAAGCATATTTTTCAGGCATTATCAATGACAACAAGCAAAATGCCAGAGTCTTATTCTCTACCATTGAACATCTCTTAAACCCCCCCCAGGCTTACAAGGAGTCGCTCCCTGCTTCTAAAGCTAAGTGTGATGAGTTTGCGTCCTTTTTTGCAAACAAAATTTTTAGCATTCGAGCTGGTATTATGAATGCTGCTGCTAGTACTGCAAATGCTGCAAATGGTGCATGGTGCAAAAACGTAGATCACTCCAGAGGAAGTCTAATATCTTTCTGCACAATTAATGAAGAGGAACTCCGTAAAACTATATCACAGATGACATCATCATCTTGTTCACTGGATGCAATACCCACCCCGTTTCTCAAAGAGGTTTTAGACAGCGTGATTGGAGATATCCTAAGAATTGTAAACAGCTCTCTACTTTCAGGCGTCTTTCCAGACTCACTGAAAACGGCTGTAGTCAGGCCGTTACTCAAGAAACACAACCTTGATCCATTGGTGCTGGGTAATTATAGACCAATCTCTAATCTGCCATTTCTGGGAAAGGTCTTAGAAAAAACTATCTTTCATCAACTGGATGTGTTCCTACAGAACAATAAGGTTCATAACAAATTCCAATCTGGCTTCAGGAAAGGTCATAGCACAGAAACAGCACTTGTAAAAGTAATTAATGATCTTAGGGTGTCCGCTGACAACAAAAATATATCTGTTCTCCTACTCCTTGACTTAACCGCTGCTTTTGACACGATTGATCACAAAATTCTACTACAACGCATGGAGTATTGGATTGGTTTGTCAGGCACAGCCTTGTCTTGGTTTTACTCTTACCTAACAGGCAGAAGCTATTTTGTCAGCCTAGCTAATTTTGACTCAGACAAACATGACATCTGTTCTGGTATTCCACAGGGCTCAATTCTGGGTCCCTTATTGTTCTCCCTGTATATACTACCACTGGGAGAACTCATCGCCGATCACGGAGTGAACTTCCATTTCTATGCTGATGATACCCAGCTGTATCTTTCGGTAGCTCCAGACGACCCCTGCGCTCTAGACCCATTGTTGACCTGTCTGTCCAGTATAAAATGCTGGATGAGTGAGAACTTTCTTAAGCTAAATGAGGATAAAACAGAAATTCTCATAATTGGCTCCAGTGAGCAGAGAGAATTAATAATAAGTAGACTTGGTAACCTGGCTGTAGAAAGTAACACCACAGTAAAGAACCTGGGGGTTATTATCGACTCTGAATTGAATTTTAATGCACACATTAATCATGTCACCAAGATTGCTTTCTTTCATCTTAGAAATATTGCGCGAATTAGAGACTATCTGTCGTTAGACGACGCAAAAACGCTGATCCACGCTTTTGTTTTCTCTCGGCTTGATTACTGCAATGCACTCTACTCTGGCCTGCCTAAGAAAACAACTGACAGATTACAACTTGTTCAAAATGCGGCAGCCAGAATTTTAACTAAAACTAGAATGAGAGAACATATCACTCCAGTACTAGCTTCACTACACTGGCTCCCGGTTGTTTTTAGGATTGATTTTAAAATTCTTTTAATAGTTTATAAAGCTCTAAATGGTCTGGCACCTTCCTACCTCTATGACTGCCTAGAGAGACATGATCCAAACCGGACCCTCAGGTCTTCAAGTGCTGACCTACTCGAGGTGCCTAAAATGACATATAAAAAATACGGTGAAGCAGCATTCTGCTTTTACGGACCAACAGTGTGGAATAAACTCCCATTACATCTAAAACAGGCAGCCTCTGTCGATAGCTTTAAAGCACAGCTCAAGACCTATTTCTTCACTCTTGCTTTTAGCTGACTCTTTGGTTGATTTTTAAGTCCTCACTGTATTGCCTATTTTAATGTTTTATGCTTTTGCTTTTATTTTATTTTATTTTTTGTTTGCTTTATTGTTAAATTGGTTGTAACTGTAACTGTATTCTTGCTCTGTAAAGCACTTTGCGCTGCATTTCATGTCATGAAAGGTGCTATACAAATAAAGTTTATTATTATTATTATTAATTGGGATTTCATTTCTATTGCATATTTCATCTTACTTACATTTTGTTTACAAGGTGAATATGTAGGCTACACAGCATATGACCGTGTCCTTAATCATGTCTAAGGAAGGATAGGCTATCATAAATGTTTAGCTTCAGCCTATTTCCTTTTGATCACCTCAAACACTGATGGATGTAAGACTTGTATACATGCTTAATGTCCCTTTAAAGTTAAAACTGTATATAGAATGCAGATATATGCAGAGAAACACAGAGACACTGGCCATCAACAACATCAATCACATTCCTAAGGCTAGCACCCATCATCAGCACCATCATCCATCCCCATAGCTTGATGGATGTAAGACTTGTATACATGCTTAATGTCCCTTTAAAGTTAAAACTGTATATAGAATGCAGCTATATGCAGAGAAACACAGAGACACAGGCCATCAACAACATCAATCACATTCCTAAGGCTAGCAGCCATCATCATCAGCACCAGCATCCATCCATCCCCATAGCAGAGTAAGACCTCTCCTAGGGGTTTTGTGAATAATCACATGAAGTATAAAAGTCTGATATATAAGAAAAGTTATAGTTATAATGGTAATGCCTTTATTGATTGTATGCTGTGCTTTGAATACACTATATTATTTGTACACAGCAAAAAATGGGGTGTTGTTAAATGATTTACTCTTTATACCAGAGTTAAACACTAAAGGGATTAGACAAATAACACTTTAAAACAGTTTAAAACATTTATTTTGGCAATAATATCCCAGTCCAGTCAGTTTTTCTGTCATTCATTCCAACATTATGAATGAAGGTATAACATACAAACTTTCATCTGAAACACTGTATGAGCTCTGAACATCAAATGGTGTATACATTTTAAGTTCAGACAGTTTAATTATACACCTTGCCTCACTTGATACTCTGAATGCATGATGCTCATCAAACTTCTCTGTAAATAGCTTGCTTGAAAAAAACAAAATGTGGTCCTCTACTAAAAGTATGTCACTTATTTGACAAAAGACTGGCATGTCTTCTTCTATTGCACTGCAAACAACAAGTCCAGCTTTATACTCAACACCATCTACTTTAACCCAAGTGGTTGAGAAAACCTCTTTTGACAAGATCATTTCAAGATTAGAATTGTTAACCACATTTCCACAACTGAGGGAAAAAGGTTTGATTGGCCCATGCTCATTGTGCTTGATGGAGGTTTCCCAGTGATGAGCAATGGTCATCTGATGCTTTTTAGCCAGTGATTTTGTTATGTTTTTGATTTTTTTGAAATAATCTTTAAACATCTTGTGTTTAGCTTCAAACCTCATACACCACATATAGTAATGGGCCAATTTTCCTTATAGCAGATGGATAATGGATCATAAAGTGATGCTTCAGTATTACATTTCTGTGTGGATACAAATGCTTAAATAGTGTGTGGTGCTCCAAAATCAAATGCTTTAAATATGTTGTCATGGCAGGAATAATGTCACCAAACAACAGTGGGATGTTTTTCACAAGACACAATGTCTGAATAGAATTCAAACCAATGCCATTGCCAGCACTCTCCAAAATAATCTTTGTGGGACGGTTCTTTCGTTCTAAAAATCCATAATCAAATGAATAAATCCTGCAAAGTAAATCCTGTTCTGAAATAGTGTTGTGTGAGATATCCAAAAAGCAACTTCATTTCGTACTGAGTACTCACACTGAGTAATTGGGAGTAATTGGGATTTCATTTCTATTGCATATTTCATCTTACTTACATTTTGTTTACAAGGTGAATATGTAGGCTACACAGCATATGACCGTGTCCTTAATCATGTTTAAGGAAGGATAGGCTATCATAAATGTTTAGCTTCAGCCTATTTCCTTTTGATCACCTCAAACACTGATGGATGTAAGACTTGTATACATGCTTAATGTCCCTTTAAAGTTAAAACTGTATATAGAATGCAGCTATATACAGAGAAACACAGAGACACTGGCCATCAACAACATCAATCACATTCCTAAGGCTAGCAGCCATCATCAGCACCATCATCCATCCCCAATGGCCCATTTCATCAGCACATTTGATACACACATAGATTCACACCTCACACCTCTCACCTAATGGTCAATTAATGGTATGCAAATGTCTCCTGAAATCGTCTTTAAAAGCACAGCATGTCTGCTGCTATGCCACACAATCTCTGGACAGTGTGGTGTAAACATGTCTCGACAGAGAAACGCAGGAAAACCTAGCCGCTATAATGACTATGTTCTCCAGGAGAAGAAGGAGAAGAAGGGTCGGAAAAGAATAGCTGTGCCTATACCAACTACAACTTCACCTGATTCTATTCCTCGGAGAGAGAGAGATGCTGCTTCACCTGAGCCTGTAACTACAGCACAGGTGTCACCACCACGACCACCAGGGCCTGTTCCTGTGCCTCGGAACAGAACACGCACAACAGCTCCTCCAGAGACAGATGCTGCTTTAACTGAGCCTGTAACTACAGCAGTGGTGTCACCACCAGGACCACCAGGACCACCAGGACCTGTTCCTGTGCCTCGGAAAAGAACACGCACAGCAGCCCCTCCAGGGACAGAAGCTGTTTTACCGGAGATTATAGACCTAACTACACCACCACGACCTGTTCCTGTGCCTCGGAAAAGAACACGCACAGCAGCCCCTCCAGAGACAGACGTTGCTTTACCGGAGCCTACCGAGCCTGTAACCGAGCTTGTGCCACCAGCGCCAGCTGGCCAGCCAACTGAGACTGTTTACACGATCATACCGCAAGGCACGCAACGTGGGGGGCCACTGCTAGTCGATACCAATGGACACAGCTATATTATGAGGCTCCCTGCTAGCACGAACCCTACATGGCGCTGCAGTGTGCGTAACAAAGCGAAGTTATGTCTCGCTACGGTTAAGCAAATTGGTGTTGTCTTTACGCCTGGGATACACGAACACATTCATTGCGGGGAGCCTGGAAAGGAAACAAAGGTGAAAATATACAAAAACACCATTGCAATGGCTAAGGAAAACCCGTTCCGGTCCGCTGGAGGCATTGTGGAGTCTGTACTGAGAGACGACATGCCTCAAGATTCGACGTGCACAATCAGGCTGGATCATCTCACGAGGGCAGCCAATAGACACAGAGAGAAGGGCAGGCCCAAGCATCCCACAGATGTGAACTTTGAGGTGAATGCTCTGCACATACCAGAGGACTTTCTCCAGGGCGACATCACCATCCCAGCGGCACGAGAGGCAGACAATGCCCGGCACCTGATTTTCGCGACACCCCAGCAACTTGAACTTCTGCAGTCTGCAAAGCAAATCTTTATGGATGGCGAGGTCTAGCCTGGTCTCCTTTCTCTTTTTTATTCCCCCATTTTTTTTGTATATAACTATTTTTGATAGTTTGATAGTATGACTGAAATAGTGCACATTCGATCAGACTCAGCCTTTTTGTAATATACTACTATTTTTGACCTTTTTTTCAATCATTGAAATTGTTTTGATAGTATGACTGAAATAGTGCACAAAGACTCAGCCTTTTTGTAATATACATTTTATTTCAATTTTTTTTGTATATACTACTATTTTAGACCTTTTTTTCAATCATTGAAATTGTTTTACACTGCCCTGTTTTGTCAAATAAAATAACAGTTACTTTAATTCATTTCACCTCTTGTGTTGTGTTTAATGATGGCAACTAGTGTAGATCTGCTACTTTCAAATGATTTTAGAGGAGAGGAGGACAAAACAGACACAATAAGGCATACATTATTATTTCATTTAGAAAAGAAGGTTTACAAAAACACTTCTTAAAAAAAAGTATGCAACTGGGGGAGCATGCTTACAATATTTACTCTTAAATATACTATAAATATACTCAGGACCTCCCTCACCGTCACCTTGTACCTTGTACTCTACTACCCTCTAGGGGTTACACAGAGCTACTACTTCAGACAACCAGACCCGGTCGATTTGGGTCCAGCTGTCTCAAATTCGCGGCTGGTCGAGTTGTCTTGGGTTGACATGTCTGGTGACCATCAGCGGTAGGCCTGAAAGATGGCGGTCATGGACATGCTTCAACCTGGTGTGATGAATTGCTCAATTTACAACTGTAACGTCTACACAAACGTTCAGATTTCAAATATGAAGTGCTTACCTAAATGCTCAGGATGTTATAAATGCCGACGTTCCAGCATGAGTACCCATATCTTCCGTATTGTTGGATAAAAAGCATTTTAATTCGATCGTCGGCCATTTTTGCATAGAGTTATAATGTGCAATACACCTCCCAACCGATAGGGTCGCATAGTTGAAAGCTGATGAAAAGACGGAGAAATGGCCGTCGATCGGATTAAAAGGCTTTTTATTGAACAATACGGAAGATATGGGTACCCAAGCTGGAACGTACACAATTGTAACATCTGTGGCCTTTAGTTAAGCACTTCATATTTGAAATCTGATCGTTCATGACATGGACGTTAGCGTTGTAAATGGAGCAATCCACCACACCCACCACACTATGTTGAACGTTCATTTGCGCATGCTAAAGGATCTGGTATTTCTATTATTGGCATATCTTTTTAATGTTAATAATGAGAGCTATACATTTAAGGAAGGATAGGCTATCATAAATGTTTAGCTTCAGCCTATTTCCTTTTCATCACCTCAAACACTGATGGATGTAAGACTTGTATACATGCTTAATGTCCCTTTAAAGTTAAAACTGTATATAGAATGCAGATATATGCAGAGAAACACAGAGACACTGGCCATCAACAACATCAATCACATTCCTAAGGCTAGCACCCATCATCAGCACCATCATCCATCCCCATAGCTTGATGGATGTAAGACTTGTATACATGCTTAATGTCCCTTTAAAGTTAAAACTGTATATAGAATGCAGCTATATGCAGAGAAACACAGAGACACAGGCCATCAACAACATCAATCACATTCCTAAGGCTAGCAGCCATCATCATCAGCACCAGCATCCATCCATCCCCATAGCAGAGTAAGACCTCTCCTAGGGGTTTTGTGAATAATCACATGAAGTATAAAAGTCTGATATATAAGAAAAGTTATAGTTATAATGGTAATGCCTTTATTGATTGTATGCTGTGCTTTGAATACACTATATTATTTGTACACAGCAAAAAGTGGGGTGTTGTTAAATGTTTTACTCTTTATACCAGAGTTAAACACTAAAGGGATTAGACAAATAACACTTTAAAACAGTTTAAAACATTTATTTTGGCAATAATATCCCAGTCCAGTCAGTTTTTCTGTCATTCATTCCAACATTATGAATGAAGGTATAACATACAAACTTTCATCTGAAACACTGTATGAGCTCTGAACATCAAATGGTGTATACATTTTAAGTTCAGACAGTTTAATTATACACCTTGCCTCACTTTTTGATACTCTGAATGCATGACGATGCTCATCAAACTTCTCTGTAAATAGCTTGCTTGAAAAAAACAAAATGTGGTCCTCTACTAAAAGTATGTCACTTATTTGACAAAAGACTGGCATGTCTTCTTCTATTGCACTGCAAACAACAAGTCCAGCTTTATACTCAACACCATCTACTTTAACCCAAGTGGTTGAGAAAACCTCTTTTGACAAGATCCTTTCAAGATTAGAATTGTTAACCACATTTTCACAACTGAGGGAAAAAGGTTTGATTGGCCCATGCTCATTGTGCTTGATGGAGGTTTCCCAGTGATGAGCAATGGTCATCTGATGCTTTTTAGCCAGTGATTTTGTTATGTTTTTGAATTTTTTAAAATAATCTTTAAACATCTTGTGTTTAGCTTCAAACCTCATACACCACATATGTAGTAATGGGCCAATTTTCCTTATAGCAGATGGATAATGGATCATGAAGTGATGCTTCAGTATTACATTTCTGTGTGGATACAAATGCTTAAATAGTGTGTGGTGCTCCAAAATCAAATGCTTTAAATATGTTGTCATGGCAGGAATAATGTCACCAAACAACAGTGGGATGTTTTTCACAAGACACAATGTCTGAATAGAATTCAAACCAATGCCATTGCCAGCACTCTCCAAAAGAATCCCTCTTTTTGTTTTTAATGCAATATTAGTGTAAGATGTTGACACTGTTTTCTAAATGACCACAAACCAAGTATTACTGCAGTGGTTCTCAACCTGTGGGTCGGGACCCCTAGGGGGTCGCCACATTATTTTCGGGGGGTCCGCATATGACAGTGAAAAATGGGGGATCTGCAAGCTTAGCAGATCTACAAGCTTGTAGATCAGCTATTTTTTTCACAATATTTATCTGGAACCATGTTAGACTAAATGTAATGCTTCAACTCATACAATTCCAAGTGCTTGTCTGGGTGAGGGGTCCCCAGTTCAAATATCATTATATTGGGGGGTCCCCACTTCAAATATCATTATTTTTGGGGGTCGAGGCCTGAAATGGTTGAGAACCACTGTATTACAGTACCAGCTGATGTATTTGCAATAGGCCATCTGATACTAAAAATGAATATGTTTGTGTTGGAGGGCTAAACTAAACTAGTGGTTTTCAAAGATTTTGTGTCAAGGGACACATGTATTCATCATGTTAAATAGTCTCTATAATGTGTGCACTCTTTATATTGTTTGCATATGCTAATGGAAAAACAAATAAGAAGCCCTATTTCATACTTTCACAACATTTGACTAGTGGAAATTGTAGATTTAAAAGCTTTTGATCTTGTAAGATGCCTTTTTTTAAGCTTGTAAATCAGCTATTCTTTGTTTGTTTGTTTTTTAGGATATAGTGTCTCTAGTGGGAAAGTGCTGATGTAGATAATAATTATTCATGAATAGTTTAGACCATTGAGGGGGTTCCAGGGGTTACATGGCGGCTTTCCGACATGTCGCCTTTCCGACGTTAACGAACCCTATACCTAACCCTCACCCTAACCCTAACCGCACACGGAAGCCACTAGTCGGAGTGGCGAGATGTCGGCATGGAAGACTGTTACCGGTTCCAGGTGGTCCCCAGCTAAATGATGGAGAGTTTGCATTATTAGAGAATGTAGAGTTTTATATTTTTTGATCAACCTGTTCAACCCTGTACTATGGTACCACATCAAAATTGTATAACAAAGTGTGTGTGTGTGTGTGTGTGTGTGTGTGTGTGTGTGTGTGTGTGTGTGTGTGTGTGTGTGTGTGTGTGTGTGTGTGTGCGCACACACAAGTGTTTTCTCTGTCACTGTAGGCATACCCACGGCTTACCCGGAGGAGATTTGCTTGGGTCGCCAAACATATCATTCATTGTAAGTATATTTACTTATTGAAAATATTGGGCTAAATAAACTTTGGCATAGAATAATACAAAGTAGATATAATGTGATTGAAAAATTGACTGGCCCCATAACCCCATTTACATGCAGAAATTCATCTGTCATCAGTCATCAGAGTAAAAATGTAAACGCCTCAATTGGAATAGAATATCCCAATCCCGAATAAATCTTCATTCCGGTCTGAGGGGTGGTATATACCGTTTGAATCGGTATAGATCACCATAACACTTTATTCCGAATGCTACTGGGAGTTTGGAATACATGTATTATTTTACACGTCTGCCCTTAGTCGACTATAGTGCTTTATGCCCATGTCCAAGCAGGTATGGCCATTTCGAGACATTTTATGCGTGCAGAAATGCGCTATTTTACCCATTTAGAAAAATACAAATGCACCAGTTTTGTCCCCGCATAATAAAATGCACTATTTACAAACCCATCGGCGAATTACAGTGCCATTGCCAATTGCAATGTATGGGTGTATGATGCTGTGTTTTTTAGTTCTGGGTTGTTTTTGGTGGAGGTCGCGTGTGGTTGCAGGGACTGCGCTTCAAAATATATTTTTATTTTCTTTTATCAGATAATAGCTGTTAGTGTTTGTCGGTTATTCATTTCTTAAGGGATAACAGGTTATGGGTTGGCCATCTCATAGTCCAAAGTTATATTCCGAATGAATGCTTCGGTCATGTAAACAATTGAGGACTATGAATACTTGTATTCAGGTTCCATGTAAACAGTTGGGTATGAATATCTGTTCATAATGAATTCCTTCATTCTGAATACATTTTGTGCATGTAACTGAGGCCACTGAGGTTCATGCTCACTAACGGTCTTCTTTGTCACTGTAGGCACACTGGCATACCCACGGCTTGCTCGGAGGACTCCAACCGCTGCCAATAGTTGACACCGGAGGAGATTAATTTGCTTGGGTCACCAAAAATATCATTCATTGTAAGTAAACAAGACCAGGAGACCTGGTTCTGCCAAACCCAGAATGAAGTCCTAGTATGTAACACACCTACAAACCATTTTATAACTGAAAAGCATAAATCATTTTAGGCTTGACGTGTGTGCAGAGTGTGTGCAGAGGAAAAGAGGATTTAGGTCTTCAATTCCGACATCCCCATATATGT
Source organism: Gymnoscopelus microlampas (assembly GCF_963454915.1). Lineage (NCBI taxonomy): Eukaryota > Metazoa > Chordata > Actinopteri > Myctophiformes > Myctophidae > Gymnoscopelus > Gymnoscopelus microlampas. The sequence continues at coordinate 56,389,879 of NC_139943.1, forward strand.
AGAAGGCCCATATATGGACGAAAGATCTTATAGAGTAGTGCTCTGACTTTATAAGATCAGAGCACTACGTCAGGGCTAAGCCGGTTTTGTCCCTTTTCAGAGGTCCATTCTATGCCCATGTATGGACGAAAGGGGGACAGACTTTTCTGGCTGGGACCTAAGGACAAAGGGGGCATGCCCATGTATGGACGAAACAGGTACAGAGCCTCATGTAAGCCATACCCTTTGGGTCTGGCAATATAACACATAATGGGCTAAATACACTTTGGCATAGAATAATACAAAGTAGATACTAGAAAAAGTGCTCCTCGGAGCACAACTCTCCGCCAGCAGACTTGTGTTGGGAATGTTGGGAATGTTCTACTTCTGGGAATGTTCTACTTCTTATGTTCTAATTCTAACAACAAATAGAACATGTTACTGTGTCATAGTAACATGACACAAGTGTCCTATCCGTCTGTATAACTGTCCTATCCGTCCTGTCTGTATAAGTGTCCTATCCGTCCTGTCTGTGTCATTTAACATGACACAATGTCTGTATAAGTGTCCTATCCGTCCTGTCTATGTAAGTGTCCTATCCGTCCTGTCTATGTAAGTGTCCTATCCGTCCTGTCTGTGTAAGTGTCCTATCCGTCCTGTCTATGTAAGTGTCCTATCCATCCTGTCTATGTAAGTGTCCTATCCGTCCTGTCTATGTAAGTGTCCTATCCGTCCTGTCTGTGTAAGTGTCCTATCCCTCCTGTCTGTATAAGTGTCCTATCCGTCCTGTCTATGTAAGTGTCCTATCCGTCCTGTCTATGTAAGTGTCCTATCCGTCCTGTCTGTGTAAGTGTCCTATCCGTCCTGTCTGTATAAGTGTCCTATCCGTCCTGTTTGTATAAGTGTCCTATCCGTCCTGTCCACCATTTCTCAGCCATTTCGTGATGGTTCCTGTCTTACCTCACTTTGAAAGAGGCACAGACTCTTTCAAAGTGACGCCATGTATTTGTAAGTGTTCTATCCGTCCTGTCTGTGTAAGTGTCCTCTTCCTCCTGTCTGTATAAGTGTCCTATCCGTCCTGTCTATGTAAGTGTCCTATCCCTTCTGTCTGTGTAAGTGTTCTATCCGTCCTGTCTGTATAAGTGTCCTATCCGTCCTGTCTGTATAAGTGTCCTATCCGTCCTGTTTGTATAAGTGTCCTATCCGTCCTGTCTGTGTAAGTGTCATATCCCTCCTGTCTATATAAGTGTCCTATCTGTCCTATCTGTCCAATTATGTATCCTATCTAATTGTTACAGTATCCACCATTTCTCAGCCATTTCGTGATGGTTCCTGTCTTACCTAGCCGCTATCCGTCCTGTCTATGTAAGTGTCCTATCCGTCCTGTCTGTGTAAGTGTCCTCTTCCGTCCTGTCTGTGTAAGTGTCCTATCCCTCCTGTCTGTATAAGTGTCCTATCCGTCCTGTCTATGTAAGTGTCCTATCCGTCCTGTCTGTGTAAGTGTTCTATCCGTCCTGTCTGTATAAGTGTCCTATCCGTCCTGTCTGTATTTCTCAGCCATTTCGTGATGGTTCCTGTCTTACCTCACTTTGAAAGAGGCACAGACTCTTTCAAAGTGACGCCATGTATTTGTAAGTGTCCTATCCGTCCTGTCTGTGTAAGTGTCCTCTTCCTCCTGTCTGTATAAGTGTCCTATCCGTCCTCTCTATGTAAGTGTCCTATCCCTTCTGTCTGTGTAAGTGTTCTATCCGTCCTGTCTGTATAAGTGTCCTATCCGTCCTGTCTGTATAAGTGTCCTATCCGTCCTGTTTGTATAAGTGTCCTATCCGTCCTGTCTGTGTAAGTGTCATATCCCTCCTGTCTATATAAGTGTCCTATCTGTCCTATCTGTCCAATTATGTATCCTATCTAATTGTTACAGTATCCACCATTTCTCAGCCATTTCGTGATGGTTCCTGTCTTACCTAGCCGCTATCCGTCCTGTCTATGTAAGTGTCCTATCCGTCCTGTCTGTGTAAGTGTCCTCTTCCGTCCTGTCTGTGTAAGTGTCCTATCCGTCCTGTCTGTGTAAGTGTCCTCTTCCGTCCTGTCTGTGTAAGTGTCCTATCCCTCCTGTCTGTATAAGTGTCCTATCCGTCCTGTCTATGTAAGTGTCCTATCCGTCCTGTCTGTGTAAGTGTCATATCCCTCCTGTCTATATAAGTGTCCTATCTGTCCTATCTGTCCAATTATGTATCCTATCTAATTGTTACAGTATCCACCATTTCTCAGCCATTTCGTGATGGTTCCTGTCTTACCTCACTTTGACAGTGGCGCAGACACTGTCAAAGTGACGCCATGTATTTATAGGCCACTATGCGTCACTAGCCAATCAGATCACAGTATTTCACCGTATTGTCACGTGTCACGTGAGGCTTGACCAATCGGTGTGTCATATTTAGAAAGTGAAAACAAAACTCTCCTGGCGGAGAGAATAATGTGATTGACAAATTGACTGAGGTTCTAGTTTTAGAGATCCTGGAGAAAGTTTGGTGTCAGCTTGAGCTCTCTTGGGCATGCTCACTAATGGTCTTCTTTGTCACTGTAGGCACACTGGCATACCCACGGCTTGCTAGGAGGACTCCACTGGCGAATTGACACCGGCGACACCGCTCCCTTCGTCCTCAATTCCAGCATCTCAACAGTGACCACGTATGTCTCCTCCATGTGTAGACAGTGCTGAGCCTCGGCACCTCTGTGCCTACTGACAGAGCTGCAGAGAAACCACAGCTTTGTTTCTCCCACCAAAATACACTGAACTCTAAACCATTTTTGATTTGGTAATTGTGACAGCCCTACCTGTTTATTTCTGCCAGTTTATTTCATGTTTTTCCTCATCCATTTGTTGAACATTGTTTCACTGCAAATTTAGTATGTGTGAGGATGTGTCTGAGACTGTTGTTCAGTTTATTCAGCACACAAAGCTGCACAGTAACACTCCCAACTATCAATATCAATGTGGTGTGCCTGACTGTACACGGAAGTACCGCAAAGTCACTGTTTTGCAAATGCATATGTATAGAGACCACAACAGACTGGGATCTTCTCTGCAGTGTTGCAAGCCATTTGACACAGCCTTAAAGTGTGTGGCTCAGTCTTGTTCATTTAAGTGTGATACTGTAACATCCCTTATGAAGCATTTGAGGTCACATTTAAAAGAAGGATTGGAAACCAAATGCCCATTCAGAGGTTGTGACTATACCTTTACAGTTGCATCCAGTTTAGACTCACATGTTTCCAGGAAACATAAGGATAGACGTGTAGAGGATCTAGATAATTCAGTTTTAGTTCCCACAGAGCATTTGGGTCAACCTGAGCCTAGTCAGTCATGTTCAGATGTTTCTGATGAACATGTTTGCCAGCCTGGCCTCCCACCATGCTTAGGCCATGACTTGTTTGAGGGCGTTGTAACTTATGACCTTGCTTTGTTCATTGGTAATTTAGTTAAGGAGAAGCATTTTGATTACCTGCAACTAAATCGGTGTAAGAACCAATTCAAAGATCAAGGATATGATGGCAATGACAAACCGGCAGACCTCTCTCCTGACAGTGAGAGACTAAGTGGGCATGCGGTTCAAAACTGGTGCTTTCTTAGATTGCTACCTCTCTTGGTGGGTGACAGGATTAAAGATGCTTGTGAAAAAAAGAAAAACTTATTAATCTGTGAAAATGGTTCTCTTTTTGATATTGTACTTTCATCCAAATGTTGCACTTTAACTAATTGTTAAATAAAAAGTTTACGTTAATAGTCCTTGTTTTCTTTTCTTTTTCATTGAGCAGATCCACAAAGCATGTTATGGTAAAATCACAGTTAAAGTCAATTTTACAATACTTTACTGTATGTAAATTTACAGTAAATGAAATTACTTTCACAGTAATGGTAATAATATATACAGTAAATAACTGTACTACATACTGGTAAATTACATTACTTTCACAGTAATGGTAATAATATATACAGTAAATAACTGTACTACATACTGGTAAATTACATTACTTTCACAGTAATGGTAATAATATATACAGTAAATAACTGTACTACATACTGGTAAATCACAGTAAATGACATTACTTTCACAGTAATGGTAATAATATATACGGTAAATAACTGTACTATGTACTGGTAAATCACAGTAAATTACATTACTTTCACAGTAATGGTAATAATATATACAGTAAATAACTGTACTAAATACTGGTAAATCACAGTACATTACGGTGATTTCACAGCTGTGAAAGTGCGGCAATTATTATCCAGTAATTTACTGTGAATTCACAGTGGATTGTTTAACAGTGTAGTAATGGGCCAATTTTCCTTATAGCAGATGGATAATGGATCATAAAGTGATGCTTCAGTATTACATTTCTGTGTGGATACAAATGCTTAAATAGTGTGTGGTGCTCCAAAATCAAATGCTTTAAATATGTTGTCATGGCAGGAATAATGTCACCAAACAACAGTGGGATGTTTTTCACAAGACACAATGTCTGAATAGAATTCAAACCAATGCCATTGCCAGCACTCTCCAAAATAATCTTTGTGGGACGGTTCTTTCGTTCTAAAAATCCATAATCAAATGAATAAATCCTGCAAAGTAAATCCTGTTCTGAAATAGTGTTGTGTGAGATATCCAAAAAGCAACTTCATTTCGTACTGAGTACTCACACTGAGTAATTGGGAGTAATTGGGATTTCATTTCTATTGCATATTTCATCTTACTTACATTTTGTTTACAAGGTGAATATGTAGGCTACACAGCATATGACTGTGTCCTTAATCATGTTTAAGGAAGGATAGGCTATCATAAATGTTTAGCTTCAGCCTATTTCCTTTTGATCACCTCAAACACTGATGGATGTAAGACTTGTATACATGCTTAATGTCCCTTTAAAGTTAAAACTGTATATAGAATGCAGCTATATACAGAGAAACACAGAGACACTGGCCATCAACAACATCAATCACATTCCTAAGGCTAGCAGCCATCATCAGCACCATCATCCATCCCCAATGGCCCATTTCATCAGCACATTTGATACACACATAGATTCACACCTCACACCTCTCACCTAATGGTCAATTAATGGTATGCAAATGTCTCCTGAAATCGTCTTTAAAAGCACAGCATGTCTGCTGCTATGCCACACAATCTCTGGACAGTGTGGTGTAAACATGTCTCGACAGAGAAACGCAGGAAAACCTAGCCGCTATAATGACTATGTTCTCCAGGAGAAGAAGGAGAAGAAGGGTCGGAAAAGAATAGCTGTGCCTATACCAACTACAACTTCACCTGATTCTATTCCTCGGAGAGAGAGAGATGCTGCTTCACCTGAGCCTGTAACTACAGCACAGGTGTCACCACCACGACCACCAGGGCCTGTTCCTGTGCCTCGGAACAGAACACGCACAACAGCTCCTCCAGAGACAGATGCTGCTTTAACTGAGCCTGTAACTACAGCAGTGGTGTCACCACCAGGACCACCAGGACCACCAGGACCTGTTCCTGTGCCTCGGAAAAGAACACGCACAGCAGCCCCTCCAGGGACAGAAGCTGTTTTACCGGAGATTATAGACCTAACTACACCACCACGACCTGTTCCTGTGCCTCGGAAAAGAACACGCACAGCAGCCCCTCCAGAGACAGACGTTGCTTTACCGGAGCCTACCGAGCCTGTAACCGAGCTTGTGCCACCAGCGCCAGCTGGCCAGCCAACTGAGACTGTTTACACGATCATACCGCAAGGCACGCAACGTGGGGGGCCACTGCTAGTCGATACCAATGGACACAGCTATATTATGAGGCTCCCTGCTAGCGCGAACCCTACATGGCGCTGCAGTGTGCGTAACAAAGCGAAGTTATGTCTCGCTACGGTTAAGCAAATTGGTGTTGTCTTTACGCCTGGGATACACGAACACATTCATTGCGGGGAGCCTGGAAAGGAAACAAAGGTGAAAATATACAAAAACACCATTGCAATGGCTAAGGAAAACCCGTTCCGGTCCGCTGGAGGCATTGTGGAGTCTGTACTGAGAGACGACATGCCTCAAGATTCGACGTGCACAATCAGGCTGGATCATCTCACGAGGGCAGCCAATAGACACAGAGAGAAGGGCAGGCCCAAGCATCCCACAGATGTGAACTTTGAGGTGAATGCTCTGCACATACCAGAGGACTTTCTCCAGGGCGACATCACCATCCCAGCGGCACGAGAGGCAGACAATGCCCGGCACCTGATTTTCGCGACACCCCAGCAACTTGAACTTCTGCAGTCTGCAAAGCAAATCTTTATGGATGGCGAGGTCTAGCCTGGTCTCCTTTCTCTTTTTTATTCCCCCATTTTTTTTGTATATAACTATTTTTGATAGTTTGATAGTATGACTGAAATAGTGCACATTCGATCAGACTCAGCCTTTTTGTAATATACTACTATTTTTGACCTTTTTTTCAATCATTGAAATTGTTTTGATAGTATGACTGAAATAGTGCACAAAGACTCAGCCTTTTTGTAATATACATTTTATTTCAATTTTTTTTGTATATACTACTATTTTAGACCTTTTTTTCAATCATTGAAATTGTTTTACACTGCCCTGTTTTGTCAAATAAAATAACAGTTACTTTAATTCATTTCACCTCTTGTGTTGTGTTTAATGATGGCAACTAGTGTAGATCTGCTACTTTCAAATGATTTTAGAGGAGAGGAGGACAAAACAGACACAATAAGGCATACATTATTATTTCATTTAGAAAAGAAGGTTTACAAAAACACTTCTTAAAAAAAAGTATGCAACTGGGGGAGCATGCTTACAATATTTACTCTTAAATATACTATAAATATACTCAGGACCTCCCTCACCGTCACCTTGTACCTTGTACTCTACTACCCTCTAGGGGTTACACAGAGCTACTACTTCAGACAACCAGACCCGGTCGATTTGGGTCCAGCTGTCTCAAATTCGCGGCTGGTCGAGTTGTCTTGGGTTGACCAACACAGTCTCACTGCCCCGAAGTCACATATTGACTTTTTTGCAGAACGCCTTCTAGTCACATTGTGACTGCCCAACGTCATAATGTGACTTCCCAGCAGTCATAATGTGACTTTAGGGTAGCTCCATTGAGATACATAGCTGAATAGACAACATGCGTTAAAAGCTGTGGTTTAAATGCAACATAACACACGTCACCACCCAAACAAACCTGGAAATATTCTGTGCATTTTCATATTTTGTTGATCATTTTTCGATAAGTGTTTGTTGAGAACGATAGATTTGTTTAACTTTTCCAACCCCCTGACGTCACGTCAGATTACTTCCTGCATTCTGCGACGTCTTTTTCAGTGTCAATAAAGATCGGACAAAAAGAGGACCAAAAAAATGTTTTATGATCTATCTATCTATCTACATAAACGTTCAAAAGTGCTGACCCTATGGCCACAAATGTTGCAATTATGTACGGGTCCTTAAAAGTACCCGTATCTTCCGTATTTTTTAATGAAAAGTATTTTAATCTGATTGGTGGCCATTTTATCAGAGAGTTGTAATGTTGCGTGAGTGCAGTACACCTCTCAACCCATAGGGTCACGTGAAAACATATGGCAGAAATGGCCAGCAATTGGATTAAAAGTTTTTTTATTGAACATAAAAAAAAATAAGGGTACTTTTGAGAACCCATATATAATTATAACATCCGTGGTCATAAGTTAGTATCTTTTTATTTGAAATTTGAACGTTTATGTAGATGTACGGGTAATATATAGAAAAATGCAAACACCAAGTTGAAGTTCCGCCATGACTGCCATGATTTTTCTATTTCGACATTCCTGCTCTCACGACGACCCACAATTCATAGCGATGTCCTCCATGCACAGGTATGTTACGTGACTTATTTTGTCTTCATTCATCTAATAATAAAATCTTTAATCTGCACCACTAAATGACATAAGTACAACACAGGGTCTTTGTTAACATGTTGGTGTGTGTGTAGAAACTAGAAAGTTGTTGGATCTGTAAATTTAAGATGGCTTTTTTTGGGAGATTTCATGTAGCTAAACTAAGTGCTAGCCTAGCTAAGTGCTACAACAACAACAACAACAACAACAACAAGAGTCAGTACCTTTAGATTGAATCGGCTGTTGTTGGCCTTTCCTTGTATATTTGATATTATTTTTCACATCTGCCTTTGTGGACTTTGTTTGCAAACACTAAAAGCAAACAGAAATGTTGAATTTATTTACAATTTCCACTCCAGTGTAGGGTGGTCCAGGGACCTAAGAGCAGTGGTTCTCAGCCTGTGGGTCGGGCCCAGGGGGGTCCCCACATGTTGTTTTTTTGTTTTGTGTTTTTCGGGGGGGGGGGGGGCGGGTAAAGTGACAATTTAAGACAGTAAAGTGACAATATAAGGACAAAAAAGAAGGGAAAAAATAAATGAAATGAAATGCATAAAAATGCATCAAGAAAATACTATACGAACTGATCAAACATTAACCAAATTGTCAAATAATATAAGAAAGAGGTAAATATTGATCTACAAGCCTTGTGAGCTTGTAGATGTGCTATTTTCACAATGTTAATCTTTGGAACCGAGTCAAACTAAAAGTAACACCTCAACAACTCCTACATTCCAAGTGCTTGTCAGGGTGGGGGGTCCCCAGTTCAAATATAATTATGATGATTATTATAGAGGATTTTGTGATATTATTGGGCTATTCTAAAATAGCTGATCTAAAAGCTCACAATGCCTCGTGATGATGTGTTTTAGGTCTGCTTTTGGACAGTATGAACCATTGTAAGATATACTGTAGCATGTCTGGATGAAGGCTGTTTACTGTTTTTGTTTTATTTCTCTTGCAGATTACTACTGATTTACCAACATACCTACGTGTTCTCCTCCTACAGCGGAGCTGTCTGCAGGACGCCGGTGAGCGGCAACGCGGAAACCCCGGACTGGATTTCGCGGACTGAACGGAGTTATACTGGCCGTCTAGTCACGGTTGTGGCGGCCCACAAAAACCGGATCGGATTCACCAAAGGACTGGACCGGACTGATTCAAACTCGGTATCTCTAACCCACCTAATCCACTGACTTGCTTCCTTCCTCAGTTATTGATGTGTAGTTACATGTTATATGAATTGATGTTGCTTGCTATTTTAAATGTTGATCCAATGACGTATTGTATTGAAAAGGGTACCCTTGCATAAACTGTCTGTTAGTTTTATATAATAAAAGGTATATATTTTTATACGTACATACTGTGTCGTGTCATTCACTCTGTATATTGGTGTGAACGGGAGTCCGAACCTAGAGTGGTAACAACTCTACCCAAAAACCTGTTACATTTACTGTACATGCATGTAATATTATATGCATTTATAAATACAGGGTGTCATATTCATAATGTTCAAGGTAATAATGATAAAATCACAGTAAGTTGGTGTCTGGCGGTTCCACCAGTTAGTGCACTAAACATTATGCTATTTAGTAGTTTAGTTTTCAAATATTTATTATCTTTATCTCGTTATAACGACCATTCAAAGTCATTAGGTGTTGTGTGTGCAATATGACGACTGTAGTTATGTAGGCTGTAGAAGACACTTTGTAGGGAAGCAATAAAATAATTGTCAGTTCACACACCAGGGCCACCTGGTGAGACAGTGAAAAATCTAATTGTAATCAATGACCACATTTGCATGGATATAGGTCATTTTCTAAAGACAGCTAAGCGATCATTTACAAGACAAAAGGAATGTTGCAGTGCAAGTGTGAAGTGGGTGAGGGAGATATTTCTAAAGACCTTGTAATTCTAGAGAACACATTATGTTTGTCAAATAAATGAAGAGTTATTCTGCAAGCAGTTATTCTTTCACCACACCAGGTTGTATTGTTCTGAAGGAATTTGGAGCAATCATGTAAAATAGGAACTTGAATGGTTTATCTATCTTAATGGCTCTGCTGTGGCTCTGCTGTGGCTCTGCTGTGACTATGAACTTAGAAACACTGGTATGTTTGAAACAACATGGGCAAGAACCAATACTAAACAACACTGTGTATCAGTAAAAGGTGTAAGTTTGTGGAGCTGTTGCGATAATGAATTGAGGAGGTGTAGATCGATCTATGTCTTTAAAAAAACATTTGAATAATAATGAAAATAAAACGAAGAATAAAACAAAAAAAAACAAAAAAAGAGTAAAAATAACAAATCATGTATGTATAAAAATATATGTGAACATGCATTGTATTATGAAGCCAAAACCTTTGTCCTGTTTTTTTCTGTATTCTTTTTTCCTTCTCCTTTTAATTTCACTTTTGTGAGAATTAAATTGATTTTCTTTGATTGTCATGGATATATTTTATGTTGAAAGGCTAGGCAATATAAGCTATGTAGCTTCAGCCTATACCTTTTTTTTGTCACAACTATGTCATGTATTATTGCTGCTGTTGTTTTAAGAAAATAGAGCATATTGTTTGCATAGTGTACAAATGACCAAAAATAAAAACCTGCAAAGTGAAGTGAAGTGCTTGAATAGCAAGATTGAGATGAGAGAGACTCATCCACACAAGGACATGACTAGTGTTGTTTATTGTAAATGTAAAGGAAAGCAGGACATGAGAAATGGTTAGCAATGATGACCATTACAGACAAAGGTGAAATTAGATGTATATATTTACTTTTCATATCAGAGATAGTTTGAGTTGAACTATTTATGTAATGTGTTTATGTTAACTTAATTCATCACATTACATTCACAAATGACACAAGGGTTAATTAGCAGAACATTGTACATCCCATCTTAAGACCTGACTCAGATGAGAGAATTATTTCATATTCACTCATATATGTATTAATGAGTGAATACAACATTGTTGAAGTCTGAAGATACTGATTGTCTGTTTACTGTTCATGCATTTATAAATACAGGGTGTCATATTCATATATGTTACGTCAATCTTATAGGAATTAAGACATATTTGAATTGCATGCATATTACAAATCAATTCATCCACAAATGGATGCTCTTGGTTCTCTTGTAACAGAAAGTCATATGTTTCTAGAAGGTTGCATGGGTGGAGCATGTCTCAAATAAGTTACTGACTCCACCCCAGGCTCTCTGGTATAAGAAGAGCTTGTAGTTGTAATTTATCCACAACTCCTCCAGGATATCAATCATTTCTGATCAGATCTGACTGTGGACTCCAGAATTCAGTGGAAGATGAACTCTCTCAACCCAACCCAGGACAGTTCTTCTGAACAGGAGGGACCCAAAGAAAATGGTATGTTACTTTCTCTACCTCCTTTCTAGTTTTAATTTCCCTTATGTCGTACAAATGTTTTATTACTTTAATTTTCAAGTTTTAAGCAGTCCCACTACTTATCTCAAAATCTTTACTTTGTGTATCTTACTTTGTGTTTCATTTCAATTTGACCTGTAGCTTTGCTGTAGATTATTATCACTATATATTATTTATCTTTATTACTTCTCTGTCTCCTTTGTGTTTGTTTGTATATATATATATATATATATATATATATATATATATATATATATATATATATATATATATATATATATATATATATATATATGTATATATATATATATATATATATATATGTATATATATATATATATATATATATATATATATATATGTATATATATATATATATATATATATATATATATATATATATATATATATATATATCACCATGGCTGGCGGTTAACTTTATGTAATTACGTTGTAAATTTGAACTAGATTCCCACATCTAAACTATATTTCCTTTGTCTTTCTGCAATCCAGTGTTGCATCATCAGCCTGGCTTCCCTGTGCTACCAGCAGTAAATGAACAAAGAAGCGTGGCTAAACCAAAACGACACTGCTGTGATCAGTGTGGACAACACTTCAGTTACATGTCCAAACTTAAAAGACACCAGACAATTCACACTGGCGAGAAACCTTATAGCTGTGACCAGTGTGGACAACACTTCTCTGAGATGTCCACCCTTAAAAAACACCAGAGAATTCACAATGGAGAGAAACCTTATGGGTGTGATCAGTGTGGACAACACTTCTCTCAACTCTCCAGCCTTAAAAAACACCAGAGAATTCACACTGGAGAGAAACCTTATGGATGTGATCAGTGTGGACAAAACTTCGCTGTGATGTCCACCCTTAAAAAACACCAGAGAATTCACACTGGAGAGAAACCTTATGGGTGTAATCAGTGTGGACAACACTTCTCTGTGTTGTTCGCCCTTAAATCACACGAGATAATTCACACTGGAGAGAAACCTTATGGGTGTGAACAGTGTGGACAACACTTCTCTGTGATGTCGGCCCTTAAATCACACCAGAGAATTCACACTGGAGAGAAACCATATGGATGTGGTCAGTGTGGACAAAACTTCTCTCAAATGTCCACCCTTAAAACACACCAGAGAATTCACACTGGAGAGAAACCATATGGCTGTGAACAGTGTGGACAACACTTCTCTCAAATGTCCAGTCTTAAAACACACCAGAGAATTCACACTAGAGAGAAACCATATGGCTGTGAACAGTGTGGACAACACTTCTCTCAAATGTCCAGTCTTAAAACACACCAGAGAATTCACACTGGAGAGAAACCATATGGCTGTGAACAGTGTGGACAACGCTTCTCTCAAATGTCTGGTCTTAAAAAACACCAGAGCATTCACACTGGAGAGAAATCCTAATTTGGACAATGTGGAATTAATTTCACTCAGTTATGCAACCTAAAATGTCTGGTGTTGAAGCAAGTTAGTACAAATTGCTGTATGCCTTCTGGACTTGTTGTATGTTGTGTTTTATATTCCTGATTGCTGCTATAGATACCATACCTGTCATCATGAAATGTTTAACTTCATTACACCTAGTTGATATATTGCATGGTTGTGTTATCACTGTCTTGCTGAACATGTCCCATCAATATTTCACTTATTGTACTAAGTAAGTGACAAATAAACCCTTCTTGATTGATTCTTGATTTGTTTCCCCCTCTTTTTTTCTTGTATGTATAATTTGTAAGGCACACTAGTATATATATAGAGAGAGAGAGACTCATCCACACAAGGACATGACTATTGTTGTTTATTGTAAATGTAAATGAAAGGAGAACATGAGAAATGGTTAGCAGTGATGACCATTACAGAAAAAGGTGAAATTAGATGTATGTATTTACTTTTCATATCAGAGATAGTTTGAGGTGAACTATTTATGTAATGTGTTTATGTTACATTAATTCATCACAGTACATTCACAAATGACACAAGGGTTAATTAACAGAACATTGTACATCCCATCTTATGACCTGACTCAGATGAGAGAATCCCACCTCTAAACTATATTTCCTTTGTCTTTCTGCAATCCATCATCAGCCTGGCTTCCCTGTGTTACCAGCAGTGAATGAACAAAGAAGCGTGGCTAAACCAAAACGACACTGCTGTGATCAGTGTGGACAACACTTCTCTGTGATATCCACCCTTAAAAAACACCAGAGAATTCACACTGGAGAGAAATCTTATGGGTGTGATCAGTGTGGACAACACTTCTCTCTGATGTCCACCCTTGATTTTAAAATTCTTTTAATAGTTTATAAAGCTCTAAATGGTCTGGCACCTTCCTACCTATATGACTGCCTAGAGAGACATGATCCAAACCGGACCCTCAGGTCTTCAAGTGCTGACCTACTCGAGGTGCCTAAAATGACATACAAAAAATACGGTGAAGCAGCATTCTGCTTTTACGGACCAACAGTGTGGAATAAACTCCCATTACACCTAAAACAGGCAGCCTCTGTCGATAGCTTTAAAGCACAGCTCAAGACCTATTTCTTCACTCTTGCTTTTAGCTGACTCTTTGGTTGATTTTTAAGTCCTCACTGTATTGCCTATTTTAATGTTTTATGCTTTTGCTTTTATTTTATTTTATTTTTTGTTTGCTTTATTGTTAAATTGGTTGTAACTGTAACTGTATTCTTGCTCTGTAAAGCACTTTGCGCTGCATTTCATGTCATGAAAGGTGCTATACAAATAAAGTTTATTATTATTATTATTATTATTATTAAAAAACACCAGAGAATTCACACTGGAGAGAAACCTTATGGGTGTGATCAGTTTGGACAACCCTTTTCTCTAATGGCCCACCTTAAAACACACCAGAGAATTCACACTGGAGAGAAACCTTATGGATGTGTTCAGTGTGGACAACTTCTCTCAAATGTCCAACCTTAAAACACACCAGAGAATTCACACTGGAGATCAACCTTATGGGTGTGATCAGTGTGGACAACACTTTTCTCTAATGGCCCACCTTAAAACACAACAGAGAATTCACACTGGAGAGAAACCTTATGGCTGTGAACAGTGTGGACAACACTTCTCTAAAATGCCCAGTCTTAAAAAACACCAGAGAATTCACACATGAGAGAAATCCTAATTTGGTCAATGTGGAATACATTTTACTCAGTTAAGCAGCCTAACATCTCTGTTGTTCAAGCCAGTACAAATTGCTTTATATCGGTATGCCTTCTGATATTGCCTATATTCCTGATTGCTGCTATAGATACCATACCTGTCATCATGAAATGTAACTTCATTACACCTAGTTGATATATTGCATTGTTGTGTTATCGCTGTCTTTGCTGAACATGTCCCATCAATATTTCACTTATTGTACTAAGTAAGTGAATAAACCCTTCCTGATTGATTCTTGATTTGTTTACCCCTCCTTTTTTCTTGTATGTAGAATTTTCAAGGTAATAATGACAAAATCACAGTAAGTTGGTGTCTGGCGGTTCTGCCAGTTAGTGCACTAAACGTTATACGATGTAGTAGTTTAGTTTTCAAATATTTATTTTCTTTATCTTGTTATAACGACCATTCAAAGTCATGAGGTGTTGTGTGTGCAATATGATGCCTGTAGTTATGTAGGCTTTTGTCTTGTTTGTAATAAACATTTCAAGTTAAGATGCTGCTTGCAATGTGTTGGCAAACAGCAATTAGACATACATCAATAAAGACAGCATTTACTCCAGAATGAATCTTCCCGTAATGACATTTCTCTTTGTTAACAGCAGGTCATAGTTATTCAACTTTATTCATTTCAACTATAGCATATGTTTTCACACTGTGTTACTTACTACAAAATAAGCTTTTACCAAGAAATAACAATCTGACTCTAACTTCATCTCTGTCCCATGTCCTAGAGACAGAGGGAATTAACAGATGTTCCACTTTGACCATCACCCTTGCATAAGGACAATAGCCCTGAAATCAACCTCCTGATTAACAAAAGAACTTGGCTCTATGACTTGTTTTGAGTTCACACTCAAAGCTGGGAACCTCTGTTTCAGGACAAAAGGCAGGAAAGATCTGAACACAATAGAATAAAAGCTTCTTCTGTCTTCTTTGGTTAATCAAATCAAGAGGTGTTTTCTCTGTACCTTCTCAAACCCCCACGCACCTGGGCTTCTAAACTTAAACCATGGCCAGAACTTTTGGAGTGCTTGGGAATGCAAATTGATGATCGCATCCCCCCAGATGGGACACAACTGTAGAACTCAAAAATCACCCAGTATTTGTGACACAATATTAAATCAGATGTCTTACATATGAAATAGCATGTTCATGTTTGAAAGTTTACTTCATAACCCCTCTTGGGAGACTTAATAACGTCTCCCACAAAGGAACTTTCAAACCTGTGAAATAATACAACTCCGGGTTAAAGTCTCTTTCAGCCATCTGTCCGCCCTAAAGAGAATCAACACTTAACAACCTGCTTATGTATGCCACTGAACCTGCAAAACAATCGTCATTTGGTTACCGATCAAAACACATCGTATAGCATCCTGTAACAAAAAGTGTCCTTCAGTGTCCACGCGCGCAGAAATGATTTTCTGTTTTTCTTTTTTCGCCTGAGCTAACAACGCAATTACTGGATTCTTCTTCTTTGAATGTCCATGTTTTGCACACCGATTCCTCGAGCACTTGGAGAACAATGTTCCCCATTGTCCAAAAACTAAAGCCACGAAAAAGACTTTCACCAGGCCACCTCCTGTAACCTTGAAATCCCTGCCTTTCGGTATGCGCCCACACCTACTTTTCAGCGCTTTCAGACAAAAAACAAAAGGGAGCATCCCCCCATATGTAGTAATCTCCAATCTGCAAATGACATTTTGTTGAATCTCAAAGGCCCGTAGAGCTGGATTCTGGAACATCTAGCCGTCTGCTTGATGTCTGTGGCTCTATAGACCCCCGTCCTTCTACTGTCCTGTAGTGTTGTAGTTCGGAGGTTTCTCACCGCTCCTTATCTGCCGAGTTGTCAAACACATGCCTCTCCTGTCGTAGGCCTCCTGTTGAGCTGTCAAACCGGACCTTGTCATGGA
Organism: Gymnoscopelus microlampas; assembly: GCF_963454915.1. NCBI lineage: Eukaryota > Metazoa > Chordata > Actinopteri > Myctophiformes > Myctophidae > Gymnoscopelus > Gymnoscopelus microlampas. The sequence goes on from NC_139943.1 coordinate 56,406,304, forward strand.
CGTTTGCAGAGCTGGGTTGACGAGTTGACCTCCATGGCTCCCTGCTGTCAAACTGGACCTTGCCGTAGACGTTTGTAGGGCTGTGTTGAACCGGTAGACCTTCTCGTCTTTGCAGCAGTCATCTCCTCGACCTTCGTCTGGTCTGCTGTCATCTGGGACCCTTCTGTTCTCCTGGTGCCCTGTAGCGACGCGTTAGATGAGCCAAAGCTGATGAGTAGACCGACGGCCTGGCGATCGATGCTCCTTTCTCCGCTGATGCCGTGACACAAGGGTTGAGATGACTTCAGGTTGAAGGGCCTCGGACCAGCACAGCTTTCCTGGTGTATCGATTTCTTTGACTTTGGCTCCATTTGACATCCCACCGACTCCATCTTGCAGCCCTGGACACCATCCACTCAGCCATGATCCCCTCTGGATTATCAGCCATCTGTGTCTCCAAGTTCCTCCAGCTTTCTCCAACTCCATTCCTGACATGAAAATACTTGGCAAAACTTTCCCTAAACTTTTCCTAATAAATCAAACATTTATCAATGACAATAGATGTGTCCAAACAGATAATACATTTTAACTAGGTCTTAGCCAATTGATTCCTACATAAATTACTCTAGCTCAATTTTCCTTTTAACTCTATTTTAACAAAAATTCAAAATGTATACTACAGTACTCTCTGTACAAGCATCCCCTCTTGGTCCTAAATTTAGTAATAACAGAATTTCTCTCTCAATATTTTCAAAATGTGTACACTCCTTAGAGCCTAATAAATCTATACAGATCAGTGCTGGTGATGTTTTTGCCACCAGGGTGCAAAGCCGTTTTAAGCAAATGGAACAAAGACCCCCCTAACTATCTGTCAATTTCTATCTAATCTGTCTACCTTATTCCTATCATTCGACACCCGGGCATGAGAATTGCTAACCAATCCCCTCCCCCAAGATCCATCGATATTCACTCCACGAAGAGTATAGCTAAAAGATAACCTTAGGTCTGTTCCAGAAAAAGACTGTTTCCACCCCTGTTAACTCACATCATCCAACACTTACCTTAAAAACTGCGGTCCAATTATCTTTCTTTCCCTGGTTCCTAACAAAAACAAACAAACGAAATATGGTAATTTCAAAGCACAGACATCTCCTATTAAATGCTTGGATTTTGTATATTGTTCTGTTACCTTATATAAACGAATTTCAGCCTATTTTTAGCACCAGTACTGAACCACTGAATTAAGTATGTAAGTCCACTATCGAAACTCTATTATATTAGTCGATTCGTGATATGAAAAAGAATAGTGATCCAGACCGGGAACTGTTTATAAGCTGTCACTCAATTTAAGGCAAATTTACAGTTTACATTTTAGCACCAAAGAGAAAGGTCTATGTCCTTTTAAAAACCTGAATGAAAAAGTGTAGTCCCTTCCTAGCCATCAGAAGGCCAACAATGACTCTGTCCTAAGATCTCCTATTTAATAAACTAAAATCTAATTCACTTTAGCAAAATAAGAATCACAAATATCTCCCTGTTGCAGTATAGTTCAGGTGTTTTTTGGAATGAACCCCCAAACCCCTGCAATCAGAAAGCCAGTGAAACTTCTACTTTACGGTTTCTCCATTTTAACCTTCAATTATATCCAAACCATTACTTTTAAAATCAGCTGCGCATCATGGCTTAGTACAACTGAATAAGGTATCTATCAATCAAAGCACGTTTGTGTAGCTAAGACATCCGTTCTTTAACTTCTAGGCACCTTTTAACCGATCCAATACATTGCCAGGTCATGGTATTCCTCATCATGCTCAAACCTTCGTCCCTTCCGAAAAGAATGCATCATTCTGTTCCTGGCCAGTACAACAGAACTAATCCGGGCGTGCACTCCCAGATTGCATCTCTCCGAAAAAGGCCTCGATTTCACACAACCAGGACAACACATCACAACAATACACTAGACCAGCCAAACAATTAAGCCGCCCTGAATGAAGCTCTAATCAAACCGAATCAATCCTATATAATAAAACCTTAGCTCTCAATATTTAAATATCTTCACACGGACATCTACAAATCTATAGTTGATCAAATTTAACCTTTGCTCTTATTATTTCTTTATACTGTGACATTCCAATTTTTCCTTTCTTCTAAATTCACTTCTTACTGTCCTATTTTGTAGATTACTTTAACAGTTCAAAGATTATTTTCACTATCATTTAGACTAAATCGTTATATCAGTTAAATATTTAAACAATCATTTCATCTCACCCCTCTACAACACTCTTTGCAAAAGATGTGTTGTATAAAAATGAAATCCACCAATCTATCTCAAAAACAACACCAGATCCAAGCTATTCCAAGCACCGAAAAACTCTCAACATCCAGTCCAACAAAAATAAAAAATAAAATAAAACTACCTCCACAAGACGCAACATTCGCCGCAAACACACGACCGCTCACACACACCAGAGAAAACATCAGACACACATTCACACACACACTTTATCCCCAACATACACACACGCTCTATCACAGACCATTCGTCAAAAATCCACGCACGAGACAAACACAGACACAGAATCACACTCACATCTCCATTGTCCAGTCCAAGAAAAAATTGCACTACCACGAAAGTGATAATTTAAGAAAGCAGTACGCAGCCGAAAAGCCACAAAGTAACCTCAAAGTAAGAGTGATCACACGCTCCTTGCGTCCAGCGCGCGCAGCCTCTGATCATCTAAATCTCCTCCTTGTACCTCCAACACACATACTCACAGACATGCCACTCGCCCCTACAACAAAGACTCATCACATACCTTCACAAGACTAACATTAAAAGAACAGTAACATTACCACGAATGTGATAATTAAGATATCATTACACAGCCGAAAAGCCATGACCCCACAAAGACGTCCCCAAGAAAGTCGCATTACGAACGTAACACATAAAAAGTTCAACCCCAAAAAAAACTCCCATGCGATCACAAAATAAACAATGCCTTGTACCTAAATGTATCTCTTTTCTCCCTACACGGTAGAACACTACAAAATATATACTCATAGGAATTCAACCATATTCTGCTATAGTACTCAATGATGTGACTCAACTGATTCTTAGACTGACGCCGATAGTAATTTTCATAATTACAGGTATTTTCCAATGTTCCCAAGATACATACAAGGCTTACTCTTATACACTTTAAACTGAACCCAGGATTTCTGTCGGGCTAAGGCACTCGAAGTCCATCGCGCGCCGATATCTAAAAGCAATCGTACACTTACTTTCAGTTTATAATCGGACCCTGGGCCCAGTTTAAGCCCACCACGGTGGCTCTATACTTTTCCAAACGTTACAGTGGTATTTGTTTTATTGTAAGCGGCCTTGTACTTATACTTTTCCAAACGTTACAGTGGTATTTGTTTTATTGTAAGCGGCCTTGTACTTATACTTTTCCAAACGTTACAGTGGTATTTGTTTTATTGTAAGCGGCCTTGTACTTATACTTTTCCAAACGTTACAGTGGTATTTGTTTTATTGTAAGCGGCCTTGTACTTATACTTTTCCAAACGTTACAGTGGTAATTGTTTTATTGTAAGCGGCCTTGTACTTATACTTTTCCAAAATCAAATAATAGGTTTGTTTAGCCATGATTAAATGATCTTGAATGTTGAAAAGATGTTCAAATCGTACCCAAAAACAAATACAATAAGCCCGTCCCCGCTCCCAGACCCACTACATGAGTCAAGAACCTGGAGGGCTATTACACCGTTATAATAAGTACGATCAGAACATCATCAGCCCCAGGCCTTTAACGGCTTCAGAAGCGCTTTTGTGCTACAAAACACTTACCTTAGGCCCCGGGTTCTCCCCCCAAAAAAAACCTCCCCCTCAGGAAACCAGCCATTCGCCCTTAAAATCAAAAATAAAACCACACAAAAATCAGGTTCTTTTCGTATACCCCATTCTTCAAAAAGAAGAAAAGCATATTAAGACGACTGCCGACAACGCCATTATATGTTGTATATTTTCGATCCCAAGAGCGGGCTATTAATAACAGTTTCCTGGGAAAGAAGCTCTAAAGTAGAGGAGTCCAGAGTCCAAGGATTTAGTCAGGGCATCTTTTTATTTCAGCCTGACCGGCCGTCTGCCAGGGTGGTCAGATCAGGCAGAGCGCCCAGTCACATACAAACACAATCATTTATACACTGTTTACCTCCTGTCAACAAGGGGAGGGGTCAGGTAGTTTAAGCCCAACCCCACTTTCTATAGTTCTGACAGGGACGTTGTCGGGCCGAGTCCCCGCCTACCATGTTGGTATCACACATTTAGCAGTTATACAGTGTAACAATCTTGTCTTATTTCTATTTATCAAACTTTACGTTTACACAAAGGCTGGTTTAGTATTTCTTGTTCAACATCTCTCAAGCTTTAAAATGAATCCACACACTTTAAACTTCATGGTTTCAAACAGCAATTAGACATACATCAATAAAGACAGCATTTACTCCAGAATGAATCTTCCCGTAATGACATTTCTCTTTGTTAACAGCAGGTCATAGTTATTCAACTGTATTCATTTCAACTATAGCATATGTTTTCACACTGTGTTACTTACTACAAAATAAGCTTTTACCAAGAAATAACAATCTGACTCTAACTTCATCTCTGTCCCATGTCCTAGAGACAGAGGGAATTAACAGATGTTCCACTTTGACCATCACCCTTGCATAAGGACAATAGCCCTGAAATCAACCTCCTGATTAACAAAAAAACTTGGCTCTATGACTTGTTTTGAGTTCACACTCAAAGCTGGGAACCTCTGTTTCAGGACAAAAGGCAGGAAAGATCTGAACACAATAGAATAAAAGCTTCTTCTGTCTTCTTTGGTTAATCAAATCAAGAGGTGTTTTCTCTGTACCTTCTCAAACCCCCACGCACCTGGGCTTCTAAACTTAAACCATGGCCAGAACTTTTGGAGTGCTTGGGAATGCAAATTGATGATCGCATCCCCCCAGATGGGACACAACTGTAGAACTCAAAAATCACCCAGTATTTGTGACACAATATTAAATCAGATGTCTTACATATGAAATAGCATGTTCATGTTTGAAAGTTTACTTCACATGTTTCATTAATTATTATACTACCAGAGGAAGATATTAAGTTTAGACCTAGTGAGAGGTCAAAGTGTGTTCTATGTTGTCACATTTAGCTTTAATACATCAGTGTTACATTTGGTCCTAAATAAGAGTCAAATGTTCACATTAGTTCTGATGCAACATGTGACCCTGATGACTGAATCCTAATGTTGTGTTATTGTGTACACACAATACAGTACATAGGATTTATTTGTCTGTCTGTTTTAACTGTCTCTCTTCTTCTTTTATCAGGTATTCTGGTGCCGACAACAAATGAGAATCTTTAGACTCATCCCACACACCTAGGTTCACTTCCTCTTTCTTTTTACTAAATGTTTTTTTTTGTTAGTCTTTGTGAGTCTGCCACCCAGTGTGACAAATCTGCCGGCTGGAATTGCTGGATAGAAAAAATTACACCGGCTTCCCTTTCTTTCAAAAGCTTCCTTGGATTCAGTCAGGAAGTGATGTGCCTGTGATACAGTTCAGTGAAGAGAGGACACAATGCAGCCAAACTCTGAACCAATCATTTGAACTAAACATTTAATTGAACTGTACCCAATGATTCGGTTCATTGAACACAACATTTCAGTGAACTGTACCCAATGATTCAGTTCATTGAACACAACATTTCAATGAACTGTACCCAATGATTCAGTACATTGAACACACTGAGCATTCCATCACTAGCAGGATCAAAGACAGAACCTTGTGGTCCAAAGGAGAGTGTTCTACCAACTGAGCTGCCCTTCCTACTAAGATACACTATTGAGAAAGTATTGGTCAAATGTTGTTTGAATGGACTGAGTTGTTTCTACTTTGATGGTTACTGTAGTTGCAGGTAGGGTGCTGGGAGGTTAGGTTTTTAAGTAGTTTACTAATAACTTGTTCATGATCTATTAACTATTACTAGCATAGTTTTAAATCATTACATCATTAACTAGGGTTGTAGTTGAGACCACTTAAAGCGAGTCCAAGTCAAGACTAAGTCCGAGGGGGGGGGCGAGTCCGAGTCAAGACCTAGTCCGGAAGGCCAGGGAGGGGGTCGAGTCCGAGTCGAGGCCGAGACCGACAGGAGGCGAGACCGAGTCGAGACCAGATTTAAAAAAAAAAAATATTATTCGATAGCTGTCCATAAGCACCAGACAGCTCTCTAATAATGTTAATGTGAATGGGCTCCTCATAATATGGGTTTAATACAATTATTTCATTGCATTGTAGTGACTTGGACTCGAGTGGACTCGGTGGGGGTAGAGTCCCGAGTCCCTTAGTCCGAGACCGAGTCAAGACCGAGTAAAATCATGGGCGAGACCGAGACGAGACTGAGTAAATCCAAATGCAGACTCGAGACCAATCTCGAGTACTACAACCCTATCATTAACCGACTGTTAACAAACATTTAACAAGTTATGAATAACACATGAACTAATCATTTATGAATGATTAATTTACTATTATAAGGGAAGGTTATTCTAAAGTGTTAACATGTTCACACAGTTAATACATTCTGATTCTTATTGGTTTATTGTCTTTTCAAAGAACACCTGGGTGTGTTTTCAGAGAAGCAGAGAGTCATCGCTGCCCCCAGGTGGAGAGAGGAGGAAATACATGTGTGTCCATTCAGCTTTTAAATACTCAAAACAGCAGCACAATGATGACATCATCAACCTTTTTCACAAAAGTGTCATTTAAACAATTTAAAATGCTAAATGGCTAGCCAAGGCTAACAACAATTAGTGTGCGGACATTGTCTTTTCTCGGTGTTTCGCCCAGGTTGACATGGTTTTGAGGTGAGGTTAAGGTTAAATTTATGCATAGTGTTTGTGAGGTTAAAGGTAATGGTTAAGGTTAGGTTTAGACATAGTTTTTGTGAGGTCAGGGTTTAGGGCCACCTAGGCGACACACCAAATGAAGAGGGAATCCTAATTAGTGTGGGTGGTTCGTCAAATGACTTTGTATAGTTTCTGTTGTCAAAAAACAAACTTTATTTCAGTTCTACACTATATTGAAACATTAAATAAATGATCACATACACAATCAGAGTTCTTCATAACATTAATATTAATATCCATCTGAATGGAAGTCAGTCAGCCATGTTTGTGAAAAAGGTTTTATTATTTTTTAATTGACCTTAAGTTATTTATTATGTAATCATTTATGTGTGATAATTAATGTGTTACGATCATTATGACATCACTGTTTCCCTGTGATGGGTGGACCTGGACCTTCTAGGGTGGTCTGAGCTGATGGGTGGACCTGGTCCCTCTAGGGTGGTCTGAGGTGATGTGTGGACCTAGACCTTATAAGGTGGTCTGAGGTGATGGGTGGACCTAGACCTTATAGGGTGGTCTGAGGTGAGGGGTGGACCTAGACCCTCTAGGGTGGTCTGAGGTGATGGGTGGACCTAGACCCTCTAGGGTAGTTGAGGTGATGGGGGGACCCGGGTCCACCCAAAATAGACAATTGTGGGCCGCCAGTCTAGGAAATTAATGGTAAACACTGATGACATGCAATCATTTATATTAAGTAATGATTTATATGTAATCATGTATATGTAATCATGAGCAGGGGAGCAGATCTCATTACAACTTAGGAGGGAACCACAAACAAGGAATCTTCTCATCAATAATATCACCAACATAGAGCTAACACTAGGATTTTAAACTAACTAATAATGTTCACAATGATTACAGTTTGTCTGAAATTTGGTATAAAAGACAAAACACCAACAAAACAACAACTGCCACGTGATGATCAGGACACACGGGTGACAAAAACAAAATCTTCAAAAAGTATTGTGTTTACTGTATGTGAGAATGATTTCAAAAGTTGAATCAGCTTTTATTAAAAATAGATTTTAAATGATATTAAAAAAATACTTTATTGGAACATGTCAGACATGTCCCCTCCTCCCCCCCTGGGATCTGCACCCCTGATCATGAATGGTTTGAAGTTCAGATGTGAGATTTTGGCTTTAATTTGCTTGTTTTGAATAGCTTGTCACAATATCAATAAAGGAATAAGTAACATAATTGGGCCTCATGTTTTCATAAATTTCACTCGTACAGTATTTTCTCTTAACTGTCTGTTAAGAGAAAATACAAGAGAAGCCAACATTCACCAAATGTGTTTTTCCCCAGGTGTGCTTAACGATGAGTCCTTTCCATGTCGTACCTGAAGGCAGCGTTCAAGATCATTGTCTTTACTGAACTCTCCTATACTTGAATACAATGTTTTATGTTGAAAGAATTGTCCTCTTAATACATGCCGTACGCTGCTTCTCTAGTAAAGGCTTGATACTTAGTTGCGCGTGGTGTGACGGACCCGGAAATGGCAGATCTACAGTACAAGCTCAAAACTAGTGGTGCACGATAAGTATCCGCCCGTTAATTATCGGTCCGATATCAGGAATTATGACGTCATCCCGATAAAACCATTAACATTAATTATAGCTCCGATAATATATAATATTTGTTTTGTCAGCTGTGATCTGCATGGATTCTCTCGGTTAGACACGGTTGTATGGAGAAGTACAACTCTCTCGGTTAGACACCGTTGTGTGGAGAAGTATATCACACTCTCGCATACCGTTGCTGCAATCCCCGGCCAGTCTCCCCAAAACACACTCGCCCCGGGACCAATCCGGCGACCTCGGAACGGCCGCCTCCACTGAAAAAATGGGGGCAACTATTTTTTGGGGTGAGGCTTCCGGTTACAAACACGAGCCGTAAAAACGGAAATTAAACATTACTCTAGTTTCTGCAAATCCCTGATGCACATTGCAAGCTTGACAACGCTGGGATGCATGTCCCGCGGTCTCACCAGGTCATGCACTTAGTTTGTGTTGCTGTCAAATCTAGATATTAAAACGTGTGTCAGGTATGTTTATAACACCACCAGTCAGTCAATCAATGCAATCTAGAGGGGGGCCCCTTGAAGTTGACAACATAGTTAGGTCTCATGTCCGATTTTCTATTTTAAATATATCGGCTAGGTAAATCATTTTACTTTATCCAAATAAATACAAAAACAAAAAACGAACGAACAAAAGAACAACATTTTGCTATAATTAGACTCACCAATCTCAATTTCTAATCTTAAATATAGCTGCAAGCAGCAATAATCAGGTTTGAGGCATGATAGGCAGAAAGCGATATGGAACAATAGCACAATAAGACATAGAAACAGAATGGATTGAACTTGGGACAAAGCAGCCCATGCAACTAACAAATGAGCATTCTCAATAGCTGAGCAGAGTGCTGAGGGATGGTGGCTTGCAATCCAGGGTTAAGGACCTCACTCATGGACACCTCAACCCATGGTCATAGACAGGAATCGAACGTTCAACCTTCGGACTCACAGGCTGTCACACTTGATTAAAGGAGACACACCATGAATTTCACTTTTTTTTTTTTTTTTTTTTGTATTTGTTGGGCTCCCCAGTGTCTCTTGTACCCCAATTTTTTTTTTTTTTTAACATTCAGTCATTCATTCTCATTTCAGAGATTTTCAGAATGGGCGTGTCTGAACAGGCCATCTCAGAATGGCATGTTTGCTTACATCACGAACCATTCTGCCCATGTATTTTGACAGACAGAATTGCTCAGTAGCACCCCTCTGCCCAACAGGACGTTTTGGTATTGCAGCTGAAAGTGCTTTATAAGCCTGAGAGAATTGACTTGGGATGAGTATATCTGAGTGTTGATTTAGGCTCAAACCTTTTGAAAATGGTTTCAGGGACATACACCAAATGATATTAAATATCAAATATTTTTTTTAAATTCATGGTGTGTCTCCTTTAAGCTAATGCTTCATCCAGCCTGACGGTGTCTGTTGAACATAGACTCTTGCCTTCTGCCATGAACCGAGTCCCTGTTTCACTAAAACTAAGATCAGTGGTTCACAAAGAATTTATCAATAGATAAATGTGATGTCTCCTCTGTACCAAAACAAGTGAAAGTAGCCGATCTACAAGCTCACAAAGCGTTGCTATCCAAAAGGTTGTGAGCTTGTAGATCGGCTATTTTCACAAGGAATACATATACATTGAAAATAACTAATCTCAAAAGGGCATTTCATGTTATCTTCATTGCAAAAAAAAATGTATATGCATTAATTAACACTAGTCCATACCCGGTCGACGCATCCGTGGGGGGATATGCGCACATGATCTGGCAACCCGGGAGGCAGTTCGTCCCATAGCTCGCGGGGCCACCCCACAGCTGGGCAGCCCCGTAACCATGGCGACATTCTTTTACACAAAAACGCTAATAAACAGCTGAGATTTGGTGAAATCGAAAAACAGGCTTCGCTGTTCCGCGCACATAATGGTCAATGGCTGTGTGCAAATTCAGATCAATTGCTCCAGCCGCTGAGGAGAACCGGACAGAACAAGTTTTGGTCTTACCACTACAGACAGACGTGACTCAAATTATAGGACTGCAAAGTAGTTCTACTTTGGTTCACAGAATATTGAACATCACCATGGCACATCTACAAGAATGTGAGACAACAGAGTTCTGTTCAAGCCATTTATTGTTCCGTTGCACACATGAGCATTTTATGATTGGGCAAGGTGGTGAGGCTTCATGGTCATGGGTTTACACTATGAAAGATAGAAACACATGATTATTATACAATTCAACATTCAACACTACAATAAACCAAGTGACATTCAATATTTCTCTAAGATTAATTTATTTTATTTTATTTAACCTTTATTTCACTAGAGAAATCACATTGAGACTAGTGTCTCTTTTACAAGTGTGCCCTGGCCAAGAGAAGAGGCAAATAAAATGTTACACAGCTCTGCCAGTAACGACAATACAGGACATAACAAAACAAAGACAAACATGACATCCGTAATACCAAAGACCTACTACCAATAGCACCAATACAGACTATTTAAAATACTAATAACAACAATACATCATAAAACTAATAAACTAATATAAGACTAAGATCACAGCAATTGCTACTTGTCAAAGCAGGAGCAATGGTTGGAGAATGTGCCCATGGCAATCCTCTTAAAAGACACTAGAGGGATCAATGAAGCCAATTTTAATCTGGTCTGTAGATCGTTCCACGACCAAGGCCCAAAAAACGCAAGGTTTTTTTTCCCTGCCTCAGATTTAGTAGTGGGTACGACATAGCGCATCCAGGCATTCGATCTGAGGTTAAGCGAATTTTGGACAAGATTAAATTTTGAACAAATGTACGAGGGGGAATTTCCAAGAATGGCTTTATATATAAAAGTGTACCAATGTAGCAACCTGCGAGATGCTAAGGAGGACCACCCTACTAGGGAATACAGAATACAATGATGTGTCCTATAGGTGGAGCTGGTAATGAACCTCAACGCAGCATGATAAAGGGGATCAAGTCTACCCAATATTGAGGGACAGGCGAATCGATACACAATGTCGCCATAGTCGAGTTGCGACATAAACAGGCCAGTGACCAGCCTTTTCCTTGAAGCAAAAGAAAAACAGGACTTCATTCTATAAAAGAAGCTTACTGTGAATTTTAACTTCTTAATCAACGCTTCAATGTGATGATTGAAGTTTAACTTGTTATCCAACCAAATTCCCAGATATTTGTAAAGCACCACCCATTCGATGGTTACTCCTTCCAAGGTGGTGATATTTGGGGGGATAATGTCAGCTCTATTTGGAGTAAATAGCATGGCCTTGGTTTTTTGGCCGTTTAATAGCAATTTGCTATTTACCAATTCATGCTGCAATGAGACAAAATCTGAGGCCAAGTTTGACACTGCTACATCAAAAGAAGGAGCACAAGAGTACAGAATTGTGTCATCGGCATACATATGATACTTACAATGCTTAGATTGACTACAAATATGATTGACATACAAGAGAAAAAGCAATGGACCAAGAATGGAACCTTGGGGGACTCCTTTCTCAAGGGTGATGGAATCAGAAATGGTATCACCAAATTTGACACACTGTGTGCGGCCAACTAAATAGTTTTTAAACCAACCAAGCACATTTTGGCAAAAACCAGCTTTAGAAAGGACCTTGAGCAGTACGTGAGGATCCACGGTATCGAAGGCCTTACTTAAATCAATGAATAAGGCCGCACAAAAAGATTTCTTACCCAGGGCTGCCCTGATGTCGTCGATAACATTAAGGCATGCCGTTACAGTGCTATGTTTTGCTCTAAAACCTGACTGCATGGGGTTCAAAATAGAGTATGAATCAAGAAAAACCTTTACCTGATTTGATACTTGGCCCTCTAAGATCTTTGCCAAGGTGGAAAGGTTAGAAATGGGCCTATAATTGTTTACATCACAAGGATCGCCAGCCTTGAGAAGAGGGGAAACATTTGCTTGTTTCCACTCTTCAGGTAGACTTTGAGTGGCTAAGGAGATATTGAACATATCAGTGACAGGTTGAGCAATGATAGCCGATGATAATTTTAGGAAAAAAGGGTCAAGGCCGTCTGGGCCTGCAGATTTTTTAGGGTCTAAGGTAGACAGGGCGTGTAGAACATCCGATACCAGGATGGGAGAAAAGTCAAAAACAGAAACAGAAACAACAGATGAGTCAACGTTATCATCATGGGCGTCTTGATGAGGAGCATTGGCAATTTGCTCATCAAAAATGTGTCCCGCCCTTTTAAAATGCGAATTGAAAGCATTTGACATGATTTTTTTATCAGAAATAAAGGACTCGCCCACCCGAATCTTAGGCGGGGGGCCTGCTGCTCCTTTCTGTTGCAGGGATTTGACTACTCTCCAGAAGGTACAATGATTGCTAGAGGTATCAGTAGTGAGAGATAAATAATGTTCCGATCTTAACTTCCTGGTGAGGACCGTACATTTATTTCTCAAGACACGAAACAGAAGCCAATCATGACTTGAATTAGACTTTCTTGCAAGTGACCATTGTCTATTTCTTTCATGAATCAGATCAGCCAGGTCCCTAGAGAACCAGGGATTTGCACGGTTCTTAATTCTGATTTTTTTGAGAGGTGCATGTTTATTCATCAGGTAGAGAAACTGTTCGTGAAAGAACCGAAAGGCCTCATCCATTGATGGAATTAAGGACATGCGAAACCAATCAACTGCAGCCAAATCATGAAGAAAGGCTTGTTCAGAGAAGTGTTTAAAGCAGCGCCTGATGACAGTCAGGCCTTTGGTTTTGGGCAGCTTAGTGTTTCTGACACATGCAATAGCACAGTGGTCACTCAAGTCATTTGCAAACACACCAATTGAGGCATATTTGTGCGGTGCATTTGTTAGAATAATATCAATCAAAGTGTCACCATCCGGTCTGGATTATTGTATTTCCCTGAATTCTATAATAAGTACTTATGTGCTATGTTCATCACACACACACACACACACACACACACACACACACACACACACACACACACACACACACACACACACACACACACACACACACACACACACACACACACACACACACACTCCTATCTGTGAGTTTCAAGGCAAACAACACATAACCCACAAATTGCAACATGCAACCATGAACAAGTGAACTCACTTCAGTGACGCATGACCCAGGCCGGCTGAGACTCCAGGACAGAGGGCTCTCCAGTGGAGTTGTTACTGCTGCTGCTGTGAGTCTGCATATATGTGTTAGGGGCAGACAAATCATTTTCATAAAACTGCAATATTCATTGGCTCATTAAAGCTTAATGTTTTCATTTATGGAAAATCCGCCACTAACGTTTTGTCGGCATAGGTCCAAAGTACATGTGTAGAACGTTTCACGTAAATTGCTCAAAAATCACTGCAGAAACATAGGTTTAAGTGTTTTTCAAACTGCTCAAAATGGCGGAAAATCTAAGGGCGGAGCTTACTGGTCAAAGTGATAGATGTGTTCCTCATGAGTCAAGGCACATGCATGAGTCAAGGCACATGTGTAAGCAAGTTGCATGGCTTTCGGCAAACGAGGCATGACTTTTACCTGTTTAAAGTTTGCGTTTTCAAAAAATTGTGATAGCGCTCCCCTTTGGCCAATTGGAGTAAGATTGGTTTCAGTAATATTTGGAATGATCCTCTACATTACTGTAACGTTTCAAGCAAATGTGAGTCTGCATGTATGTGTTAGGGGCAGATGAATAATTGTCATAATACTGCAATATTCATTGGCTCATAAAAGCTTCATTTTTTCACTTATGGAAAATCCGCTACCCCAGTTTGTCGGCATAGTTCCAAAGATCATGTGTAAAACGTTTTGTGCAGATTTCTCAAAAATCCCAGGAAATAGATTTTTAGTGTTTTTCATATAATTCAAAATGGTGGGACATCTAAAGGTCAGAGGTCAAAAGTCAGAGCGTGAAAGTTGTTAGGCATGAGAAGACGCATGTGTGTATCGAAGTTTCATGGCTGTAGGTCAAACAGGGCATGAGTTGTACCTGTTCAAAGTCAATTGTGTGCTATAGCGCCACCCTTTGGCCAATAGTTGTGAGTTTCGTGTTTGGCATAGCCCTCTACCATATTGCAGAGTTTCGTAAAAAGCGAATGCACGGTTAGGCCAGAACTGCAAAAAGTGGCAGAAGAAAGAAGTGTAGTGATACAAAGAGGTTTTGAGCCTGTAGGCCTCGAACCCTCAATTATATAAAGAAATCTATATACATAATTTATTAACACATCTCCACATTCCATTGTGCCAATAGAAACACATGTAATGAGATCAATTGTTGTGTAGCTCAGACTCTGATGGTTCACTGTGTGACAATCTATGAGCTGAATGACTAATGAACAATGACACAAACATCTGGGCTGCATAGACATGCATTGTGTACAGTAAGATCAATGGATGCATTTATTGATAACTAATTACTGGTAGTTATAATGACTTGATGATGAAACATCATGAGTATAATGGCGACTTTACTATCCAAATTTAGGATCTTGATGCAGAACTGTAGTATTGACTCGTACTCGTATCATTAAAGAATTCTCCACTTCTTATTCGTTATATTGACAACTTACAAGATCCAAGGAATGGCGGAGATCGTCGTGTATTTTAGGGGGTTTATTGAAAAGTCCAATCTTTTATTTCTATCCAAACAGAATATTCCTCCTGAGCTTCTCTCAAATAGGATCCTCTTGAAAATAATAAATGGCTTTCCAACAGCGACAAAAATAATAAAAACACGATTCAACTGGTTACAATTCCGTTTTACGTTACGGTCAAAAACTTGTATCGTCCTGCTCCTGCAGTTACATCATTTCAACTAAAAACTCTCACTTTCACTTCCATGTGATCATGACGTCACTGGTCCATTTTCACATGCGCAGTAGCACAGAACAATACAGATGTTTCAGAAATGTGTCAATATATTCAAACAAACAATACCTGATATTAGTAAACAAAATAATATCACAATATGCAAATACTAATAATAATACTGGTACTAATACTACGCCCGGCCAGGAGGCCACCCACAGAGCCTAGTCCCTCCACATGCCAGAGCTTACCCGTGTTCAGGCAGAGTAGTTCTGGAGAAGCGGACTGAGTGGCCCTGTCTTTCCCTATAGGACTGACCGTTGGTAGCTACCTGGGATGTAAGTTGGGGCTTGATCAACCCCGGCTGGGTCACCTGGGCGAGGGTGTATGTTGCGAGACCCGAAACACCCTATGACCCCAGGCTACAACAGTGATGATACATCCCAGGTGCATCCATTTGATGTATTATTTATAATACTGTGTCCCTTTGGTTATAACACAATAATAACAGACACAAATACAATAATAGTAAAAAACACTCAAAATAGTTATAGGTCCGTTTTGGCGCTTACATATCCGGCCCCTAATTGGAAGACAATAAGGCCGACAAATACTCAAACAATAACAAAAAAGTGACAAAACACACAGTTGTACTGTTCAAATACACACCAAAATAAACATTTTCAAATGAGTGTCCATGTCACATATCAAAGAGTCTCTTTCTCTGTTTTTTACAGAGAACTCACAGAATAGTGTTTGGAGAGCTTCGTCATCAACAACCTGCTCCTTTAGCACAGATTTCAGTATTTTTCTCACTGATCTGATCTGCCTTTGTGGCAGCGGTGGCCTAGTGGTTAGAGGGGCGGCCTTGATACCGGAAGGTCCCTAGTTCGATTCCCCAATTCATCACATCAATCATGAATCACCGCTGAATAGCCCTTGAGCAAGGCTTCCATGCAGGGTCCGGCTGGAAACAAGCTTCGTGCTTAGTCCGACACCCTGGGTAAACAACAAACTTTGCTTTTGCTTTGCTTTGCTTTGCTTTGCTTTGCTTTGCTTTGCTTTGCTTTGCTTTGCTTTGCTTTGCCTTTCCCAGACATGGTCCAATGTGATCTGATCTTCAAACACAGAGCTCTTGTTCCCTGTAGGTGTAATTGTCTTCTGACTTGTATCGTCACAAATGTTCTCACTGAGGACTTTATCTGCCTCTTCGAAACCTCACTTGGTCTTTCTGGTACATTTACAATTCAGTGTAAATGTTCAAACCTTGACTGAGGTGATGGACAGTTATGTGATAGATGTGACATGAACTCCTTAGAGATCCACCTCATACACGTGGTGTCCTGGTTCTTCACTGGGTCCAGCTCCAGACCCTCATGGTAGATCTATGTCGTCATACTGGTGGTATTCTGTCTCTTCACTGGGTCCATCTTCAGACCCTCCTGGTAGATCTATGTCGTCATACTGGTGATATATTGTCTCTTCTCTGGGTCCATCTTCAGACCCTCCTGGTAGATCTATGTCGTCATACTGGTGGTATTCTGTCTCTTCACTGGGTCCAGCTTCAGACCCTCCTGGTAGATCTATGTCATCATACTGGTGGTATTCTGTCTCTTCACTGGGTCCAGCTTCAGACCCCCCTAGTAGATTTATGTTGTCATACTGGTGGTATTCTGTCTCTTCACTGGGTCCAGCTTCAGACCCTCCTGGTAGATCTATGTCGTCATACTGGTGGTATTCTGTCTCTTCACTGGGTCCAGCTTCAGACCCTCCTGGTAGATCTATGTCGTCATACTGGTCATATTCTGTCTCTTCACTGGGTCCAGCTTCAGACCTTCCTTGGAGATTTATCTCTTCATACTGGTGGTATTCTGTCTCTTCACTGGGTCCAGCTTCAGCATCGGAACCAACAGTGTTATAATAAACCATCTCAACGTTCTCCCGTCCTACATTAAAATAAACTCTGGTCTCCACTCCTGCCCTCTGCCTTCTGGTGGCCTGGAGAAACACAGAGGCACACAACTTGATCTTACTGGATCAGATCAGGTTCTCTTCAATACAAACAGTGGAACTACTTAACTTATAGTTTGGTCTGGTATTGAATGAAGATGAATAAAGATTGAATAAAGTATACATTACCGTCCAGACACGATAAAGGACATAGCTTATCACCACCAACACCAGCAGCATTACGACTGTAACTTTGAGGATGTTAGATGTCAGATGAGAAGCTGTGAGAGAAAATATTTTACAACATCAAACATTAAGTAAAGATCAACTCTCTTTTGTTAATGTATGTCAGATTCAATCCTGCTTTTTGTAATTTACTTGATTGAGTTTCACATTGTGAGTTGAAAAGTCAATGTAATTCTGGTTACCTGTGACAGTGACATAGAGGAACTGGCTCTTATAGTAGAAGTCATTTGAGTAAACATTGATGTGATAAATACAGCTGTAATTCCCTTGGTGGGTGTGGTTTGCTACAGGAAACAGGAAGTTGGCAGAGTGATTGACAGCTGGTTGGGTGTAATTGTGTGTTGTGTTGGATCCAGTGAAGGTGAGGTGGAAGGAGCCTCCTGGGTACTGTGGCTGGACAGAGCAGCTGATGGAGAGGCTGTAACCCTCTATCACCTGTGGCCCCTGATGCTGGACCTCAGAAACCCCGTTCAAAGAGGAGGTGATGTTTGGATTAAACGGCAGATCTGTAACATTCAGAGGTGATTGACTGAAGCAACATAGTTACACAGAGAGAGTCAATGGCAATAAGGTCAAATGAGACAAAGATCAAAATATTGGATATAAGTTAATTATAAACATTATTGGCTCTAAACCGACAGATGACTCATTGTATCTGATTCTAAACTGAGGACAATCTTGACAACATACAGACTCAGGTCCAGATTTACATTCATGAGCTCATTTATCAATAATGTGTATGTTTGTCTTTTTTCAAAATTAAATCACATTTCGAATCAAAAGTTATTGGCCAAATGTAATGAAAGTAGAGCATGTAAGTCCTCGTTTATCCTACAACTGAAGTGATTGTGCAAACAAAATACATTAGACTGTTCTACCTGAACAGATCACCTCCAGTCTGGCATTGGAAATACCAGAAATCTTTGTTCCACACTCTCTCAGTGAAGACTCGGACCCAACACAGGAAGATGAAATCCACCAAACAGGTTCACGTGTAAAATGAGAATTCCACTTTCTTGAAAAAGCAGAGCCACAGCCCAGCTGTCTACACACTACAAATGACGACTTCAGGTTCCAGTCAGACCAACCATCCACTGGTCTCCACTCTTCCTGGTGTTTCATCTCCAGTATACCAATGCAGTTACTGATTCCTCCCACCAATCTGACATCAGCAGACTCTGTCCAGGGTGAAGAGAGTAAACGTTAAAGAAAATAGTAATATTAATTGCATTAGAAAACGATAATCCAAACAAAAAATATAGTTTGTCTTTTACCTAAGCAGGTGAGTTCAACAGTCTTGTTAGGTGAGCTGTTGTTCCTAGTTGAGTCTGAGATTCTACAGTCCAGGAGAACAGACTCGTTGCCTTCACACTGGAACTTTTTGGTCCACATTGAAGTGTTCACTTCTCCATAGAGCGCCCCCTGGAGGACTGAAGGAGCCCCACAGCCAAGCTGCCTACAGACCACCTCTGCATCCTGCTGGTCAAAGTCACCTTCATACACTGAGACCCACGACTGATTAGACTTCACCTCCACTCTGCCTGAACACACACTAGTCCCATTCACCAACCTCACTGACTCTGGGGGGAAGGAGGGAGGGAGGGAGGGAGTACATTTCAAGTCTTACACTTTGATGATAAAAACATGATTATCAGCGGTATTAACAATCAGACTTCACAGATTACTCACCACAAAGCATAGGCTTTTTCACTCTCATTACTGCTGTTCTAACAAAACAACACAATTCTCGCCCTGAACACCCGGAGGAAGTTTCCGTCAGAGAACCACAATAATATTGAGATATATTTGTTATTGTGATTGACGATAATGACAATATCGTTGCATCACTACAAAAAAATATACACAGTCCTGAATAGAGTCAACCAGTGTACAATGGTGGCCAATCACGGTGCAGGGTTAGGGGGGTACAATGGTGGCCAATCACAGCGCAGGGTTGGGGGGGTGCAATGGGTAGGGGTCCAAACCTCACATATAGGGGCGGTTGCACCGCCCAAAAAATAACACATTCATATTTAGTTCTGAACCTCCTGGGGTTACAGTCGTTGGGTTGCAGCACTCAGGTCTGGGGCTGCAGCACCCAGGTCTGGGGGTGCAGCACCCAGGGCTGGGGCTGCGGCCGTACCCTCAGGACCCCTACTTCCTGTGACTTTGAAACAACCTGTAAATATTACTGTTGTTGAAGTAGTAATTTGTTACCTGAACAGATCACCTCCAGTATGTACAAAGAAGTAGCAGACATCTGTGTTCCACACTCCCTCAGTGAAGACTCAGACCCAACACAGGAAGATGTAATCCTCCATGTAGGTTTATGTGTAGAACCAGAACTCCTTTCTGTTGAAACAGCAGAGCCACAGTCCAGCTGTCTACACACTACAGATGATGACTTCAGGTTCCAGGCAGACCAACCATCCACTGGTCTCCACTCTCCCTGGTGTTTCATCTCCAGAATACCAGCACAGTTATTGGTTCCTTCAACCAACCTTACATCATCAGACTCTGTAGAAGGAATTACAAAATGTACAATTTACCAAAAAAAAGGAAAACAGAATAGCAAAAATCTATTACGTTCATTATAAAATTATAACCCAAACCTAAAGTTTAGTTTGTCTTTTACCTGAGCAGGTGAGTTCAACAGTCTTGTCAGATGAGCTGCTGTTTCTAGTTGAGTCAGAGGTTCCACAGTCCAGGAGAACAAACTCGTTGCCTATACACTGGAACTCTTTGGTCCACAATGGAGTGTTCACTTCTCCATAGAGCGCCCCCTGAAGGACTGAAGGAGCCCCACAGCCAAGCTCCCTACAGACCACCTCTGCATCCTGCTGGTCAAAGTCACCTTCACACACTGATACCCACGACTTATCAGACTTTTTTGGACTTGTCTTTGACGGAGCTTCCCCAAAAAACAATTCCCACCACCACATTACACTTGTAGACCTGTGATGTGACCAAGTTGATTCTGAGTTCACCTCCACTCTGCCTGAACACAAACTAGTACCATTCACCAACCTCACAGACTCTGTAGAGAGAGAGAGAGAGAGAGAGAGAGAGAGAGAGAGAGAGAGAGAGAGAGAGAGTTTTAAAGGCTGATGATAAAAACATGATTGTCAGATAAATTAACAATCAGACTTTGCAGATTACAGAGACATTTGACTGACATAAATCCTTTCAGTATTAGTGTGCTGGCTGAGACTGAGGTCCGCCAGTGGGTGGTGCTGTTTTCTAAAGTTACTTGGAGGGTGCCTTTATTTTACCACAGGTGTTTGAGATTGTAATTAAGTTTGTGCTCAAGGTGTGCTAGATTTATGATTAGCAGTGCAGCATACCAGTTTCAGTTTGGTGATTGAAGGCAGACAGATGTCCTCTCTGTTTTCTTGTGTGACAAAGCATTGTCTGTGAGTATTATTTGTATGTTTATGATTACGTATATCAAAGTATTGTTCATTTATGCTATATTTGAATCCAATTGATGATGTATATTGAATCCAATTGATGATGTTTTTGTTATAATTGTATTTCAGTTTCATTCCTGGATTTGGAGTAAAAGAGAGTTAACACCTGATACCCTTGTCCGGAGTTATCTTTCTGCCTAACTGTGCCTGTCAAAGCATTGAGGGCAGAACAATTAGGTAGGCAGTTTAGTTTTTATTAATCCAATATAGAAAATATATGGATCTATAATAAGTGTTTTGTTTTACTGAACCCATAAACACGCCGAGAGAGTGACAACAATATTCACACAAATCATTTATCAAGTAAAGAGGAACAAAATACTTTTTTTTTAAATTATCATCGTCATCATCATCATCTTCATCATCAGATCTTCCCCAATAGCTTATAGGAGACTAAAAGCCCCCACAAATGCACGCACTGATAGAGTGACGGATGGATAGGATGACACACTATACTTTAAACAGAACGATGGAGAGGGCAATATGTGAATCGGATGCACCCCGCTACTCCGACACCCCAGAGTTCCGACAGCCAGAAAAACAGCCGTCAGACTCGGACCGGGGACCCCCGGCGAGGCCTCGACCCGGCCCAGGGAGCCCCGAGGCTGGGTACTGGCTCCGGTCCGGGCGACCCCCGCCTCCGGGGGACACCCGGCTCTCCAGGCGGTCCCGTGGACCCACTCTTAAGCACCCCTCGGCGGGCGTTAAGTGGACTGACAGGCCGCGGCCAAAGCTCCGCGTGGACCTGGTGGTACAAACGCCGACGCGCGCCCATGGGACTATTATGGACTTAGCGCGTCGGACCCGGCTCACCGGCCGGTCCCGCGGACCCACTCTTAAGCACCCCTCGGCGGGCGATAAGTCGGGGGGTCCCGCGGCCTACGGACCGCAGGTACCTGGTGGTACAAGCGCTGCTGCATCAGTATTCATAATGCCCGTTAGCAGGGTCTTGTTTCCTCGCTGAGGACTGTCTTCTTCCCTCGGCTATATGGTTTCGCTAGGTAGGGGACAGTGGGAATCTCGTTCGATTGATTCGGGCGCCCCCAAGGCATACGGATCTCCTCGCCAAAGGCGAGGCCGACCGCGGGGGGCCCTCGGGCGGTCTGTTGCAAGACAGGGGGAATCTCGTTCGATCAGCTCGGGCGCAGCCACTGCTGAGTTGCGGGACAGCCGGGGCGCCGGGCACGACCCACATAGATACGTAGCTGCTCGCAGGTTCATGTCAAGTTTCCCCACCCCCAACCCCATCAAGGTAACTTGCCTTGCGGGCGTACTATCGGGGACTCTGGTTTACCCAACTCCTCCGTGCGCCAACTATGTGTTCTACACCCATATAATGTACTGTCCCGGCGTGGGCACTTGGCAGTGCCTGCACGCCCAACTCAGACAGGTCTGCTACGCCCTTTAAGACAAGCATATGCTACTGGCAGGATCAACCAGGTAGGCCTCCTGTTCCGCCGCGGCGCCGCGCCCAGCTGAGGCGCGCCGTGGGGTTGCCGGTCCGCGGAGCTTCCGCCCGAGGCCCCCCGCGAGAGGGGCGGGCGGTTGTCTCCCGGAGGCGTGCACTGCGACGGTCACCGCGGTCCGCCTTTACCACCCAGCCGGTCGAAAGCGTGTTACGGTGGATCGGCGGTCCATGGCCCGGTACGCAGCTGTTTGGTCGGTCGCCGGAGTACGCGACGCGGGCAGGGTTTGAGAAACGGAGTCTCCGGAGCGCGCCTTCGCGCCCCCGCTGCATACGGATCTCCTCGCCGAGCCCCGGTGAGGGGGCTCGAGGCCAGGCCGACAGCGGGGGCCCTCGGGCGGTCCGTGGCAGGACAGCTAGGGCAGACGGGGCGTCTCGGTCTCGCTAGGACGAGGTCGGCCGCGGAGGAGTGCGGAGGAGAGGACACCGAGGCCTCTCCGCACGTGGTTCCTCCGCGCCTGTTCGGGCCCGCAGGCTGCAAGCAGCATCCGCCGGAGCACACGAGGTGCCGGCGGGGCCCTTGCAAGAGGCGGGCTTCGTTTGCCAGTCGGTCAGTGGGTCCCGCGGCGGTGGTTCCACCACGGTTCCCGGGGGTCGCCGTGCCTAACAACCCCCGGCAGGCTCGCCGTGCGGGGCGGCCTGCCTGCGTTCGGTCCCCAGCGCCCGCGCGCTGGTTCATAAACTCGTTCTGAGAAAAGTTGCCGAGACTACCGGGAGAGAATTTCAAAGGAGGGGGCCATGGCGGAGCCCAGGACCTCCTGGGCTCGAGAGACCTCCAGGGCGCCCGGCCGAGGCGGCGCGCCCGACCCGAGGCCTCTCTCTCGGCCCGGCCTCGGCGCCCGCGCGCCGGTTCCATACACTCGAGCTGGCACGAGTTGCCGGTCTGCCCGGGAGAGAATTCAAAGGAGGGGGCCACGGAATAGCCCATCTTCTCCCGGGCTCGCGGAGGAGCTCCAGGGCGCACGGCCGCCCGGCCGTGCCCGACCGGAGGCCTCTCTCTTCCCATACACCCGATGGCCACTGTGGCGTCCAATTTCCTGGTTCTTTCCCCCCTATCGGGGAGGGGGAAAGGGACCCATGGCCACCACCACCGGCGCCCGGCTCGGCCCGCCCGGGCGGCCCCGAGACGGAGCCTCGCCGTCGGCCCCAGCCTCGGCGTCCGCACGCCGGTTCCATACACTCGTTCTGGCAAAAGTTGCCGAGAGTCCCGGGAGAGAATTTCAAAGGAGGGGGCCACGGAGAAGCCCAGCTTCTGCCAGGCTCGCGGAGGAGCTCCAGGGCGCACGACCACCCGGCCGTGCCCCACCGGAGGCCTCTCTCTTCCCATACACCCGATGGCCAGCGTGGCCTCCAATTTCCTGGTCCATGGCCACCACCACCGGCGCCCGGCTCGGCCCGCCCGAGCGGCCCCGGGACGGAGCCTCGCGCCGGGCCTCGCCGCGGCCGAGCTCCATAGGGACCCTCTGGAGCGAGTGGCCGTCTCTACCGAGAGACTTTTTCAAAGGAGGGAGGCAAGGGCGAGCCGGGCGCCTCCAGGGCCCCGGGGTGGGGACGGGGAGGTACCACACGGAGATCCAGGACAAAGGGGTGCCTCGCGGCGCCCACACTGCCCCGGGACCATGCCCCGTTCTCGGGCAGGGTCCCTAGCTATCCGCTGGCAAAAGTGGCCGAGACTCCCGGGAGAGAATTTCAAAGGAGGGAGCCATGGCGGAGCCCAGAGCTCCTTGGGAGCTCTGGACTCTGAAGAAATCCCGGCTTTTTTCCCGAAGCTCCAGGATTCGGGGCGTCTCGCCGCCCCGCCGCCACCCCAGGAGGGTGCCCCTTCGTGGGGCATGGTCCCTAGCTGTCCGCTGGCACCAGTGGCCGGGACTCCCGGGAGAGAATTTCAAAGGAGGGGGCCGTGGCGGAGCCCAGAGCTTCTTGGGAGCTCTGGACTCTGAAGAAATCCCGGCTTTTTTCCGAAAGCTCCAGGATTCGGGGTGTCTCGCCGCCCCGCCGCCACCCCAGGAGGGTGCCCCTTCGTGGGGCATGGTCCCTAGCTGTCCGCTGGCACCAGTGGCCGGGACTCCCGGGAGAGAATTTCAAAGGAGGGGGCCGTGGCGGAGCCCAGAACTTCTTGGGAGCTCTGGACTCTGAAGAAATCCCGGCTTTTTTCCGAAAGCTCCAGGATTCGGGGCGTCTCGCCGCCCCGCCGCCACCCCAGGAGGGTGCCCCTTCGTGGGGCATGGTCCCTAGCTATCCGCTGGCACCAGTGGCCGGGACTCCCGGGAGAGAATTTCAAAGGAGGGAGCCACGGCGGAGCCCAGAGCTTCTTGGGAGCTCTGGACTCTGAAGAAATCCCGGCTTTTTTCCGAAAGCTCCAGGATTCGGGGCGTCTCGCCGCCCCGCTGCCACCCCAGGAGGGTGCCCCTTCGTGGGGCATGGTCCCTAGCTATCCGCTGGCACCAGTGGCCGGGACTCCCGGGAGAGAATTTCAAAGGAGGGGGCCGTGGCGGAGCCCAGAGCTTCTTGGGAGCTCTGGAGAGTGCGATTTTCGCCTATTTTCCCGGGGTTTTTCAGCCGCCATTTGCCCGGGCGACCACCCCGGGCACCGGGGTGGGCACCGCCGCGTGCGCAGCCCCGGCCCGGATCCAACGAGCCCTCCGCCGGCCGCGGGCGCCCCACGGTCTGGGAGCTACCGCCACTTTTGGCCCCAAAAAGAGCCAATCGACAAGCTCGGGGCGCCCGAAAAAGGTTGAGGTTTTCGGCCGGGGGTCCTCCAGGGGGTCCCCGGGGACCCCTGGAGCCCATGCCAGCACTCGGCGCGATTTTTGAAATTTTTTGGAGAACCATGATTTTGGGGGTCTTCGCCGCCCCGTCGCGCCCCAGGAAGGGTCCTCTTCCTGGGCATGGTGCTCACCTATCCTCTGGTACAAGTGGCCGAGGCTCCCGGGAGAGAATTTCAAAGGAGGGAGCCAGGGCGGAGCCCAGAGCTTCTTGGGAGCTCTGGACTCTGAAGAAATCCCGGCTTTTTTCCGAAAGCTCCAGGATTTTAGCCCCAAAAAGAGCCGATCGACAAGCTCGGGGCGCCCGAAAAAGGTTGAGGTTTTCGGCCGGGGGTCCTCCAGGGGGTCCCCGGGGACCCCTGGAGCCCATGCCAGCACTCGGCGCGATTTTTGAAATGTTTTGGAGAACCATGATTTTGGGGGTCTTCGCCGCCCCGTCGCACCCCAGGAAGGGTCCTCTTCCTGGGCATGGTCCTCACCTATCCTCTGGTACAAGTGGCCGAGGCTCCCGGGAGAGAATTTCAAAGGAGGGAGCCATGGCGGAGCCCAGAGCTTCTTGGGAGCTCTGGACTCTGAAGAAATCCCGGCTTTTTTCCGAAAGCTCCAGGATTTTAGCCCCAAAAAGAGCCGATCGACAAGCTCGGGGCGCCCGAAAAAGGTTGAGGTTTTCGGCCGGGGGTCCTCCAGGGGGTCCCCGGGGACCCCTGGAGCCCATGCCAGCACTCGGCGCGATTTTTGAAATGTTTTGGAGAACCATGACTCGGGGCCCCTCCGGACCCGTCGCCTGCCCAGGACCCATGCCTCCGTCCTGGGCTACAACTACCCGATGGCACCGGTCGGCCTTCCGGGCCCCTGGAGGAAAAATGACGGAGGCAGGAAGGCTCATCCTGGCCTCCTCTAGGGCCCTGGGCACTTAGAAGAATTTTTGATTTTTTTTTGAGAACCATGATTTTGGGCCCCTCGCGGCCCACGCTCTGCCCCAGGATGGAGCCTCATCCCGGGCATGGTCCCTAGCTACCCGATGGCACCAGTCGGCGGTTCTCCCTGCCTTCCCCGCTCACACAGGGGAAGGGCCAGGGAGCCCAGTGCCTCGCGGCACACTGCCGGGTGAGCGCCCGCCCGCTCTACCCGCCCCGGGAGCCACCGTCCCTGGGCACGGAGGTGGTCCATGGACCCCCGATGGGGACCAGGCACCGGGGGTGGCGCCGCCTTGTGGACGCCGGCGGTATTGCGCCCCGCGGCCACCACAGGCCTACGCAGCCTTGTCGATCTGCTCTTTTTCGACGGCAGCACTTGGTTCTCTTCCACACTCACCACCAGGGACCCCTTCCGGCGGTCCCTGGGAGATTCCGGCTGTCGGAACTCCGGGGTGTCGGAGTAGCGGGGTGCATCCCCATATAATGTACTGTCCCGGCTTGGGCACTTGGCAGTGCCTGCACGCCCAACTCAGACAGGTCTGCTACGCCCTTTAAGACAAGCATATGCTACTGGCAGGATCAACCAGGTAGGCCTCCTGTTCCGCCGCGGCGCCGCACCCAGCTGAGGCGCGCGCCGTGGGGTTGCCGGTCCGCGGAGCTTCCGCCCGAGGCCCCCCGCGAGAGGGGCGGGCGGTTGTCTCCCGGAGGCGTGCACTGCGACGGTCACCGCGGTCCGCCTTTACCACCCAGCCGGTCGAAAGCGTGTTACGGTGGATCGGCGGTCCATGGCCCGGTACGCAGCTGTTTGGTCGGTCGCCGGAGTACGCGACGCGGGCAGGGTTTGAGAAACGGAGTCTCCGGAGCTCATACGCCGCTGCATACGGATGCAGCGGCGTATGAGCTATCCGCTGGCACCAGTGGCCGGGACTCCCGGGAGAGAATTTCAAAGAAGGGAGCCACGGCGGAGCCCAGAGCTTCTTGGGAGCTCTGGACTCTGAAGAAATCCCGGCTTTTTTCCGAAAGCTCCAGGATTCGGGGCGTCTCGCCGCCCCGCCGCCACCCCAGGAGGGTGCCCCTTCGTGGGGCATGGTCCCTAGCTATCCGCTGGCACCAGTGGCCGGGACTCCCGGGAGAGAATTTCAAAGGAAGGGGCCGTGGCGGAGCCCAGAGCTTCTTCGGAGCTCTGGAGAGTGCGATTTTCGCCTATTTTCCCGGGGTTTTTCAGCCGCCATTTGCCCGGGCGACCACCCCGGGCGCCGGGGTAGGCACCGCCGCGTGCGCAGCCCCGGCCCGGATCCAACGAGCCCTCCGCCGTTCGCGGGCGCCCCACCCACGGTCTGGGAGCTACCGCCACTTTTGGCCCCAAAAAGAGCCGAGCTTCTTGGGAGCTCTGGACTCTGAAGAAATCCCGGCTTTTTTCCGAAAGCTCCAGGATTTTAGCCCCAAAAAGAGCCGATCGACAAGCTCGGGGCGCCCGAAAAAGGTTGAGGTTTTCGGCCGGGGGTCCTCCAGGGGGTCCCCGGGGACCCCTGGAGCCCATGCCAGCACTCGGCGCGATTTTTGAAATGTTTTGGAGAACCATGACTCGGGGCCCCTCCGGACCCGTCGCCTGCCCAGGACCCATGCCTCCGTCCTGGGCTACAACTACCCGATGGCACCGGTCGGCCTTCCGGGCCCCTGGAGGAAAAATGACGGAGGCAGGAAGGCTCATCCTGGCCTCCTCTAGGGCCCTGGGCACTTAGAAGAATTTTTGATTTTTTTTTGAGAACCATGATTTTGGGCCCCTCGCGGCCCACGCTCTGCCCCAGGATGGAGCCTCATCCCGGGCATGGTCCCTAGCTACCCGATGGCACCAGTCGGCGGTTCTCCCTGCCTTCCCCGCTCACACAGGGGAAGGGCCAGGGAGCCCAGTGCCTCGCGGCACACTGCCGGGTGAGCGCCCGCCCGCTCTACCCGCCCCGGGAGCCACCGTCCCTGGGCACGGAGGTGGTCCATGGACCCCCGATGGGGACCAGGCACCGGGGGTGGCGCCGCCTTGTGGACGCCGGCGGTATTGCGCCCCGCGGCCACCACAGGCCTACGCAGCCTTGTCGATCTGCTCTTTTTCGACGGCAGCACTTGGTTCTCTTCCACACTCACCACCAGGGACCCCTTCCGGCGGTCCCTGGGAGATTCCGGCTGTCGGAACTCCGGGGTGTCGGAGTAGCGGGGTGCATCCCCATATAATGTACTGTCCCGGCTTGGGCACTTGGCAGTGCCTGCACGCCCAACTCAGACAGGTCTGCTACGCCCTTTAAGACAAGCATATGCTACTGGCAGGATCAACCAGGTAGGCCTCCTGTTCCGCCGCGGCGCCGCACCCAGCTGAGGCGCGCGCCGTGGGGTTGCCGGTCCGCGGAGCTTCCGCCCGAGGCCCCCCGCGAGAGGGGCGGGCGGTTGTCTCCCGGAGGCGTGCACTGCGACGGTCACCGCGGTCCGCCTTTACCACCCAGCCGGTCGAAAGCGTGTTACGGTGGATCGGCGGTCCATGGCCCGGTACGCAGCTGTTTGGTCGGTCGCCGGAGTACGCGACGCGGGCAGGGTTTGAGAAACGGAGTCTCCGGAGCTCATACGCCGCTGCATACGGATGCAGCGGCGTATGAGCTATCCGCTGGCACCAGTGGCCGGGACTCCCGGGAGAGAATTTCAAAGGAGGGAGCCACGGCGGAGCCCAGAGCTTCTTGGGAGCTCTGGACTCTGAAGAAATCCCGGCTTTTTTCCGAAAGCTCCAGGATTCGGGGCGTCTCGCCGCCCCGCCGCCACCCCAGGAGGGTGCCCCTTCGTGGGGCATGGTCCCTAGCTATCCGCTGGCACCAGTGGCCGGGACTCCCGGGAGAGAATTTCAAAGGAAGGGGCCGTGGCGGAGCCCAGAGCTTCTTCGGAGCTCTGGAGAGTGCGATTTTCGCCTATTTTCCCGGGGTTTTTCAGCCGCCATTTGCCCGGGCGACCACCCCGGGCGCCGGGGTGGGCACCGCCGCGTGCGCAGCCCCGGCCCGGATCCAACGAGCCCTCCGCCGTTCGCGGGCGCCCCACCCACGGTCTGGGAGCTACCGCCACTTTTGGCCCCAAAAAGAGCCGATCGACAAGCTCGGGGCGCCCGAAAAAGGTTGAGGTTTTCGGCCGGGGGTCCTCCAGGGGGTCCCCGGGGACCCCTGGAGCCCATGCCAGCACTCGGCGCGATTTTTGAATTTTTTTGGAGAACCATGATTTTGGGGGTCTTCGCCGCCCCGTCGCGCCCCAGGAAGGGTCCTCTTCCTGGGCATGGTCCTCACCTATCCTCTGGTACAAGTGGCCGAGGCTCCCGGGAGAGAATTTCAAAGGAGGGAGCCATGGCGGAGCCCAGAGCTTCTTGGGAGCTCTGGACTCTGAAGAAATCCCGGCTTTTTTCCGAAAGCTCCAGGATTTTAGCCCCAAAAAGAGCCGATCGACAAGCTCGGGGCGCCCGAAAAAGGTTGAGGTTTTCGGCCGGGGGTCCTCCAGGGGGTCCCCGGGGACCCCTGGAGCCCATGCCAGCACTCGGCGCGATTTTTGAATTTTTTTGGAGAACCATGATTTTGGGGGTCTTCGCCGCCCCGTCGCGCCCCAGGAAGGGTCCTCTTCCTGGGCATGGTGCTCACCTATCCTCTGGTACAAGTGGCCGAGGCTCCCGGGAGAGAATTTCAAAGGAGGGAGCCATGGCGGAGCCCAGAGCTTCTTGGGAGCTCTGGACTCTGAAGAAATCCCGGCTTTTTTCCGAAAGCTCCAGGATTTTAGCCCCAAAAAGAGCCGATCGACAAGCTCGGGGCGCCCGAAAAAGGTTGAGGTTTTCGGCCGGGGGTCCTCCAGGGGGTCCCCGGGGACCCCTGGAGCCCATGCCAGCACTCGGCGCGATTTTTGAAATTTTTTGGAGAACCATGATTTTGGGGGTCTTCGCCGCCCCGTCGCGCCCCAGGAAGGGTCCTCTTCCTGGGCATGGTGCTCACCTATCCTCTGGTACAAGTGGCCGAGGCTCCCGGGAGAGAATTTCAAAGGAGGGAGCCATGGCGGAGCCCAGAGCTTCTTGGGAGCTCTGGACTCTGAAGAAATCCCGGCTTTTTTCAGAAAGCTCCAGGATTTTAGCCCCAAAAAGAGCCGATCGACAAGCTCGGGGCGCCCGAAAAAGGTTGAGGTTTTCGGCCGGGGGTCCTCCAGGGGGTCCCCGGGGACCCCTGGAGCCCATGCCAGCACTCGGCGCGATTTTTGAAATTTTTTGGAGAACCATGATTTTGGGGGTCTTCGCCGCCCCGTCGCACCCCAGGAAGGGTCCTCTTCCTGGGCATGGTCCTCACCTATCCTCTGGTACAAGTGGCCGAGGCTCCCGGGAGAGAATTTCAAAGGAGGGAGCCATGGCGGAGCCCAGAGCTTCTTGGGAGCTCTGGACTCTGAAGAAATCCCGGCTTTTTTCCGAAAGCTCCAGGATTTTAGCCCCAAAAAGAGCCGATCGACAAGCTCGGGGCGCCCGAAAAAGGTTGAGGTTTTCGGCCGGGGGTCCTCCAGGGGGTCCCCGGGGACCCCTGGAGCCCATGCCAGCACTCGGCGCGATTTTTGAAATGTTTTGGAGAACCATGACTCGGGGCCCCTCCGGACCCGTCGCCTGCCCAGGACCCATGCCTCCGTCCTGGGCTACAACTACCCGATGGCACCGGTCGGCCTTCCGGGCCCCTGGAGGAAAAATGACGGAGGCAGGAAGGCTCATCCTGGCCTCCTCTAGGGCCCTGGGCACTTAGAAGAATTTTTGATTTTTTTTTGAGAACCATGATTTTGGGCCCCTCGCGGCCCACGCTCTGCCCCAGGATGGAGCCTCATCCCGGGCATGGTCCCTAGCTACCCGATGGCACCAGTCGGCGGTTCTCCCTGCCTTCCCCGCTCACACAGGGGAAGGGCCAGGGAGCCCAGTGCCTCGCGGCACACTGCCGGGTGAGCGCCCGCCCGCTCTACCCGCCCCGGGAGCCACCGTCCCTGGGCACGGAGGTGGTCCATGGACCCCCGATGGGGACCAGGCACCGGGGGTGGCGCCGCCTTGTGGACGCCGGCGGTATTGCGCCCCGCGGCCACCACAGGCCTACGCAGCCTTGTCGATCTGCTCTTTTTCGACGGCAGCACTTGGTTCTCTTCCACACTCACCACCAGGGACCCCTTCCGGCGGTCCCTGGGAGATTCCGGCTGTCGGAACTCCGGGGTGTCGGAGTAGCGGGGTGCATCCCCATATAATGTACTGTCCCGGCTTGGGCACTTGGCAGTGCCTGCACGCCCAACTCAGACAGGTCTGCTACGCCCTTTAAGACAAGCATATGCTACTGGCAGGATCAACCAGGTAGGCCTCCTGTTCCGCCGCGGCGCCGCACCCAGCTGAGGCGCGCGCCGTGGGGTTGCCGGTCCGCGGAGCTTCCGCCCGAGGCCCCCCGCGAGAGGGGCGGGCGGTTGTCTCCCGGAGGCGTGCACTGCGACGGTCACCGCGGTCCGCCTTTACCACCCAGCCGGTCGAAAGCGTGTTACGGTGGATCGGCGGTCCATGGCCCGGTACGCAGCTGTTTGGTCGGTCGCCGGAGTACGCGACGCGGGCAGGGTTTGAGAAACGGAGTCTCCGGAGCTCATACGCCGCTGCATACGGATGCAGCGGCGTATGAGCTATCCGCTGGCACCAGTGGCCGGGACTCCCGGGAGAGAATTTCAAAGGAGGGAGCCACGGCGGAGCCCAGAGCTTCTTGGGAGCTCTGGACTCTGAAGAAATCCCGGCTTTTTTCCGAAAGCTCCAGGATTCGGGGCGTCTCGCCGCCCCGCCGCCACCCCAGGAGGGTGCCCCTTCGTGGGGCATGGTCCCTAGCTATCCGCTGGCACCAGTGGCCGGGACTCCCGGGAGAGAATTTCAAAGGAAGGGGCCGTGGCGGAGCCCAGAGCTTCTTCGGAGCTCTGGAGAGTGCGATTTTCGCCTATTTTCCCGGGGTTTTTCAGCCGCCATTTGCCCGGGCGACCACCCCGGGCGCCGGGGTGGGCACCGCCGCGTGCGCAGCCCCGGCCCGGATCCAACGAGCCCTCCGCCGTTCGCGGGCGCCCCACCCACGGTCTGGGAGCTACCGCCACTTTTGGCCCCAAAAAGAGCCGATCGACAAGCTCGGGGCGCCCGAAAAAGGTTGAGGTTTTCGGCCGGGGGTCCTCCAGGGGGTCCCCGGGGACCCCTGGAGCCCATGCCAGCACTCGGCGCGATTTTTGAAATTTTTTGGAGAACCATGATTTTGGGGGTCTTCGCCGCCCCGTCGCGCCCCAGGAAGGGTCCTCTTCCTGGGCATGGTCCTCACCTATCCTCTGGTACAAGTGGCCGAGGCTCCCGGGAGAGAATTTCAAAGGAGGGAGCCATGGCGGAGCCCAGAGCTTCTTGGGAGCTCTGGACTCTGAAGAAATCCCGGCTTTTTTCAGAAAGCTCCAGGATTTTAGCCCCAAAAAGAGCCGATCGACAAGCTCGGGGCGCCCGAAAAAGGTTGAGGTTTTCGGCCGGGGGTCCTCCAGGGGGTCCCCGGGGACCCCTGGAGCCCATGCCAGCACTCGGCGCGATTTTTGAAATTTTTTGGAGAACCATGATTTTGGGGGTCTTCGCCGCCCCGTCGCGCCCCAGGAAGGGTCCTCTTCCTGGGCATGGTGCTCACCTATCCTCTGGTACAAGTGGCCGAGGCTCCCGGGAGAGAATTTCAAAGGAGGGAGCCATGGCGGAGCCCAGAGCTTCTTGGGAGCTCTGGACTCTGAAGAAATCCCGGCTTTTTTCAGAAAGCTCCAGGATTTTAGCCCCAAAAAGAGCCGATCGACAAGCTCGGGGCGCCCGAAAAAGGTTGAGGTTTTCGGCCGGGGGTCCTCCAGGGGGTCCCCGGGGACCCCTGGAGCCCATGCCAGCACTCGGCGCGATTTTTGAAATTTTTTGGAGAACCATGATTTTGGGGGTCTTCGCCGCCCCGTCGCGCCCCAGGAAGGGTCCTCTTCCTGGGCATGGTGCTCACCTATCCTCTGGTACAAGTGGCCGAGGCTCCCGGGAGAGAATTTCAAAGGAGGGAGCCATGGCGGAGCCCAGAGCTTCTTGGGAGCTCTGGACTCTGAAGAAATCCCGGCTTTTTTCAGAAAGCTCCAGGATTTTAGCCCCAAAAAGAGCCGATCGACAAGCTCGGGGCGCCCGAAAAAGGTTGAGGTTTTCGGCCGGGGGTCCTCCAGGGGGTCCCCGGGGACCCCTGGAGCCCATGCCAGCACTCGGCGCGATTTTTGAAATTTTTTGGAGAACCATGATTTTGGGGGTCTTCGCCGCCCCGTCGCACCCCAGGAAGGGTCCTCTTCCTGGGCATGGTCCTCACCTATCCTCTGGTACAAGTGGCCGAGGCTCCCGGGAGAGAATTTCAAAGGAGGGAGCCATGGCGGAGCCCAGAGCTTCTTGGGAGCTCTGGACTCTGAAGAAATCCCGGCTTTTTTCCGAAAGCTCCAGGATTTTAGCCCCAAAAAGAGCCGATCGACAAGCTCGGGGCGCCCGAAAAAGGTTGAGGTTTTCGGCCGGGGGTCCTCCAGGGGGTCCCCGGGGACCCCTGGAGCCCATGCCAGCACTCGGCGCGATTTTTGAAATTTTTTGGAGAACCATGATTTTGGGGGTCTTCGCCGCCCCGTCGCGCCCCAGGAAGGGTCCTCTTCCTGGGCATGGTGCTCACCTATCCTCTGGTACAAGTGGCCGAGGCTCCCGGGAGAGAATTTCAAAGGAGGGAGCCATGGCGGAGCCCAGAGCTTCTTGGGAGCTCTGGACTCTGAAGAAATCCCGGCTTTTTTCAGAAAGCTCCAGGATTTTAGCCCCAAAAAGAGCCGATCGACAAGCTCGGGGCGCCCGAAAAAGGTTGAGGTTTTCGGCCGGGGGTCCTCCAGGGGGTCCCCGGGGACCCCTGGAGCCCATGCCAGCACTCGGCGCGATTTTTGAAATTTTTTGGAGAACCATGATTTTGGGGGTCTTCGCCGCCCCGTCGCACCCCAGGAAGGGTCCTCTTCCTGGGCATGGTCCTCACCTATCCTCTGGTACAAGTGGCCGAGGCTCCCGGGAGAGAATTTCAAAGGAGGGAGCCATGGCGGAGCCCAGAGCTTCTTGGGAGCTCTGGACTCTGAAGAAATCCCGGCTTTTTTCCGAAAGCTCCAGGATTTTAGCCCCAAAAAGAGCCGATCGACAAGCTCGGGGCGCCCGAAAAAGGTTGAGGTTTTCGGCCGGGGGTCCTCCAGGGGGTCCCCGGGGACCCCTGGAGCCCATGCCAGCACTCGGCGCGATTTTTGAAATGTTTTGGAGAACCATGACTCGGGGCCCCTCCGGACCCGTCGCCTGCCCAGGACCCATGCCTCCGTCCTGGGCTACAACTACCCGATGGCACCGGTCGGCCTTCCGGGCCCCTGGAGGAAAAATGACGGAGGCAGGAAGGCTTATCCTGGCCTCCTCTAGGGCCCTGGGCACTTAGAAGAATTTTTGATTTTTTTTTGAGAACCATGATTTTGGGCCCCTCGCGGCCCACGCTCTGCCCCAGGATGGAGCCTCATCCCGGGCATGGTCCCTAGCTACCCGATGGCACCAGTCGGCGGTTCTCCCTGCCTTCCCCGCTCACACAGGGGAAGGGCCAGGGAGCCCAGTGCCTCGCGGCACACTGCCGGGTGAGCGCCCGCCCGCTCTACCCGCCCCGGGAGCCACCGTCCCTGGGCACGGAGGTGGTCCATGGACCCCCGATGGGGACCAGGCACCGGGGGTGGCGCCGCCTTGTGGACGCCGGCGGTATTGCGCCCCGCGGCCACCACAGGCCTACGCAGCCTTGTCGATCTGCTCTTTTTCGACGGCAGCACTTGGTTCTCTTCCACACTCACCACCAGGGACCCCTTCCGGCGGTCCCTGGGAGATTCCGGCTGTCGGAACTCCGGGGTGTCGGAGTAGCGGGGTGCATCCCCATATAATGTACTGTCCCGGCTTGGGCACTTGGCAGTGCCTGCACGCCCAACTCAGACAGGTCTGCTACGCCCTTTAAGACAAGCATATGCTACTGGCAGGATCAACCAGGTAGGCCTCCTGTTCCGCCGCGGCGCCGCACCCAGCTGAGGCGCGCGCCGTGGGGTTGCCGGTCCGCGGAGCTTCCGCCCGAAGCCCCCCGCGAGAGGGGCGGGCGGTTGTCTCCCGGAGGCGTGCACTGCGACGGTCACCGCGGTCCGCCTTTACCACCCAGCCGGTCGAAAGCGTGTTACGGTGGATCGGCGGTCCATGGCCCGGTACGCAGCTGTTTGGTCGGTCGCCGGAGTACGCGACGCGGGCAGGGTTTGAGAAACGGAGTCTCCGGAGCTCATACGCCGCTGCATACGGATGCAGCGGCGTATGAGCTATCCGCTGGCACCAGTGGCCGGGACTCCCGGGAGAGAATTTCAAAGGAGGGAGCCACGGCGGAGCCCAGAGCTTCTTGGGAGCTCTGGACTCTGAAGAAATCCCGGCTTTTTTCCGAAAGCTCCAGGATTCGGGGCGTCTCGCCGCCCCGCCGCCACCCCAGGAGGGTGCCCCTTCGTGGGGCATGGTCCCTAGCTATCCGCTGGCACCAGTGGCCGGGACTCCCGGGAGAGAATTTCAAAGGAAGGGGCCGTGGCGGAGCCCAGAGCTTCTTCGGAGCTCTGGAGAGTGCGATTTTCGCCTATTTTCCCGGGGTTTTTCAGCCGCCATTTGCCCGGGCGACCACCCCGGGCGCCGGGGTGGGCACCGCCGCGTGCGCAGCCCCGGCCCGGATCCAACGAGCCCTCCGCCGTTCGCGGGCGCCCCACCCACGGTCTGGGAGCTACCGCCACTTTTGGCCCCAAAAAGAGCCGATCGACAAGCTCGGGGCGCCCGAAAAA
Source organism: Gymnoscopelus microlampas (assembly GCF_963454915.1). Lineage (NCBI taxonomy): Eukaryota > Metazoa > Chordata > Actinopteri > Myctophiformes > Myctophidae > Gymnoscopelus > Gymnoscopelus microlampas. The sequence continues at coordinate 56,442,379 of NC_139943.1, forward strand.
GGTTGAGGTTTTCGGCCGGGGGTCCTCCAGGGGGTCCCCGGGGACCCCTGGAGCCCATGCCAGCACTCGGCGCGATTTTTGAAATTTTTTGGAGAACCATGATTTTGGGGGTCTTCGCCGCCCCGTCGCGCCCCAGGAAGGGTCCTCTTCCTGGGCATGGTCCTCACCTATCCTCTGGTACAAGTGGCCGAGGCTCCCGGGAGAGAATTTCAAAGGAGGGAGCCATGGCGGAGCCCAGAGCTTCTTGGGAGCTCTGGACTCTGAAGAAATCCCGGCTTTTTTCCGAAAGCTCCAGGATTTTAGCCCCAAAAAGAGCCGATCGACAAGCTCGGGGCGCCCGAAAAAGGTTGAGGTTTTCGGCCGGGGGTCCTCCAGGGGGTCCCCGGGGACCCCTGGAGCCCATGCCAGCACTCGGCGCGATTTTTGAAATTTTTTGGAGAACCATGACTCGGGGCCCCTCCGGACCCGTCGCCTGCCCAGGACCCATGCCTCTGTCCTGGGCTACAACTACCCGATGGCACCGGTCGGCCTTACGGGCCCCTGGAGGAAAAATGACGGAGGCAGGAAGGCTCATCCTGGCCTCCTCTAGGGCCCTGGGCACTTAGAAGAATTTTTGATTTTTTTTTGAGAACCATGATTTTGGGCCCCTCGCGGCCCACGCTCTGCCCCAGGATGGAGCCTCATCCCGGGCATGGTCCCTAGCTACCCGATGGCACCAGTCGGCGGTTCTCCCTGCCTTCCCCGCTCACACAGGGGAAGGGCCAGGGAGCCCAGTGCCTCGCGGCACACTGCCGGGTGAGCGCCCGCCCGCTCTACCCGCCCCGGGAGCCACCGTCCCTGGGCACGGAGGTGGTCCATGGACCCCCGATGGGGACCAGGCACCGGGGGTGGCGCCGCCTTGTGGACGCCGGCGGTATTGCGCCCCGCGGCCACCACAGGCCTACGCAGCCTTGTCGATCTGCTCTTTTTCGACGGCAGCACTTGGTTCTCTTCCACACTCACCACCAGGGACCCCTTCCGGCGGTCCCTGGGAGATTCCGGCTGTCGGAACTCCGGGGTGTCGGAGTAGCGGGGTGCATCCATGTGAATCTATAGACAGATACACATGCATACAAACCTACAGACAGACAGATGAAGTAAGAAACTGCAAAGATTGCTGTCATTGTTCAAGTCATTGTTTTTCATTACCTGAACAGATAACTGTGGGTCTGCCTGTAATCAAACCTTTCCGTTTGATACTAAAAGTCTCCATTATGACACAGTCGCTCAGTGAAGACTCAGAACCAGCACAGAAGGGTGTAATCCTCCATACAGGTTGATGTGTAAAACCAGAACTCCTTTCTGTTGAAACAGCAAAACCACAGTCCAGCTGTCTACACACTACAGATGATGACTTCAAGTTCCAGTGAAATCCACCATCCACTGGCCTCCACTCTCCCTGGTGTTTCATCTCCAGTTTACCAGTACAGTTACTGATTCCTCCCACCAACCTGACATGATCAATCACTGTAAAGAGTCAATAGAGTAAACATTAATGCAATGCAATTACTTGTATTATAGAATATTAATCCAAAGCAAGAACATAGCTTGTCTTTTACCCAAACAGGTGAGTTCAACAGTCTTGTTAGGTAAGCTCACTAAGCTGGTGTTACTAGTTGAGTTTGAGGTTCCACAGTCCAGGAGAACAGACTCGTTGCCTTCACACTGGAACTCTTTGGTCCACATTGGACCCTCCACTTCTCCATAGAGCGCCCCCTGGAGGACTGAAGGAGCCCCACAGCCAAGCTCCCTACAGACCACCTTTGCATCCTGCTGGTCAAAGTCACCTTCATACACTGAGACCCACGACTGATTAGACTTCACCTCCACTCTGCCTGAACACACACTAGTCCCATTCACCAACCTCACTGACTCTAAAGAGAGAGAGAGAGAGAGAGAGAGAGAGAGAGAGAGAGAGAGAGAGAGAGAGAGAGAGAGAGAGAGAGAAGAGAGAATTATAATTTAAAATATGTATGTATTAAACCACAACAAGATACATGCATATTTAAAGAATGCATCTGGCATATTGAGTCATGTGACTCAATATGCATTTATCTAGTAAAAAACGTAAATAACAAATGGATTTCTGTAGACGTGTCTAATCACTATTTTAAATGGACTGAATCAATAGTGAACTTCAGATTAAACGAAATGGCACATTTTAAATGCAGATGGATAATGACGCAACTTTTAAAGGCACACAGACATGCAGATATAGAGGGACATATGTATGCACAGTAGAGACAAGCTAGTGTGTGAGAGAGAGAGAGGGCAATGACATAAGAGAGTGTAAAGATTAGTGTCATTGTTGAAGTAATTGATTTACCTGAACAGTTCACCTTAAGTGTGACAGTGGAATCATAAGACTTTACTGGTCCACACTCCATCAGTGAAGACTCAGAACCAACACAGGAAGATGGAATCACCCATCCAGCTTGACGTTTAGAAATAGAAGTAAATTCTGTTGAGACAGCAAAGCCACAGTCCAGCTGTCTACACACCACAGATGATGACATTCTGTTCCAGTCAAACCAAGCCAACAATGGTCTCCACTCTCCCTGGTGTTTCATCTCCAGCATGCCATTACAGTTACTGGTTCCTCCCACCAACCTCACATCATCAGACTCTGTACAGAAAATAAGCAGTTAAAAGCATTACATTAATTAAAATATCTTCAAGACTGTAATCTATTTTCAGCTGTTTGTCTTTCATCTTTGTTTACCTGTTGAGTTGTGTGTTGGTTTAACCTGGGGAGCTGAGGAGAAAAATCATCAAATAAATGAGTTTCACTTTAACAGAGTACATGGATCTTCTCTACCAATACAGCAGCTTGGTGATTTGTTGGAATACAAGACAAGATGACCTTTGATTCTCCTGTTTGATGATATTTATTTGATATTCAAAGGCTGGGAATGAGTGAATGATGTATGACTTATAGAAAAACAGATGAAAATAAAATGTATACAGGAATGAAAAATTAACAGTTTGTTTATAACAAACAACATTAAGTGAATTGAGAGATATAGATATCTTCACTGTCATAATGTTAACCAAAGGCTGCATTTTTATCACATAAATTACTTCAGATTTTGGTAAGTAATAATCCAGACCTAAAGTTTAAAGTTTAAGTTTAAAGTCTCTTACCTGAGCAGGTGAGTTCAACAGTCTTGTTAGGTAAGCTGGTGTTACTAGTTGAGTTTGAGGTTCCACAGTCCAGGAGAACAGACTCGTTGCCTTCACACTGGAACTCTTTGGTCCACATTGGACCCTCCACTTCTCCATAGAGCGCCCCCTGGAGGACTGAAGGAGCCCCACAGCCAAGCTCCCTACAGACCACCTTTGCATCCTGCTGGTCAAAGTCACCGTCATACACTGAGACCCACGACTGATTAGACTTCACCTCCACTCTGCCTGAACACACACTAGTCCCATTCACCAACCTCACTGACTCTGGAGAGAGAGAGAGAGAGAGAGAGAGAGAGAGAGAGAGAGAGAGAGAGAGAGAGAGAGAGAGAGAGAGAGAGAGAGAGAGAGAGAGAGAGAGAGAGAGAGATATTACTTTAATTAAAATATCTTCAAGACTAATCTATTTTCAGTTGTTTGTCTTTCATCTTTGTTTACCTGTTGAGTTGTGTGTTGGTTTAACCTGGGGAGCTGAGGAGAAAAATCATCAAATAAATTAGTTTCACTTTAACAGAGTACATGGATCCTCTCTACCAATACAGTAGCTTGTTGTGTTGATATACATCCTTTGATTCTCCTGGTTTATGATATTTATTTGATATTCACAAGCTGGGAATGACTGATTATTAATGATGAAATATATGATTTATATCAAAATAGATTTAAATAATATGTATAAAGTATTGACAACAGTTTTAGGAAATATAGTTGGTTGATAGCGCAAAAACAATTAATTGTGTCGCTTTCTGTTTGAAAAATCTAATAACTGCATAATGCCAAGGGACAATCCGTTGAACTGAATTGAGATCTTCACTGATCTACTGTAATTGTATTACACATAATGTATTTATTTATATTCCTATCACATTTGACAGTTCATATTTTGGACACTAACAAAAAGCAAGCCATGCACCTGCTACTCTGTGTGGTGTAACTTCATCTTACTGTATGTCATGTGACATCATCAAGGTGTTGCAGTTTGTCATAAATATCAAGCAGACTGTCTAGGTTGTTGACTGAAGCTACAAGTGACCACAGTCTTCCTGTAGCTTCATCAACTCTCTAAAGTTACACAACACACAACTGTCCATCGTTCTGTACCAACGATACATATGTGCGTGCGTGCGTGCGTGCGTGCGTGCGTATGAGGTCTCAACTCACAGCTGTTCACACAGTTGTCTATCGTGTCACATTTCCACGAGAATGGAATGCACTTTTCATTCTTACAAACAAACTGATGGGGGAGACAGAGGATTATGTTCAGAATCAATAATATATCAAAAGCAGACATGAGACATAAAGTCATACAGCGTAACACAAGTGAAGCTGAGGTGAATCACCTGGCTGGCAGTGCAGTTGGACATGCACTGCTTGCCATCAGCTGCCAAGTAGGTGTTGGTGGGACAGGAACACTTGTAGCCTCCTCCAGGTGAGAGCAGACACAGGTTACTGCAGCCTCCATTGTTGGTCTGACACGGGTGACCGGCCACTGCAGGGTGGAGAAAACATGCACACATGGAACAAACATGAGAACACACACCTATATATTAGAATAAAGCAATAAGCAATAAGAGTTTAGAGCAGCTATGAGGTGTTGTTAGGAACGATGCAGAGCAGAATGACTACCACCCTCTAACTGTTCTACAATCACTGTAAACCACCACCTCACATGGTTTATTGGTTATTTCTTTGATAAAACACCAAATATGGCAACATGACAATCATAGACAACCCAATTAAAACGGTATTTAAAGCTTTCATGACATTCAGTTTTACAGATAGATAGATAGATAGATAGATAGATAGATTTTTATTATAGTGTCCTGCACCACATGATGCCCAGCCCGCACAGGCTTATAAGACACTCACACAATGTACATATACACCAAGATACACCACAGACAGAATACATAAACATTTTGATTGTCCAAGTTACGGGTACATCGTCCTCCATCTCAACTGCCATGCTTTCTCTATGAATTTTCCTAAAACAAAAACTTCCTTATTGAACAGCCAACTTAACATATAACATTCATACATCCAAAACAAATCTGGATTCTTATCCTGCATTTTTTCAAATAAAGAATTTCGTACATCATTGTACAGTGGACAGTGAAAAACAAAATTAACCTCATCCTCCACAACTCCCAGGTCACACAGAACACACAATCGCTGCTCCTCAGGAATGCCAGTATATCTACCCACCTCAACTGCCAGAGGCAATGCACCAGATCTTAACTGGGCACAGAGAGACCTCTGTCCTCTCTTTAGATTGAATGCAACATAAGGTTCAGTGATATAATTCTCTTTATATTGAACATAATTTCTTAACTTTGCTTTTTTCCAAATGTCCACCCTCCATTGCTCCTGATGTAATATTGATAATTTATGTTTGACAGTATTTATGTTACAATGAAGGTTGTTCATAAAATATGCATTTAAATCAGAGAGTGAAAATATTGAAGAGACCTCTCTTGTCCATGGATGATTACATCTTCTATTCCAATTAAATATACTTTTCGTAAGCCTCTCTTCTGGCAGTTGGGTAAGGCGGTTCCACAGTCTAATCATTTCACATCTCTGCCTTATGAGGCAGCTTTCCCAACCTGTGTCACCTTCAATGGCCAACTTAGTGGTATACTTGTGCACCCCGAGAAAACACCTTAAAGCTCTACTCTGAATATTTTTACATTCGGTGGCCTCCTCAAAGCCCCATACACCTGCTGCATAAAATAAAATGGAAGAAACCATAGAGTCAAAAAGCTTGGTAAATGTAGCAAAACCTAAATCAGGGCACATTTTCACTTTACTTAATATGGCACCTAATGCTCTACCTGCTGAGTCAGCCAATACTTTCCTCCCCTCAGAAAAACTCATAAATTCATGAAAAACAAAACCTAAGTATTTATATGAGGGGACATAACTCAAAGACATTGACCCAAAAGTAAAACTATGGTTACTCTGCTGTTCAGCTTTCCTTCTAAAATGTATAATCTGAGTTTTCTCTCTGTTAATGGCAAGTCTCCATTTACTGCACCATAGACCCACAATATCCAACATTTTCTGTAAATTTAACACATTTTCAGCCATCAGAGCAATGTCATCAGCATATAAAAGAATACTCAAATTAATATTTTCAATTGATAGACCCAAATTGGCCTGCTTGATTTCCTGAGCTAAATCATTTACATAAAGAGCAAACAGAGTGGGTGAGAGCACATCTCCTTGCTTCACACCAAATGGAGTGGGAAACCAGCCGGTTCTGAGGTCGTTTAACTGCAGGCAAGCGACTGGGGCTTTGTATAAAGCTTTGATGGCATTATACAATGTACCGTTAATACCTGAGCAGAGTAACTTGTATTCCAACAAGTCTCTATTGATCCAATCAAAGGCTTTTTTAAAATCAACAAAACAAACAAATGTGCTTTTACCCTCCTCTAGTCTAGCTCTTACCACAGATGAAATAACAAAAATATGATCAATACAAGCCCTGTTTTTTCTAAAACCGTTCTGTTCATCCACCAACACATTATTGAACTCCAGATAATCAGTAAGTCTCTTATTTAAAACACTGGAGTACAGCTTATAAACTGTACTGAGCAGGCTGATGCCTCTATAATTTAGAGGACACATTACAAGTGTTTGTCATGGTCCTTCAAACGTGTATAAAAAGTTTTAACTGAGAATTCCACTCCAGTTAGCCATTGCAGGTGTTTTTCTCTCACATTTCTAAAGCCTTTTCAACTGAAAGCAATGAAAAAATAAATCTTTGCCTGCGGTTGTTGCTGGTGAGGGATTTTGCCTGTCAATCATCGCCTCTAACCCTAACCCTAACCCTAACCGCACGCGGAAGCCACTAGTCGGAGTGGTGAGATGTCGGAATGGAAGGAGCACCCCTCTAAACCCACTATAGCAATCTGGTAATATCAGGCTACATATCACTTAAATGTCAGAGCTTAACTCGGCGTGTAAATATGAAATAAATGAGTTCATGTGAAATGGAATCGAAAATAACAGTGGGTCCTCCGAGCGCTAGCCGAATTTGGCTAATAATTAGCTTGTATGACGTTACTAAACACACTGTTTTTAGCCAAACGCAGTAATGTCCGCTATTGATTAGTTATCGACGCAAATCGCGTTATTACGCCCGTCATTTTCATGTATTGTACATCCCAAAATAAAATGTATTAACCATGTTATGGTGCTGTAATGATGTAAGTTTCGCAACATAATACTGGGTATTTTTCACGGGGCTTGGAAAGAGGATCACTTCCGCATGTTCTTCTTCGGTGGTGTAAACAATGACACGGTTGCCAGATTTTTGAGAGAGAAATAAGCAACCAGGTCAATGAAAACAAGCCCAAAGATTTAAGTGACTATTAGGCTATATGAGCACTTTAAACCTATATGCATCAGCTTTTTGAAAATAGACGATTTGGAAATAGCCGATCTACAAGCTCACAACAAAATAATAATAACAAATAAAAAGCAACTACCAATATTTGCAAGCAACTTTACAGAAAACAAGGTCGCTTATAATTAGTACACATGGCAACACTAGTTAGAAACAAAACATGTGTCATGAAATAGCAGATCTAGAAGCTCACAACGCGTCGCCTCCTTGTGAGCTTGTAGATCTGCTATTTTGTATTTTGATTGAATACTGTATTTAGAAAAGACATTAATGAAACCAAATATGGAACCATTTGCTTCAAGCTTCACTTTCAAACAATGAAATTAAAAGACAAGTGAGCTTCACTTTTATAAAGGCTAATATTAATAACTTTAGTGTCAACTGTATTCTTGACTGGTTATGCAGGAATGCACTAGTACTTAGTGACCAAGTACTCCAGTTAATTGTGATGGAGATACAAATAGATCTTTTGTTGATCTATTGTGAGGACCTGCCAAAGACACGTGTCCTAAGCCACCGCCTAGCCCACCACCATGCCCAAGAAAGTCAAAGAAAAGACCCAGAATCTAGAATTGCTTTTGACATTAATTTCAAGGACTTTGAAGCAAAATAGTCCAATTTGAAGGTGACCAGGTGCAGGTTAAAGGAGCACTTCACCTCTGGAAGAAGTCCCAGTCACTCAATGTTAATAATATTTGTAGTAGATAACAGTAGCAAAATTTCAAATTTGCACCCTATGGCCAGAAAAATATAGAAGTCTGTGTGTTTGACTGGATGACTGGGGTTTGGCTGCATTACTACAATGACCACAATGCTTTGGGGCACTGCACTTCCTTGTGAGGAGGAGGCTGCGTGGTCTACATTGTAACTTTCCCCTCCCAGTTCTCACTACAACAATATCAACAAGTGTTGCCATGTCTTATTATAAGCGGCTGGTTTCTAAAATGTAGTTGATATTTGGGCTTGTTTCCAAATGTTTTGATTGTTGTTTAAACCAGTGGTTCTCAAACATGTTCATGTACTTTTCCACGGACCCTCATCTGTGCACTGTGCGCCAACATATTTGCCAGGGAGGCCCTACCAAAAATGTTCTGACTTTTTTGTCTACCTTTGGATCACAAAACACGACATCGAAGCCATGTTCTTTCTTGGACCACGTGAAATCTGCCTCTGTTGAACCAGTACAGTTGGACCATAGGCTACCATTGCAAGTTTGCTATATGTACCAGGATGAAAACAGTAACAGTCCCATTATCACCGTGTCTTTGTTGCGGCAGCAAGGCGAAACTAGTCTTGGCTGCTGTTGTATTGTGTTCTGTATTGATTTGATTGTATCTTATAGTAAACTTAAACTAATATATCATGTATAGATTAGCATAGTAACACTAAACGTGTGTGTCTGTGTGTGTGTGTGTGCGTGTGTGTGTGTGTGTGTGTGTGCGCGCACGCGCGTGCATCATATTTTTTTCAACATTCCATCCCACCATCTAGACAGTCCGGTGCTGGTGACGTGACGCCCATCTTCTACTAGTCGGGACATCCATGGAGATGCGGCATAGTCAACAATATAATAATAAAACAAAACGTTTCATACTCATGTCATGTGTGACTCCGTATATCTGAGAGCATAATGTTTCACTGTCATTTCCAGTTATATTCTTTGCACTAAACTAAACCGTTTCATGCTTTCAATTGGTGTAAGGATAATATTAGGTTTTCCTATAGCCTATTGTGCCTATTGTAAGATAAGTAAAGTTGAATCCAATGTGCTGGGGTCCCCAGAAAAATAATGATTACATGTAGAAGTAAATACTAACAGAATGAACAAGAGTTTTTCACCATTATATCTGTAATGCTTACAGTCACGTAATTATGTACCATTCTGACAAATGAAAGACCATCTCCTATATCATGAAACAGTTCAAAAGAACCCTTATAGAATTGGGTGTTCATACATTTTGTCATTATAAATGCTTACACAATGTAGAATATACCATGATCAATGAGTAGAGCAAGCAGTGTGTAAATGTAACCGTTTTATTTAGAAAAATAATATAAATGGCTGTAGTCCCAGGTCTTCAACAGCAGTTCCATTTTTGCAGGCTGATGACAATTTCTGTCCTGTCATTGGAAAGAACACATGAGATTAGACTTGTAGTTCACATGGATATCATCCAACGTGATACCTAATTTATTCTTAGTTGCATGCGCACCGAAAATAGCAGACCTACAAGCTCACAAAGTGTTGAGTCCGCGACGCGTTGTGAGCTTGTAGATCTGCTATTTTCGGGAACCGACGGCGTCATGTACTCAGTAGCTCTGAAACATGTCAGTCATGGCGGAGCTTCAACCTGGTATTTGCACTTTCTACATGTACAGACCGTACATCTACATAAACGTTCAGATTTCAAATATAAAGCCCTGACCTCATGCCACGGATGTTACAATTTGAATCGGGTGGGTCTAAGTATCAGTATCTTCCGTATTGTTTAATAAAAAGCATTTTAATCCAATCGGTGGCCATTTTCTCCTTATGCTTTCAATTACACGACCCTATCGGTTGGGATGTGTATTGCACTCTGATACATTATACATCTATGAGAAAATGGCCACCGTTCGGATTTAAATGTTTTTTTATTGAACAATATGGAAGATACGTGTACTTAGACCCATCTGATTCCAATTGTAACATCTGTGGCCACGGGGTAAGAATTTCATATTTGAAATACGAACGTTTATGTAGATGAAAGGGCTGTGAATGGAAAAAGTGCCAACACCAGGTTGAAGTTCCGCCATGACAGTCATGTTCCAAAAAAAAGACATGGGTTTCCGAGGCTACATCAAAGTCAACAATGACAAACGTTCCGTTCACGCCAGGCTCCACAAGCTAGTTTAGTCTACCCAAGGGATACAACATGAGATTATAGTGATAGTGGCAACTTTACAGCATGTTTACTTACTCGAGAGACAAGCGTCCACCGTCCACGGTCCGTGTACATTCTGTCAGTTCCACTAAGAAACATCCCCGACGGGTTGTTGCTCCTCACTGCCCGCCTTAGCTGCGTGTGGGTCCGGGTACTAAAGTATAACTCTGATATGTTTGCACACGCCATGACAGTACATGTGTGAGGTAGCTAATGGGAGTTGCCGAGTGGGGAAATGTTTGGGAGACACCCTCAGGGGCCGGTCCTTTGAACCATGGGGGTTGGTTTGGGTTTGAACTACACCTGTAGTCACCTGCAGTATGTAGTGCGGACATAAGGTGAGACACGGCTGAAAACGTCATTTGACGCTTTCAGCCGTGTCTCACGGATCTAAAATCTAAAAACACAGATACAACACAAAAAAAACCACCAGGATATGTTTATGGCCAATTATGGGGTCCTAGACTAGTCCTAGACTTCATAAAAATAGGATTTTTATCAAAATCGGCGAAGTGTCCCTTTAAGGTAACATTGTACCTCTGTTACTTACTGTATGTTTGCAAATGTTTGAGATGATGTTTGAGCAGTCTAGCACTGTGCAAAAGTATTTTTATTTGCACAGTCAAGATTTTAGTCTGGTGGATCATGTTCAGTGGTTGTGGTGTAAATATGTTCAAACATTTTAGTACTTTTACTTTTGGTACTTTATGTACATTTTTACACCAATACTTTTGTACTTATACTCAAGTCAATCTTGAATTCAGGACTTTTACTTGTAACAGAGTACTTTTACATTGCAGTATTGATACTTTTACTTAAGTAAAACATTAGAGTACTTTTTCCACCACTGTTGATGTTTTTAACATGACTGCCCTGTTTAAAAATGAATGAATAAACACTAATAACCAAGGTTACTATAGCAATATTTTTCATGTAAGGTATTATGCTAGTAGCAATTAAGTCCTATGTGAGCTCCCTGGGAGCTGAACTCCAAGCTATCAAGTTTCAAAGCCCCCCCCCCCTGATTTGAGAACAAAGCACCCTGAGACAGCAGATTGCCCCCCTCAGACCCCCACCTTTGAGCAATGCATGCTGGGATAGGTGTTAAAATCCCACAGATCCCAGAAGATGCACTTTGAGGCCTGCTATCTCAGTTCAATGAATTTAAATGAATCTCTACAAGGCATCATTCTATAAGCCATATCTCGAAAACTGGTGGGTCAAACTGCACAAGCAATATGTCAATTTGTAGCTATGATTCCCTGCTTTCATATGACCTGAAAAAACAAAAATGAAAAAAGCCTAGATGACTTATCCTTTATCGTGGTGGGTCACATTTATCAATAAACCAAGTGTAGTGATATGTCATGGAAAAGTAATTAAACCCCTTTTTCTCTTTTGTCTTCTTAAAATGGCTAAATACAACGCACAAGTACTTAGTATTGATAAAATCGATTATTTGCATTGCAAACCGATTCGATACGATTATTTGCATTGCAAAACGATTCAATATGATACAAAGTCAAACAATACGATATGTTTCTGTTTGCATATCGATATAGTAGATAGTTGAAAAGTGAAATAAAACGATTTTCGATATTTCGATGAAGTTACTATATCGTTACACCTCTACCACTCAGCTATGACCGCCCCCAGTGACAGTGAATAGTGAGAGTGTTGTATACAGTAGGTGGTACAGACCCTCAGGTTGTCTATAGGGGTGATACATGTGGAGGTCATATGGATACAGGTTGCTGATGAGACTGATCTTGTTGGTTCCCTGAGTCTTGTTGGCTCTGCAGATGGAACTGGTGGTACTGGTCCTCCAGTCTATCCAGTAGATGTGATCCTCAAACAGAGTAATAGTAGTGATGTAGACGATGTCCTGACTCACAACTACAGACACACGAAACCAAAAGAATCACAATATTATAAAATACATGAACAAAGTATTATAAAAAATATTATAACAAGAGTTAAAATGCAATAAAGTTTACAAAAGTAACCAAATTCTCACTGTTTTCCTTGTTTTTTTCTTACACAACTCATGTAAAATGAACATAATCCATTCTTATACACAGTAACACTCTGGAGTGTTCATTTAACCACATGAACCCTAGTGATCCTATTCCGGGCAGATAATTCACCAGAAATAGCAGATCTACAAAATCACAACACGCCACACTGCAACATGTTAAGAGCTTGTAGAACGGCTACTTTCTGCAAATATATTTAATGTAAAGAGGATAAAAGGAGGGGCCTAGTATAGACCCCTGGGGAACCCCAGTCAACCAATTATAATAGGGTTTTCTTTTACTTAAGTAATAAATAATCTGAGTACTTCTGCCTCCCCTGTGTGTGTGTGTGTGTGTGTGTGTGTGTGTGTGTGTGTGTGTGTGTGTGTGTGTGTGTGTGTGTGTGTGTGTGGCACCCTCAGTTTAGAACCAGCGGCTGCTGAAGGAGCGCTAAAACAGTGAAATGCGCCAGTGAAGTGTCATTGTTTTGTCGCCTCACTCATTTCATCCTGGTGCCGGACCTGGCGTGTGTGTGTTACCTGTGTGTCTGTTGGTTCCATCCAGGTTTGCAAACTCAATGTGTTTCCTCCGTAAGTCGCTCCAGTAGATGCGATCGTTGATGTAGTCTAACGTCACGCCGTATGGCTCGGAGATCTTATCCTTCACGATGATGCTCCTGTTGGTACCATCCATCCCCATCCTCTCTATGTGGGGGTTGTTTTTACCTACGTCTGACCAGTACAAGTACCTGTCAAGGAGACACTGAGTCATCTTTACTGACAATGTAACATATTGTTGTTGTCCATAATTCAACTTTTTATGTTTTTTTCATTAGTCAATGTTCTTCATTATACAAGAGTGACGCACAAAAGTAGTGAACATGTGGTAAACTCTACCCTTCTTATCCTATCTTACAATTGGGAATGGTGCACATGCGCGACCTGTGCCTCGGTCGGTCGGCCATGCCTCGGCTGTCTGTATCGTTCATCCGGGTCCTGGCAACCGTACAGAGCCGAGTGCAGCCGACAAGAGTCGCCCTCCATTGAAAACGCCGCTAGCCTACTACACGACAGCCTCGCGCCCGTGTCTGTCGAGTAAAAAACGTGCATCAACTGTGTGTTGTCACACGCCACTTAATGCAAGTAGGGGATCACGGTAGAAGCGTTGATCGCGTTGATCCCTGTCAAGTAATACTTGCTATTACCTACTAATTCTACCAAACACTTTGAAGCCGAGCCGAAAGACAAGCGATGCCTTGAAGCTCAATGAATGCCAGTAGCCCATCAGTCCGGAGCATGAAGAGAGGCCAACGCCCGCCTCCAAGGCCAGCATTGACCATCATATCTCTAAACATTGAAGGACTATCTGCAACTAAAGAAGAACTTGTTGCAAAACTCTGCAGATAGCATCAGTGTGATATTCTCTGCCTACAAGAAACCCACCGTGGACCTAAACATCATCGACCTCGTGTGGAAGGAATGACCACCCTCATAGAAAGACCACATGAGAAACATGGAAGCGTCATGCTAGCAAAAAATGGGACAATCATCGAATCAACATCTAAGAGTGATGAAAATAACATCGAAGTCCTAACTGCTGAGCTTAGAGGAATTACCATCACCTCAGTATACAAACCACCTCTAACACCTTTCGTGGTGCCAGAAATACCATCATCTGGAAAACCAAAGATTGTGATTACAGATGCACGATATTGTTTTTTTGGAACCGATACCGATACCGATTATTTGCTGGGTCATATCGGCCGATACCGATCCGATACCGATATATTATATTTATATTGAGCTCATTACTGATTTTTTTTATTTTAATTTGTTTTACTGGTGAAAGTTGATGGTAAACCCCCCTCTCCACTATCCCTACTGTGATGAAAAATATTGATGGAATAAATACATTAATTATATATATTCTTCTAAGTAACAAACTTAACTATGACATCATTTTTGTATGCTATAAGCCATCACAGAATGATTTGAATCTTTGTATAACACAAAACAAAACACTCGTTACACGCGCGCGCGCGCGCGTGTAACGAGTGTTTGTTACGTCGATGTTAAATAACGACGCAATGTACACATTCGTGTTGAAAATATATCCTCCGCAGTTTCACTACTCTAATCTAATTTAAGATACAAGAAACCCTCTGACAGTTCTGGGTATGAACTATGGACGTGAAGAGTTTGCTGTTAGTTTCGACTACTTTCTGTTCACGTAGCAGTTTAGCCTAGCAGCCTGTTGCGCAGTGCACACACTGTCTCTGTCTGAGAGAGACAGCATGTAGAGTGCGTGGAGGGGGGAGGAGCTACAGCCGACTCTCTTAAAGAGACATAGACAGGCAGAGAGACTGCTCTCGTTCATTTTATTATACAATATATACAATATCGGAGAATTTAATCGGGTTTATTTTGACATCGGTTCGATACCGATACGGCCGATATGGGCCGATATCGATACGTTACCGATTATATTGTGCATCTCTAATTGTGATTGGAGACTTCAACAGCCATAGCACGCAATGGGGATACGCTAACAACAATCCAGATGGAGATGCAGTGGAAGCATGGGCCGAAAGCAACCAGCTTAATCTGATCCACGATGCCAAACAAACAAAGTCCTTCAACAGTGGGCGTTGGAAAGCAGGTTATAATCCTGATATTGTGTTTGTCAGTCATAACATCACTGGATTGAGCAAGAAGCTGATGCTGGAGCCACTGCCAAAAACCCAACACCGCCCCATTGGCATTAAAGTCAATGCTGCAATCACCTCAGCCACAGTTCCATTCCGAAGAAGATTCAACTTTGGGAAAGCGAACTGGCCTGGCTTCCAAGAAGATATTGAAAGGAAGATTGCCCATCTCCCAGTGGACCCCAAGAACTATGACAACTTCCGCACTCAATACATACCTGGACTCGATGCTCAAAGCAGTGAGCTATATGAGCAATACCAACAGCTCTATGAATCTGACCCCTTTGCTGAAAGTACCATCGAAGTAGGTGAGAGACTCATGACCTCCCTATCAGAATGCCGCCAGAGGATATGGCAAAACCTGCTGGAGACAACTGATATGGCGAAAAACAGCAAAAAGGCATGGAGCCTAATCCGAAAAATCAGCAACGACCCGTCAACTCCAACACAGCAACAGTACACCACCACCGCCAACCAAGTTGCATATCAGTTGTTGCTCAATGGGAAATCCACCACCAAACAGCCGAGACCAAAGGTAGACCGACTCCAGTACTCCCAAACCACCGGACTGACTGAGCCGTTCTCTCTTGAAGAGCTCAATATCAGCATCAATGCCCTTAAGACTGGTAAAGCTATCGGCCTGGATAACATTTTCACAGAAGAGATCAAGCACTTTGGACCTCTGACACGAAAATGGATCCTCGAGCTGATGAACAACTGCATGTTGACGAGAAACATTCCGAAGATCTGGAGAAAAAACAGAATCATTGCTCTCCTCAAACCGGGAAAAGACCCAGCATATGCCACCCGTATAAGCTGTTTGAGCGCCTGATCCTCAACAGGTTGGCCCCAGTTGCTGAACCAGCCATCATCCCCCAACAAGCCGGATTCCGACCTGGCAAATCTACAACAAGCCAACTTCTGAATCTCACACAGCACATTGAAGATGGGTTTCAGAAAGGACTGGTAACAGGAGCCGTTTTTGTTGATCTGTCTGCCGCGTACGACACTGTGAACCACCGCCTCCTCCTAAAAAAAGATCTTGGAGCTGACAAAAGACCTGGCACTCACAGACCTCATTGGAGCCCTCTTGAAAGATAGGCGCTTCTATGTTACCCTGAACAACAAGCAAAGTCGCTGGCGACGACAAAGGAACGGCTTACCTCAAGGTAGTGTGCTGGCTCCACTACTGTATAACATCTACCCCAATGACCAGCCAATGGACCAGAGCACTGAGCGGTTCATCTACGCTGACGACCTCTGTGTAACATCCCAAGAGAGTACGTTTGAAGCAGTAGAGGCAAACTTCACCTCAGCCCTATATGAGCTGCAACTCTACTACGAGCGCAACCACCTGCATGCAAACCCTGCAAAGACTCAAGTCTGCTCGTTCCATCTCAGGAACCGGGAAGCCAACCGACCTCTTAACATCAAATGGTCTGGAACATCACTTGAGAACTGCACCAACCCTGTCTACCTTGGCGTAACCCTGGACCGCACCCTCTCATTCAAGGAACACATCAAAAACACCAAATTGAAAGTCAGCTCCCGAAACAACATCCTACGGAAACTGACCAATTCCAAATGGGGAGCCACGGCACACACATTAACACTGGCATGACTGAGGTTACATTATCCAACACACAGCCTGCAAAACGGTCATTTTGAACAAGAAATCAAGCTCTCCTATTCGTTACTGTCTCACCTCTGTGCTCCAGACTAGCTGACACCTTCTCACCCACACAGTGGGGGGTTCCATTGTCTTCTAAATAGCCATTAACATCTCAATTGCACTCTGCGCAGTCAGTGAGCCCACATAATGTTGTTGTTGTAGGCAGACACAAACATTATAAAATTAGGCTAACTTGTAATGGTAACTGCAGATTCTGTATGTAAAATATTTATTTTAAAAAAAGCGTATAAAACAGCGCGATCTGTAGCGTCACACATTAAACTCTTCAGTGAAACATGGAGCCTATATGAACCACTGAAGCCACTGTCTAATTACATGACTCCAGGGTTAGGGTTAGGTTAGATTACGTGATCTCCATTGTGCAAAACACATGGATATCTCTTGACAAACCAATATTATATTATATAATATTCACATTATTGTCTGAGCGTAAAGCTCTCATTCTATCAGCTGTTCACGCTGATGAGAAAGCGTCTCCTCTCCTGTCCCTCTCATCTCCTTGTCAGCGTAACAAGTGAACACATCGCTATATGTTCCACAAATGTGCTCATTCCTGCGCTAAATATCTGATCTACAAACATAAAACAATCGCTGCCTGCCGAGCCATATGCTTGTAGATCACATCTGTTGGCACAGCATTTTAAAACAGCGCGATCCAGTAGCAAACACTCTGTACACTGCAGTGAAAGGGTTGCCAAATTTTGCGAGAAAAATAAGCAGTCAGGTCTATGAAAATGTTACTGCATGCATTGTGCCCTAAGAAAACAGTGAGGCATGAAACCATTGCATTGTAAATGGGGTTTATATCCGAGGCAAATTTGCAACCCCAGTCCCTGGTTAGACCTTTCTATATAAATATTTACCTAATAAAAATTATCTACAAAAGGACATGCATGAAGCTCTAATCTAAACAAGTATGAAAATACATTTATATCTGCAAAGTAACTAGTAGCCTAACTAAAGTTTTCAAATAATTGTAGTGGAGTAAAAGTGCAAGATTTGCCTCTGAGTTGTAGTGGAGTAGAAAAGTATTACCATTATAATGTAATTATATATATCATTATAATAATAATAATAATAATAATAGAAAGACGCCCAAAGTCGCTTATAATAAGCAGACATGGCAACATAGAATAGTTGCGCAGCAGCAAGTCTGCTGTCTACGGGCCGCTCTGTGGGGGGTCTCGAGGTGTAAAGTGCTCTAGGGAGGGGGAGAGAGGGGGAGAGCGATCAATTTAGCCGAAATAAAACGGCTGGGATGGGATACATGGTATGTATTTCATATTTATAATGAGTTAAAAAAAAAAAAAAAAACGGAGATGGTTTGAAACATATATTTAGGAAAAGTCATGAAAGGGGAACTTTCTCAGAGCTTCCTGAGAGAAGTTAAGCCACTTTCAATTCTCAAAATCGGTCCCATTGATTGCTTAGTCACGGAAGTGTTAAGATGTACTGCTTTGGCCCTGTGCTATTCCTCAGCGGAGTACGCGTGTCCTGTTTGGGAGAGATCAACCCATGCCAAGAAACTAGACTCAGCGATGAACAACACCTGCCGCTTGATCACTGGTTGCTTGAAGCCTACCAACCTGAACAACCTGCACCTCCTCGCTGGCAGATGTGCAGATGTGAGACGGGAAGTCGCCAGCCGAGTAGAGATCATGAAAGCTACCAGTGATGAACGCCACCTCCTTCATGGACGCGATCCCCCAGCCCAACGACTGAGTTCAAGGAGAAGCTTCCTCAGCCATGTCCAGCCCCTAACAACATCTCGGGAAGAAACCAGACTCCAGCTATGGACAACAAAGCTTGAGAATGACCCCCCTCCTATTGACATGGGAATCCCCCCTTCCGAAGACCTCCCTTCTGGCTCAGAAGCACCATGGGTCCAGTGGAAGACTCTCAACCGCCTGAGAACAGGAATGGGGCGATCAAAAGCTGCTATGGCCAGATGGGGCTACAAAACCGGCCCAACCATCTGTGAATGTGGAGAAGAGGACCATACGATGCAGCACTGCCTTGTCTGCCCTCTACTACCTAACCAGTGCAGCTTAAAAGATCTCGCAGAGTTCAATAATAATGCAAAGGACTGTGTAAAGAAATGGGAAACTGCCATGTAACCACATGCTTCAAAGACACGAAAAGAAGAAGAATGCAAGTAAATGCACAACTTTAGAGCCTCCATCTAAGTCTGGGGAAGAGCATTTCAGCCTTACTGTGGGTGAGCTACGGGGAGCTAACGCTAACAGCCCTTGAGCTACACACAAACACACACACGCACCATACATAACACACACACACACACACACACACACACACACACACACACACACACACACACACACACACACACACACACACACACACACACACACACACACACACACACACACACACACACACACACAGACTACTGAACGCTTGTGTGGGTCTTTGTGAAATCCCGAAGTGGGTATTTTCAAACCCTGGAGTGGATTTAGTCAGTGAGAGCTGTAGGTCTCCAGGGACCCCCAAGGGTCTCGCGGGACCCCCTAGGGTTCCACAATGTTTCGCTGGGGGCCTAAGGGGTCCGCGATGTTTCGCGGGGTCCCAAGGGGTCTGCGATGTTTTGCTGGGGTCCACAATGTTTCGCGGGGGTCGTCTGTTTTTAAAAATATATATTATTATTTATTTATTTTTATTTGTTTTTATCCCACCATTTTGTAACCTCAAAATAAGCAAGCCCTCACTAGAGCCCTGTGCACGGCTAGGGGGCAGGACCCCGACTTCTAGTTATATTACAAAACTAAAACAAAAATAAAACAATCTATTTAGTGACTTTTTAAGTTCAATGTAGGTACAGAATATTAGGCCTGTCAAAAAAAATTGATTCAAGAATAAATCGTGATTCTTCATGCCGCGATTTTAAAATTGTTTCAAAATATTAAAAATTGTTTTTTTTTTTTTTTTTTTTTTTTTATAAGGTAGTACCTTTTTCACTGACACTTTGTCTGAAATCAACTTTTCATGGTTTATATTGTTCAGAATTGTTTTAAAATGTTCTAGTATAATTAAAGCAAAGTGATTTGGGGTAGAAAATCGCAATAAATCGCAGAATCGAATCGAATATCAATTAATCGCAGAATCGCAATTTCAATCGAATCGGCACCCTAGGAATCGATTTTGAATCAAATCGTGAGGTAAGTGAATCGTGACACCCCTACAGAATATGATGCAATGTCATCAGTTTTATGTTTAGATGTAAGTCAGTCTTCTTGTATCCGTGGTGTTTCACAGGATGGTTGATACATTCAGTGTGAGGTTCATGATGTCACCACAGTGTGAGGTTCATGATGTCACCACAGTGTGAGGTTCATGTGTTCATGATGTCATGGTTCATGATGTCACCACAGTGTGAGGTTCATGATGTCACCACAGTGTGAGGTTCATGATGTCACCACAGTGCTCTTACCCGTAGCGTACATCCACAGCCATGGAGACTGGCAAGTCCAGGCCGGTGTTGACCAGGACTGTTCTGTACGACCCGTTTAGTTTGGACACCTCTATGGTGTCGCTGTCCCTGTCACACCAGTACAGGTTTCCTGCCACCCAATCAACAGCCAGACTGGTTGGATTACTGACCGACGTGTTGTGAAGGACCTGTCAATCAACCATACATGCACTCTGAATATACAAAGTACTTCACTATGTTTTATTGTTTTATGTTTTTTATGCAATTATTACATTTATGTTTTAGATAGGGTCAGTGTTGGGCAGTATCAAATTAAAAATAATAAATTACTGTAATATTATTACTTTTCCCAGTAACGAGTAAAGTAAGGTATTATTCTGCCAAAACAGCAATATAATACCATATTACTCGGTCAAAAAAGGCCTGTACTCTCTCTCTCCGTCTCTCGTAGAGGCAAGTTGTCGCATCATGCGAAAATAGAGCAGATCTACAAGCTATCAACCTACGTCAACAGAGATGCTTTTTAGCTTGCAGATGAGTTATTTTTAGCACGCAGCCTGCGCACAGTTATGACGTAGCGCATGACCCGTATGCGACCGGCGACTCGTGTATTTCTCCGCCTCTTTTTTTACTTTTAAGATATCGTTCGGATAGAATTTAGTTGTATAACTTCATATATGTGGTCAATTAATCATGACAGAGCCTATTTAAAAATAAAAATTCAGAGAACCGGCAGGGGCAGGCAGTGATACGCATTGTATCCGAATAAAGCAACCTATTTTCGGCATGGCCCTGTCAGAAGTCCCCCTGCGTCACTTGTCTGGTGGTCGGGGAAACAAACTGCTGATGAGGAGAGGAAACAGCTGTGTTCCTCTCCTCTCCTCTCCTCTTCTCTCCTCTATATCATTGGTTCTCAAAGTGGGGTCCGGGGACCCCCGGACCCCACTTTGAGAACCAATAATGAATGATGAGGGGGTTCCAGGGGGTCCCCAGCTAAATGACAGATTAGGCACCAAATGGACCCTTATGGGTCTGTAATTCTGAGAGTGTCCATTTGTACACTCTCAGACCCGTTAGGGTGCATTTGGTTCCATTTGTACACTCAGAGTTAAATTGACAGATTTTACAAAATAAATTGTTGTCCAAGTGATAGAAATGCCATTAAATGGGGGTCTGTAGCCCTAATGCATGTCAAACTGGGGGTCCTTGAAATTAAAATGGTTGAGAATCACTGCTAGAGACGTAAAAATCTTCTCTTATGGGTCCCTGGCATATCTTTTGAAATGGGGGTCCGCGGGCTAATAAGTGTCAATTTCGGGGTCCTTGACATGAAAAAGTTTGAGAACCACTGCTCTATATCTCCTCTCCTCTCTCCTCCCCCCCTTGCTAATTAATATTGACTGGTGTAAGATATGTTGAAAAGGTTAAGAAATGTTCAAAAAGTTTACTTTATTGTTTCAGCTTTTGAGAGGCTGCAGCCAGTGTGTGCAGTTCAGATTGATGTTGTTCCTGTAAGGATAATTATTGTTCCAATTCCAAATATGGAATTTGTAGAAGCAAAATATTTAAAAAGATAAAGACTGTTGACTATTGTTCCATTACATTGGATTCAGTTCTAAAGGGCTAAAAACTGTACACGTCTTTTATTTTGCGGGGGGCGTGGGGAAAGTAATATACAGTAATATGTAATATATTACTCTTGATACCAAGTAATAAGTAATATAATATTATTACTTTTCAAAGGAGTAATAAGTAATAAGTAACATATTACTCTCCTAAGTAATATAGCCCAACACTGGATAGGGTAGTGAATAGTATTTTCATTTGTTTTTCACAAATATTCTAGAGCTCACAATGTGTCACTTTGTGACACGTTGTGAGCTTGTAGTTATGCTATTTTTATCCATTTTGCAATAGGGATCCCAGCCAGAGTCTTTGTCTATTTTGGGGTCCTTGTCATGTAACAGTTTGTGAAGCCCTGGTGTAGAGAGACAGGAAGCCAAGGACAGAAAGAGGAGAAACATGTGAGACAAGACCAGGAGTCAGATGATTCAAACTCACCTCCTGTTTTCTGGTTTTATATTTAACCCTGATGTCACAAAGTATTTTTAATACAAGTAAATACTCTGAATTACATGTATACTGTAAGTAATTTGAATTCAGTTTCTCTTCCTTGTCATTCATCCTCATCGTTGTCATTGTCACACTGACCTGGACGTCACTGCCATTGATGTGCATGCGACTGATCATGGGGTGGAACCACCCCATGATCGGTTCCCATGACCCCCATTCTATCCAGTAGATCATCTGCTGCTGATAGTCAAAGTCCAGAGCCTGTGCGTACTTCAAGTCCTGTCACACCACATCAGTTGTGTTAGTCTCTGACAGGAATACATTCCAGCATGTCAAAAGCAGTGTGTGTAGAATATTGCATAGGATTACATAGGATGTGTTGTTATGTCTAATGGTTTTCACCTGTTTGAGCTCTGTGGAGCTGGAGCCGTCCAAGTTGATCTTCATCAGGTTAGAGCTAGTGGCTACGATGAGGAAGGGCTCCACCTCTGGAGAAAGTGAAACATTACATTTGAGTTAAAAAAATACAAAAACTGGGAATGCATCCGTTTCATTTTAGATTTTACCGTTGGCTATTCCAAAATAGCAGATCTACAAGCTCACAGCATGTCACTTTGTGCCGTGCTGCGAGCTTGTAGATCTGCTATTTTTGAAAACATTCTTGAAAGGTGTTTGAAAAAAATTGAATAATTCACATTCAAAACACAAATGTTCTCTTCTGGGGGTCCCTGGCACAAAACATTTTCAGATGGGGGTCCACATATTTCACTGGTTAATATGAGCTTCAGAGGGATGTTTTTAAGGGGCTTCGATTTAATCAAACACAGACAGACAGACAGACAGACAGACAGACAGACAGACAGACAGAAAGGCTGGGCGACAGACCGTCAGACCGTCAGACAGACAGACCGTCAGACAGACAGACAGACCGTCAGACAGACAGACAGACAGACAGACAGACAGACAGACAGACAGACAGTCTTACCTGTTGTGTTGTGTGTTGGTTCATTCTGGAGAGCTGAGGAGAAACATAAAAAACAAAATGAGCTTCAGTGTAACAGCTGGTTGGTTGTTATGGTTTATCTGTTGAAATACAGGACAAGATGTCCTTTGTTTCTCCTGTTTGCTGCTATTGATTTGACATTCACAGGGTAGGAATGAGGAACTAACTTTTTTTTATCAGAACTAACAAAAGAGACAATCACAATCAATGACAATCCATAGTTTGTTGTAAACTAACAGGTTGGTTGTAATTTAGTGATTTGGTCACACAGACCTTCATCACTAACAAACTAATATAATTATCCTTCAAACTCAGTTGGCTGTGGAACACGCCTGACAAGTTGTCCAATAACATGAGAGAAGTTTTCAAGGGGTCAAGTGGCCTCAAGAAAAGGACATTTGTGATTCAGAGCTACCTGTGAGCTAAGAGTGACTACAATTTAACATGTATGTCATCCTAGAGTTCAACACTCACTGATGAAGACAATGAGTAAGATAATTATAACATACATACATAATATAACATGCATGGATGCATTTAAAGTTTCACAGCAATCGGACGCTGCGTTCATGAAATCTGATGCTGAAAGCCGACCTTAATACCTCAAGCAAGGTGCTCGCAGACCTCTTCAGAAACATCTGGGAGAAGGAAACGATACCTGAGGACTGGGACAAGGGCCTGATAGTCAAAATCCCCAAGAAAGGAAACCAGCAAAACTGTGACAATTGGCGTGGGATCACACTGCTGTCGATACCATCAAAAGTTTTCTGCAGGATCCTAATTGGCAGAATTGATTCCGCTGTTGATCAGACCCTGAGAGACGAACAGGCAGGATTTAGGAGAGAGAGGGGATGCACAGACCAGATCTTTGCTTTGAAAAACATCATAGAGCAGTGTATAGAATGGAACGCCGCACTGTACATCAACTTCATCGACTTCCGGAAAGCATTTGACAGCCTGCACCGTGACACCCTGTGGAAGATCGCGAGATCATATGGAATTCCTCCCAAAATGGTCTCACTGATGGGGTTGTTCTATCGTCACTTCCAATGCAGTGTCCTTGTTAATGGTAAACCATCCAAATGGTTCCCAGCGGAGTCCGGTGTATGACAAGGGTGTATCATGTCCTCCATTCTCTTCCTGATGGCCATCGACTGGGATATGAGGAAGACAACAGCCGACAGACCCAGAGGCATCCAGTGGACCCTGTTTTCCCAACTCGAAGACCTTGACTTTGCCGATGACCTTGCGGTGCTCTCCTCAAACCATACCCATCTGCAGGAGAAAACCGAAAGACTTAACAGGTTTGCCCTACAAACAGGCTTGAACATCAACACCTCTAAAACACAAGTTATGTGCTTTAATACCACTCCAGGTGTACCTGGAGTGGTACCTCAATGTAAACGGGCACCCTCTTGACTATGTGGAAGAGTTCACCTACCTGGGAAGTCTAGTCAGCAAAGAAAACGCAACACAAAAGGACATCAGAGCAAGGCTAGGGAAGGCTCACAGTGTTTTTGTTAGGCTCCAATCCATCTGGAAGTCAAAACAGTACACGCTTAGAACTAAAATCCGACTCTACAGCAGCAAGGTGAAGTCAGTACTGTTGTATGGATCCGAATGCTGGCGAGTCACAATAAGGGATATGAAGAAAATCGATGCCTTCCATAATCGATGCTTGAGGAAAATCTGCCGCATTTTCTGGCCTGAGAGAATATCCAACGAAGAGCTACACAGGGTGACCAAGTGCAACAGCATAGTGTTAGAAATCAAACGGCACCGATTTCGATGGCTAGGTCATGTGCTCAGAATGGCCCAGGATCGTATCCCTAAGGTCGCTTTAAGATGGACTCCTGCAGGGAAAAGGAAGAAAGGTCGCCCCAAAACAACCTGGCGACGAACCGTGACTGCCGAGCTGAAGGAGATGAACGTGACATGGGGCGAGGCACAACATGCAGCACAAGACAGGTCCCGATGGAGGCAGATCGTTAAAGCCTTATGTCCCACTAGGGACGAAGAGGATTAAGTAAGTAAGTTTGGACAAAGTCTGTAGAAGTAATATCAGAAAATATGCTTTGTAAAAATCGGCCTCCTGCTGGCGCTATAACAGGCGGATGTCAAACTTTTGGGGCAGAGGTTCTTCCATGGCCTCCAGGGAGTGTTTGCGCAAGGTTTCACGCCGATCAGTCCAATGGTGCCGGAGATTAGCTACTCACAGACACACTCCGTCCGTCCTGGCGGAGATAATGCACGGGACCTCACTGCTTTCTCAAAAGATACCCCCCCCCCCCCCCCCCCCGCCCCCCCAAAAAAAAACAAAGCAAAAAAAACGAACACAAATAAAAGCTAAAGATTATTTTATAAATTATATAAACCCAACAACTACAACTCCAAAGCAGCAGCAGCACCCATTGAGCTGGACTTGAACAACTTGGACTTGGACTTGGACTTGAACAACACAAATCTTGTATGACAAAATATTTTCAGATTGGGGTCTGCGACCTAATATAAATTAATGTGGGGTCCTTGACATGAAACTGTGATATTAGACTCCATACTAAGCTGTGTATAAATACATCTGACCCTTGACCACACACACACACACACACACACACACACACACACACACACACACACACACACACACACACACACACACACACACACACACACACACACACACACACACACACACACACACACACACAGAGTACACTAACACAAATCTAAATAACTGACAAACAGAACTGGTCAGAAGGAAGACAGCCAATCACCAGCTAATTCCACTCAGTAATCAACTCAACCACAACCAATAACCACTCAAACACCAGCTTGTAACGAATCAGCACCACTCAATCCCCCATAACAATGAGGGGAACATTCACAGGACAAAACACCACACACGGAAATACACACATGACCATATAGGGTCATAACAACACAACAAGTCAAAACAAACAGCTTCCATGGCGTCCATGATGATGACAACATGCTCTACATACATATCTGTAACAGTGAGAATAATCACCACCTGTCCTCTGTACAGACCACCTTCACAACACATAGACCACCTGTCCTCTGTACAGACCACCTTCAGAACACATAGAACACCTGTCCTCTGTACAGACCACCTTCACAACACATAGACCACCTGTCCTCTGTACAGACCACCTTCACAACACATAGACCACCTGTCCTCTGTACAGACCACCTTCACAACACATAGACCACCTGTCCTCTGTAGAGACCACCTTCACATAGACCACCTGTCCTCTGTAGAGACCACCTTCACATAGACCACCTGTCCTCTGTACAGACCACCTTCACATAGACCACCTGTCCTCTGTAGAGACCACCTTCACATAGACCACCTGTCCTCTGTCCAGACCACCTTCAGAACACATAGACCACCTGTCCTCTGTACAGACCACCTTCACATAGACCACCTGTCCTCTGTACAGACCACCTTCACATAGACCACCTGTCCTCTGTACAGACCACCTTCACAACACATAGACCACCTGTCCTCTGTACAGACCACCTTCACAACACATAGACCACCTGTCCTCTGTACAGACCACCTTCAGAACACATAGACCACCTGTCCTCTGTACAGACCACCTTCACATAGACCACCTGTCCTCTGTACAGACCACCTTCACAACACATAGTCCACCTGTCCTCTGTACAGACCACCTTCACAACACATAGTCCACCTGTCCTCTGTACAGACCACCTTCACATAGACCACCTGTCCTCTGTGCAGACCACCTTCACAACACATAGTCCACCTGTCCTCTGTACAGACCACCTTCACATAGACCACCTGTCCTCTGTGCAGACCACCTTCACAACACATAGTCCACCTGTCCTCTGTGCAGACCACCTTCACATAGACCACCTGTCCTCTGTACAGACCACCTTCACATAGACCACCTGTCCTCTGTACAGACCACCTTCACATAGACCACCTGTCCTCTGTACAGACCACCTTCACAACACATAGACCACCTGTCCTCTGTACAGACCACCTGTCCTCTGTGCAGACCACCTTCACATAGACCACCTGTCCTCTGTACAGACCACCTTCACATAGACCACCTGTCCTCTGTACAGACCACCTTCACAACACATAGACCACCTGTCCTCTGTACAGACCACCTTCACAACACATAGACCACCTGTCCTCTGTACAGACCACCTTCAGAACACATAGACCACCTGTCCTCTGTACAGACCACCTTCACATAGACCACCTGTCCTCTGTACAGACCACCTTCACAACACATAGTCCACCTGTCCTCTGTACAGACCACCTTCACAACACATAGTCCACCTGTCCTCTGTACAGACCACCTTCACATAGACCACCTGTCCTCTGTGCAGACCACCTTCACAACACATAGTCCACCTGTCCTCTGTGCAGACCACCTTCACATAGACCACCTGTCCTCTGTACAGACCACCTTCACATAGACCACCTGTCCTCTGTACAGACCACCTTCACATAGACCACCTGTCCTCTGTACAGACCACCTTCACAACACATAGACCACCTGTCCTCTGTACAGACCACCTGTCCTCTGTGCAGACCACCTTCACATAGACCACCTGTCCTCTGTAGAGACCACCTTCACATAGACCACCTGTCCTCTGTACAGACCACCTTCACAACACATAGACCACCTGTCCTCTGTACAGACCACCTTCACAACACATAGACCACCTGTCCTCTGTACAGACCACCTTCACAACACATAGACCACCTGTCCTCTGTACAGACCACCTTCATAACACATATACCACCTGTCCTCTGTACAGACCACCTTCACAACACATATACCACCTGTCCTCTGTACAGACCACCTTCACATAGACCACCTGTCCTCTGTACAGACCACCTTCACAACACATAGACCACCTGTCCTCTGTACAGACCACCTTCACATAGACCACCTGTCCTCTGTGCAGACCACCTTCACATAGACCACCTGTCCTCTGTAGAGACCACCTTCACATAGACCACCTGTCCTCTGTACAGACCACCTTCACAACACATAGACCACCTGTCCTCTGTACAGACCAACTTCACATAGACCACCTGTCCTCTGTGCAGACCACCTTCACATAGACCACCTGTCCTCTGTAGAGACCACCTTCACATAGACCACCTGTCCTCTGTACAGACCACCTTCACAACACATAGACCAACTGTCCTCTTTACAGACCACCTTCAGAGGAGAGTCTCTTCCAAGTTAACCTGACTCCGCCAGATGGGGGCGGTATTGTCTTCACAGGTTCACAATACAGCATTCATCTGGGATCGCTCAAGCACATGTCATGTGTGTCATGGTTACTGGGAACCATGTAAATAGGGAATAACTGCCTCAACATGTTATGAAATACACGTTATACCTGTTACTGTCTGTCTCTGTCTGTCTGTCTGTCTGTCTGTCTGTCTGTCTGTCTGTCTGTCTGTCTGTCTGTCTGGCTTTAGTTCCTATTTGGAAAAGTCCTTGTACGGTGGTAAACGTCTGTGAAGAATGTATGTAGAATGTCTGAAGAGTGCAGATTGACTGTGGAAACACTAACTAATCAAATGCCAGGTGTGGGGAATTCGGCAATTTTCACATCAATAAACGAGTAACGTGGCCATTTAAATATCAGTGGTTGTAACAACATAATCAAACTGAAAAAAAGTAATTAGTTATGTTACTATAATTTACCACAAAAAAAGGTTGTTGCGTTATAGTATAACGCAACAACCTTTTTTTGTGGTAAATTGTATAAAGATTATACAGTAACACATTAGTCCCAACACTGATAATAAAGCATAAATAATGATGTAAAACTCACAGCAGTCTGCAGGTTCGTCTGACCGGTCCCCACAGTCATCTACTATGTCACATTTCCCTGACAACGGAATGCACTTGTAGTTCTTACAAACAAACTGATGGGGGAGACAGAGGATTATATTTAGAATCAGTAATGTATCAAAAGCAGACATGAGACATAAAGTCATACAACGTAACACAAGTGAAGGCGAGGTGAATCACCTGGCTGGCAGTGCAGTTGGACATGCACTGCTTGCCATCAGCTGCCAAGTAGGTGTTGGTGGGACAGGAACACTTGTAGCCTCCTCCAGGTGAGAGCAGACACAGGTTACTGCAGCCTCCATTGTTGGTCTGACACGGGTGACCGGCCACTGCAGGGTGGAGAAAACATGCACACATGGAACAAACATGAGAACACACACCTATATGTTAGAATAAAGCAATAAGCCACACCAGGCTGTGGTTTAATGTGAGTTTAGAGCAGCTATGAGGTGTTGTTAGGAACGATGCAGAGCAGAGTTACTACAACCCTCTAACTGTTCTACAATCACTGTAAACCACCACCTCACATGGTTTATTGCTTTGATAAAACACCATCCATGAAACATTATGGTGAATATTGTGAACAAGATGTTGGAGCAGTGTTACACATACATGTGATCCATATGTGTGGTTATTGAGTAATTAACAATGAGGCTCAGCCAATCAAAATCAAGCAACAGAACTATCAATTTCACATTATTACTATTACTACAACTATTAATTATAATAATAATAATAATAATAATAATAATAATAATAATAATAATAATAATAATAGTAATAATAATAATAACAATAGTAAGGGTAATAATAATAATAATAATAATAAGGGTAATAATAATAATACATATATATGCGTATACCCATCCTATAACTATAGGTGCAGTGAGCAGCCATTCACTCAGGGAGTAATTAGGGGTTTAGAGTCTTGCTCAGGGACACACATGGACAAATTGCTGGAATGGAACCTGCTACAACTACTGTAGAGCCTCTGGCTGCCCAGCCGGCTCTCTAACCACTCAGCTATGGTCGTCCCCAGTGAGAGTGAATAGTGAGAGTGTTGTATACAGTAGGTGGTACAGACCCTCAGGTTGTCTATAGGGGTGATACATGTGGATGTCACGTGGTCTGTTCAGGTTGCTGATGAGTTTGATCTTATTGGTTCCCTGAGTCTTGTTGGCTCTGTAGATGGAGCCGGTCCAGTCTATCCAGTAGATGTGATCCTCAAACAGAGTAATAGCATGGATGTCGTCGATGTCCTGATTCACAACTACAGACACACAAAACCAAAAGAGTCACAATATTATAAAATACATGAACAAACTATTATAAAGACCCAGCCAGCCAGACCCAGGGATAAAACTAAATCTAAGGTGTGGCCCAGGCGGTGAGAGGAGGCATGCGTTAATCCGACAGACCTTTTCTCCGACTATGTGGCATCCGCGTGCGGTTAGGGTTAGGGTGCGGGTTTGGTTCGGGTTTAGTATTGGAAACGTCGGAGCGCTGCGCTGTCGGAGGAATGCGCTGTCGGACTAACGTACTGCACCCGGCGGTGAGTAGCCCCAGTGACGAACTGTATAAAATCAAATGACTCTGTGAGATTTATAAAATCAGTGGATAAAGAGTTGGAGGGACAGCAGACATGCACATTTACGTCACCTAATAGGATGATGCTGTCATAGCGCTGGGTTATCAGGGATAGGAGCTCGGAAAATTCAGTAATAAAACCAGAGTTGTGTTTGGGGGGCCTATAGATTAAAACGCTAAGCACTGGATTTTTATTGTTAATTAAAAAGCTAAAAACGTCAAAGGATTTAAAAACACCAAATGAGATAGGAGAACATTTAAAGTTATTCTTATAAAATACAGCAAGCCCACCACCAGTGCCCTCTGGTCTAGGTAGGTTAAAATAAGAAAAATTAGGTGGGGTGGTTTGGATAAGAGGCACATTGTCCTCTGGGCTTAGCCATGTCTCTGTAAGGAATAAGAAGTCTACTTTTTGTGATTCAATGAAATCGTGACAAATGCCAGATTTGTGAAGCAGGGATCTGATATTTAGTAGACCAATTTTAACAGTGGAGGAGACCGGAGTAGTGGGATGTGTAATAGTGAAATTAAATTAGATGGATTAACAGAGGAACTGGGTCTATTGGTGATACGGGTTGCAGTGATCCTGACAGGTATGACGGAGGGGAGTGGAATAACAACATGATCCTCGGAAGGATGCTCATCATTATTGCAGGATATGGGATCTATGATGGAATCATGCTGTGAAGAATATCATGTCTTGAAGGCAACATGGCGGATGTAATTTGCAGTGAGCTGTTTGATGCCTATGGTGCTAGGGTGCAGGCCATCAGGTTTATAAAGGTTTTTTCTAGTCCAAAACATGTCAAAATTGTCAATAAAGCCATGACCTGTTGCAATGCAAAATGCTGTAGCCATTGCTGTAAGCTATGGAGTCTGCTAAAATGCTCTGCGCTCTTGGAGGGAGCCGGAATGGGACCGGAGAAAACACAGGATTTATTGAAACTCTCAATGTTGTTAGCAAGTGCTTCTAAGTCTAGTCTAAGTTTGGCAGATTGCCGATTCAAGACATTGTTGGTTCCGATGTGTACAAACACAGTGTGGGCAGAGGGGTAGAGGCCAATAATAGTAGGTGCTAGATGAGAAACATCAGTAACAGTACCACCCGGGAGACAGAAGGTGATGGCACCTGGAATTACAATGTTTCTGGTGATAGAATCACCGATGATGAGAATCTCTGGATTATTGTCCTTAAATAACAGCCCCTTATGAACAGAGAGTTTTGGCCAGGCGAGTAGTGGGTTGTTATTGATCACGGGGGGGTGGGGGGGGGGGGAGACACATGCAGTTGATTCGAGCGTTTCCATGGCAATCACAGTGGAAGAGTCACATGCAATTAATACAGGTTCAGGGGTTGTGGTAGTAGCTATCAAAGGGGACGAGTCAAATGCCAATGATTCATGTTCAGGGGTATCACTATTATCCTGATGACTGGTGACGTCATCATTGGCCCCAGCTGTCGCTAGCTCACAGCTGGGCAGTGGAGCTGGAGGCGAGAGTTGAGGAGTAGCTGGAGTGGACACGGGAGAGTTTGAGGGAGAGTGTGGTCGGCTGCTAGTAGGGGAACCCAGAGAGAGTTGGATGGCAGGCGGATGAGGGGAACGGCGACGTGTGCGTTTGTGGAGGATTATCGGAGTCAACGACGGGCAGGGACGTTTCCGTGAAGAGTTGGAGCGAACCTGTTGCGTCTGGCCGGCGAGTGGACTAGGAGCGGTTAGCACCGCGTTAGCCACACGCTCAGTTGTTGTTGTTAGCATTTTGCTGCATGCTGCTACCTCCAGGTTAGCAACCTCCAGGCTAGCAGGGGGCACAATGCTAGCCGGCAGACCGGACTCGGAGTGGACTACAAGCGGAGAGAAAAAGTTTGATTGTGGGACTCTGTCAATATCTCCGCCTGGGGAAAAATCTCCGCCTGGGGAAAACAGTGGGATAGAGATCCTTCTCCCCCTCCTCAGGACGGTGGACCAGGAAGGGGAGTGTGCGGTAGATGTCCCGGGTGGTGGGCGTGAGCTGAGTAGACCCTTGGCGTTTAGTACACCCAGCCGGGAAAGGACCACGGATTTCCTGCGGAGGACATCACCCAGGAGGCCCTCAATGGTGTGGAGCTCGGACCTCAGATGGGACAGCTCGTTCACACTCACAACCGGGGTAAGTGGCGCCATTCTAAGGGAAAAGAAATGAAACGCCAGTACACAGCACTAGAGAAGGCAAGGCACTGGCAGTAGTGTGTTGTTTAGCCGGGTGCTAACGCTGGTTAGTAGCCAGATGAGTAGTGGTACAGATGAGTAGTGGTACATACACACAAGGGCTCCGAATGGAGCCCGTTGCGAAGATCAGGTCTAGCATATAACGGTGTGATGAGCTCTGCTGCTGGGCCGCTCTGCTGCTGGGCTGCTCTGCTGAACACTGTATTCTTCCTCCCCTGTGTGTGTGTGTGTGTGTGTGTGTGTGTGTGTGTGTGTGTGTGTGTGTGTGTGTGTGTGTGTGTGTGTGTGTGTGTGTGTGTGTGTGTGTGTGTGTGTGTGTGTGTGTGTGTGCGTGTGTGTGTTACCTGTGTGTCTGTTGGTTCCATCCAGGTTGGCAAACTCAATCTGTTTCTCCTGGTTGTCGCTCCAGTAGATGTGATTGTTGATGTAGTCTAACGTCAGGCCGTAGGGCTGGTAGATCTCATCCTTCACAATGATGCTCCTGTTGGTGCCGTCCATCCCCATCCTCAATATGTGGTGGTTGTTGTAATAACGGTCTGACCAGTACAAGTACCTGTCAGGGAGACACTGAGTCAGGGTCACTGTTTGACATCTTTACTGACAATGTAGATAGCAGATCTACAAGCTCACAACGTGTCACAACACATTGTGAGTCCATGTATGGAGATCTCTGTCTGTCAGTCCTTGTCCCTTTTATGCCCATACTGTATATGGAGATCGCTGATGTCATCAGGATATGTCCATACATGGGTATGCCCCCTTTTGTGCCCATATATGGAGCTGATGGACTTGTTTGCGCCTGATGCCATGAGGCCACTTTGAGGTTAGACAACACACTCCATATTTGGGCGTAGCTGCATTTAGAACTCCTTATGGTTATGGAGTCATGGTACATAAAATGAGCCAACGTGGTCCTTCCCTTAAACCATTTTTAGCGGTGCCAGCCGCTCTACATTTGACCGTGTGTGTGTGTCCGTCCGTATGTTTGAGCACGGCAAAGAAGCAACACTGCACACGTGCGCACACGAACACATGCACACACACACACACACACACACACACACACACGCACACATTCACACACACACACACACACACACTTGACCGTGTGTCCGTCCGTATGTTTGAGCACGGCAAAGAAGCAACACATGCGCCACTTCAACACACACACACACACGCACGCACGCACGCACGCACGCACGCACGCACGCACGCACGCACGCACGCACACACACACACACACACACACACACACACACACACACACACACAAGCCAACACTGCACACACACGCACACACACACACGGACACATGCACACACAAACACACACACACACACACACACACACACACACACACACACACACTTGACCGTGTGTCCGTGTCTGTCTGTCCGTATGTTTGAGCACGGCAAAGAAGCAACACATGTAAATAAAGTAGTAGTAAATAAAGTGAGTACAAATATTTGAGTAAAAATACTTCAGAGTACTTAAAATTGAGTAAAAATACTTAAAAGTACTCAAAATTAGTAAAAATACCTAAAAGTTGAAAAAAAGAGTAAAAATACTTAGAAGTTGAAAAAAAGAGTAAAAATACCTAAAAGTTGAAAAAAAGTAAAAATACCTAAAAGTTGATAAAAAGAGTAAAAATACTTAAAAGTTGTAAAAATTAGTAAAACATACTTTAAAGTTAATAAAGTGATTAAAAATACTTTCAAGTAAATACATTGAGTAACAATACTTAAGAGTACTTGAATTGAGTATAAATACTCAGTAGTACTTCAAATGAGTAAAAAATACTACTACAAATACTCTTTTAGTACCCTCTCAATACCAGTTTGAATGCCAGCGCTCACACATCAAATAGATTTGTACCAACTGAATGACAGCACACACTCATCAAACAGAGTAGGCACCGCTTACTCACACTGGGTATGATTTTTTAATGTAAGATAAGAAGAGTGAAAAATGTGTGTGTGTGCGTGTGTGTGTGTGTGTGTGTGTGTGTGTGTGTGTGTGTGTGTGTGTGTGTGTGTGTGTGTGTGTGTGTGTGTGTGTGTGTGTGTGTGTGTGTGTGTGTGTGTGTGTGTGTGATTTACATGATAGAGTCTCTGTGGGAAAATGTATTGCAAATAATAATGAATTGTATCTGTGGTTCAGTGTTCTTGTATCCGTGGTGTTTCACAGGATGGTTGATACATTCAGTGTGAGGTTCATGATGTCACCACAGTGTGAGATTCATGATGTCACCACAGTGTGAGGTTCATGATGTCACCACAGTGCTCTTACCCGTAACGTACATCCACAGCCATGGCCAATGGCTCCTGCAGGCCGGTGTTGACCAGGACTGTTCTGTAAGACCCGTTTAGTTTGGACACCTCTATGGTGTCCCTGTTCCAGTCACACCAGTACAGGTTTCCTGCCACCCAATCAACAGCCAGACTGGATGGAGAGCTGATCAACGTGTTGTGAAGGACCTGTCAACCAACCATACATTCACTCATTTGTATGCAATTATTACAATCCTTTCTTACAGGGTATTTTCATAACCATTTTTCACAAGCATTCTATATTTTGAATGTTTCAAAAATAGCTGATCTACAACCTCACCACACGTCGCTTTTTGACGCGTTGAGAGCTTGTAGATCTGCTATTTTCACAATTTCCAAAATCCATTTTGCAATTGTCAGGGGGGGGGAGGCAGAGTCTGTCTATTTTGTGGTCCTTGTCATGTAACAGTGTGTGAAGCCCTGGTGTAGAGAGACAGGAAACCAAGGACAGAAAGAGGAGAAACATGTGAGACAAGACCAGGAGTCAGATTCAAACTCACATCCTCACATGGTCTGTACACTAACTGACTGAAACACCGGACACCCTGTTTTCTGCTTTTATATTTAACACTGATGTCACAAAGTATTTTAAATACAAGTATAAATATAGCTGCAAGCAGCGATAATACGGGGCCATTGAATAGAGAGAGAGAGAGATATGGAAACGGAATAGATTGAAGAGAGAGAGAGTGACATGGAAACAATAGATTGATGAGAGAGAGAGATGGAAACATAATGGTTTGATTGGACATCTCAACCTACTGCCATTAACAGGATTCTCAACCTTCAGACTAATAGGCTGCAACACTACCTATAGTGCTATAGCTTTGTCCAGGCTGATATTGTCTGTTGAAGATCATAAACTCTTGCCTTCTTTCATGAACCAAGCCCCTGTTTCACTAACACTAAGATCACTCGTTCACAAACCATTTACCAATGAAGAAATTGTACATCTCCTCAGAACCAAAACTAGTGAAAGTAGCCGATCTACAAGCTCACAAACCATGAAAAGTTGTGAGATTGTAGATCAGCTATTTTCAGAATGAAGTATGTCATACGTTGAAAAAACGTACTCTCAAATAAGCATTTCAGGTTATCTTCACCATTTGCACATGTATTCATTGATACAGTCATGTTGTTTGCAATTCAACTTAAATTAAGTCTGCATCAAGTGAGGCTTGAACTGGCGACCTTGAGATTGTGAGGCATTCATTTAAGGGAGACGCCATTGGACCAACAGACAATGAACTGTGAAAAAGGAGATCAGACAGATTATACGGTTTCACGCAAATAGCTGAAAAATCCTGGGTTTAAGTGTTTTTCAAACTGCTCAAAATTGCGGACAATCTAAGGGCGGAGCTTACTGGTCAAAGCGATAGATGTGTTCCTCATGAGTCAAGGCACAAGTGTAAGCAAGTTTCACGACTTTCGGCCAAACGAGGCATGACTTTTGCCTGTTTAAAGTTTGCATTTTCAAAAAATTGCTATAGCGCCCCCCTTTGGCCAATTGGAGTGAGATTGGTTTCAGTGATATTTGGAATGACTCTCTACATTACTGCAAAGTTTCAAAGAAATTTGAGTCTTGCATGTATGTGTTAGGGGCAGATGAATAATTTTCATAAAACTGCAATAGTTAAAATCTATTTCCTCCTGGGATTTTTGAGTAATCTGCACAAAACATTTTACACATGAACTTAGGACCTTTGCCGACAAAACAAAATCGGCGGATTTTCCATAAGTGAAAAAATGCAGAAGTTATGAGCCAATGGCTGTTTTTCATATAATTCAAAATGGTGGGCGATCTAAAGGTCAGAGGTCAAAAGTCAGACCACAAAAGTTGTCGGGCATGAAGAGACGCATGTGTGTATCGAAGTTTCATGGTTGTAGGTCAAACAGGGCATGAGTTGTACCTGTTCAAAGTTGGCACTTTCAATTGAGTGCTATAGCGCCACCCTTTGACGAATGAGTGTGAGAATTTTTTCTTGGTAGTTTTTCATGAGCATCTACCATATGGCCGAGTTTCGTAAAAAGCGTATGCACGGTTAAGCCAGAACTGGTAAAAACAAGTATTTTTCAAACTGCTCAAAATTGCGGACAATCTAAGGGCGGAGCTTAATGGTCAAATCGATACGTAACATTCCTCATGAGTCAAGGCACATGTGTAAGCAAGTTTCACGACTTTCGGCCAAACGAGGCATGACTTATGCCTGTTTAAAGTCTACCTTTTCAAAAAATTGCTATAGCGCCCCTTTTGGCCAATTGGAGTGAGATTGGTTTCAGTGATATTTGGAATGACCCTGTACATTTCTGCAAAGTTTCAAAGAAATGTGAGTCTGCATGTTTGTTTTAGGCACAGATGAATAATTTTCATAAAACTGTAATAGTTAAAATCTATCTCCTCCTGGGATTTTTGAGCAATCTGCACGAAACGTTTAGCACTTGAACTTTGGACCACTGCCTACAAAAATTTCCAACGGATTTTCCATAAGTGAAAAAATGCAGAAGTTAGGAGCCAATGACTGTTTTTCATATAATTCAAAATGGTGGGCGATCTAAAGGTCAGAGGTCAAAAGTCAGACCACAAAAGTTGTCGGGCATGAAGAGACGCATGTGTGTATCGAAGTTTCATGGTTGTAGCTCAAACAGGGCATGAGTTGTACCTGTTCAAAGTTGGCACTTTCAATTGAGTGCTATAGCGCCACCCTTTGACGAATGAGTGTGAGAATTATTTCTTGGTAGTTTTTCATGAGCATCTACCATATGGCCGAGTTTCGTAAAAAGCGTATGCACGGTTAAGCCAGAACTGGCAAAAACAAGTATTTTTCAAACTGCTCAAAATTGCGGAAAATCTAAGGGCGGAGCTTAATGGTCAAATCGATACGTAACATTCCTCATGAGTCAAGGCACATGTGTAAGCAAGTTTCACGACTTTCGGCCAAACGAGGCATGACTTATGCCTGTTTAAAGTCTGCCTTTTCAAAAAATTGCTATAGCGCCCCCTTTTGGCCAATTGGAGTACGATTGGTTTCAGTGATATTTGGAATGACCCTGTACATTTCTGCAAAGTTTCAAAGAAATGTGAGTCTGCATGTATGTTTTAGGCACAGATGAATAATTTTCATAAAACTGTAATAGTTAAAATCTATCTCCTCCTGGGATTTTTGAGCAATCTGCACGAAATGTTTAACACTTGAACTTTGGACCACTGCCTACTGCCTACGGATTTTCCATAAGTGAAAAAATGCAGAAGTTAGGAGCCAATGACTGTTTTTCATATAATTCAAAATGGTGGGAGATCTAAAGGTCAGAGGTCAAAAGTCAGAGGGTGAAAGTTGTTCAGCATGAGGAGACGCATATGTGTATCCAAGTTTCATGGCTGTAGGTCAAACAGGGCATGAGTTGTACCTGTTCAAAGTTGGCATTTTCAATTGAGTGCTATAGCGCCACCTTTGGACGAAAGATTGTGAGAATTATTTCTTGATCGTTTTTCATGACCATCTACCATATGGCCGAGTTTCGTAAAAAGCGACAGCACGGTTCAGCCAGAACTGCGAAAAGTGGCAGAAGAAAAAGAAGAAGTGACAGAATACTGCCAATAACAAAACAGGTCCAGAGCTGAGCTCTGGCCCCGTAAATATAGCTGCAAGCAGCAATAATACGGGGCCAGTGAATGCAGAAAGAAAAAAGAAAGAAGCAATGATATAAATGTTCAAAATTGCGAAAAATCTAAGGGCGGAGCTTACTGGTCAAAGTGATACATGTGTTCCTCATGTGTCAAGGTACATGTGTAAGCAAGTTTCATGGCTGTCAACCAAGGGAGGCATGACTTTTGCCTGTTTAAAGTTTGCATTTTCAAAAAATTGCTATATCGCCCCCGTTTGACCAAGTTTCAAGGCTCTAGGTCAAACAGGGCATGAGTTGTACCTGTTCAAAGTTGGCATTTTAAATTGAGTGCTATAGCGCCACCTTTTGACGAAAGATTGTGATAATTATTTCTTGATAGTTTTTCATACTTTTTACCATATGGCCGAGTTTCGTAAAAAGCGACAGCACGGTTCAGCCAGAACTGCGAAAAGTGGCAGAAGACTCGGAAGAATAATGTGAATCTTAAAACAGGGCCTGCTGCCATGCTGGCAGGCTGGCCCCGTAAATACTCAGAATTACACATGTTCTGTAAGTAATTTGAATTCAGTTTCTCTTCCCTGTCATTCATCCTCATCGTTGTCATTGTCACACTGACCTGGACGTCACTGCCATTGATGTGCATGCGACTGATCATGGGGGTCTTGGTACTATAGTAGGGGCCCCCTTCTATCCAGTAGATCATCTGCCGCTGATAGTCAAAGTCCAGAGCCGTCGCATGCTTCAAGTCCTGTCACACCACATCAGTTGTGTTAGTCTCTGACAGGAATACATTCCAGCATGTCAAAAGCAGTGTGTGTAGAATAATGTATAGGATTACATAGGATGTGTTGTTATGTCTAATGGTTTTCACCTGTTTGAGCTTTGTGGAGCTGGAGCCGTCCAAGTTGATCTTCATCAGGTTGAAATTGGTGGCTACGATGAGGAAGGGCTCCACCTCTGGAGAAAGTGAGACATTACATTTGAGTTGGTTTACCTTAAAAAATATATCCAAAAAACGGGAAAGCATCCGTTTCATTTTAGATTTTAGCGTTGGCTATTCAAAAATAGCAGATCTGCAAGCTCACAGCGTGGCACAAAGTTTTGAACATTTAAAAATCTTGAATAATTCAGATCTTTTTTTTTACACAAATCTTCTCTCCTGGGGGTCCTAGGCACAAAACATTTTCAGATGGGGGTCCGCATCCAACTACATATCATTTTGGGGGTCCTTGGCACGTAGAAGCTTGAGAACTACTGATTTAGAAGGCATTTGTAGAATAGGCCTCAGGTCTTAATGGGTTAATACACTCATAGATGTAACATATTGATACATAAATAACCTTATAAATGTAAACGTATTGATCACCATGTTTAAAAAGGTTGGGATGTGTTTCCTCTCTTTGTCAAACACACCACTGACACAGTGAAGCTGCTGTATTTACTGACTCACCTTTTATTACTCTCCGCAGGAGAGTTTTGTTTTCACTTTCTAAATATGACACACCGATTGGTCAAGCCTCACGTGACACGTGACAATACGGTGACATATTGTATAAATACATGGCGTCACTCTGGCAGTGTCTTTGCCACTGCCAAAGTGAGGTAAGACAGGAACCATCACGAAATGGCTGCATGGCTGATACATAATTGGCAAATAGGACAGATAGGACACTTATATAGACAGGAGGGATATGACACTTACACAGACGGATAGGACACTTATAGTACACAGACAGGACGGATAGGACACTTATACAGACAGGACGGATAGGACACTTATACAGACAGGACGGATAGGACACTTATACAGACAGGACGGATAGAACACTTACACAGACAGGACGGATAGGACACTTACATAGACAGGAGGGATATGACACTTACATAGACAGGACGGATAGGACACTTACAGTATACAGACAGGACGGATAGGACACTTACAGTATACAGACAGGACGGATAGGACACTTATACAGACAGGAGGGATAGGACACTTACACAGACAGGAGGGATAGGACACTTACATAGACAGGACGGATAGGACACTTATACAGACTTATACAGACAAGACGGATAGGACACTTATACAGACGGATAGGACACTTATACAGACAGGATGGATAGGACAGTCAGAACAGAAGAATTACAACATTCCCAACATTCCCAACACAAGTCTGGTAAGAGTGAGGTAAGACAGGAACAATCACGAAATGGTTGAGAAATGGCGGATACTGTAACAATTGGATAGGACACTTACACAGACAGGACGGATAGGACACTTACACAGACAGGACGGATAGGACACTTACATAGACAGGACGGATAGGACACTTATACAGACAGGAGGGATAGGACACTTATACAGACAAGACGGATAGGACACTTATACAGATAGAACATTCCCAACATTCCCAACAGCGGAGAGTTGTGCTCCGAGGAGCACTTTTTCTAGTTCACTTTAAATTAATTTAAGGGGCTGTGATTTAATTAAACACAGACAGACAGACAGACAGACAGACAGACAGTCTTACCTGTTGTGTTGTGTGTTGGTTCATTCTGAAGAGCTGAGGAGAAACATAAAAACTAAAATATAGCTGCAAGCAGCGATAATACGGGGCCAGTGAATAGAGAGAGAGAGAGAGACATGGAAACGGAATAGATTGAAGAGAGAGAGAGTGACATGGAAACAATAGATTGATGAGAGAGAGAGATGGAAACATAATGGTTTGATTGGACATCTCAACCTACTGCCATTAACAGGATTCAAACTCTCAACCTTCAGACTAATAGGCTGCAACACTACCTATAGTGCTATAGCTTTGTCCAAGTATCCTTATAATACATTTCTAAACCCAAAACCCCCAAAAAAAACTGCCACTGTGTGGGACTAAACACAAAAACAACATATCAATGTCACTAACAAGACACGCCACAACATGCAGAATTACTACGCGCAGTCTGTAGGCCACTTCATACTGCTCAGCACACATCTGCCCCCTCGCAGCATAATTAATTGCGGCCAACACAAACTCACAACATTACAGTCGGCCATGTTGTTCCTTAGCGTCATCGCCGACCACCGCCCAACGAGACCCAAGTGAGGTCAGACAACACACTCCATATTTGGGCATAGCTCCATTGGGAACATCTCCTACTATGGCTTTATATATTATAGAGACCAACAAACACAAAGCACCACGCAGCGGATAGGGGGGAGGGGCGCGCAGCGCCCCGACCCTCTAGTGTCATACGTTGAAAAAACGTACTCTCAAATAAGCATTTCAGGTTATCTTTACCATTTGCACATGTATTCATTGATACAGTCATGTTGTTTGCAATTCAACTTAAATTAAGTCTGCATCAAGTGAGGCTTGAAATGGCGACCTTGAGATTGTGAGGCATTCATTTAAGGGAGACGCCATTGGCCCAACAGACAAGTAACTGTGAAAAAGGAGATCACACAGATGATACAGTTTCACGCAAATAGCTGAAAAATCCTGGGTTTAAGTGTTTTTCAAACTGCTCAAAATTGCGGAAAATCTAAGGGCGGAGCTTAATGGTCAAATCGATACGTGTGTTCCTCATGAGTCAAGGCACATGTGTAAGCAAGTTTCACGACTTTCGGCCAAACGAGGCATGACTTATGCCTGTTTAAAGTCTGCCTTTTCAAAAAATTGCTATAGCGCCCCCTTTTGGCCAATTGGAGTAAGATTGGTTTCAGTGATATTTGGAATGACCCTGTACATTTCTGCAAAGTTTCAAAGAAATGTGAGTCTGCATGTTTGTTTTAGGCACAGATGAATCATTTTCATAAAACTGTAATAGTTAAAATCTATCTCCTCCTGGGATTTTTGAGCAATCTGCACGAAACGTTTAACACTTGAACTTTGGACCACTGCCTACAAAAATTTCCAACGGATTTTCCATAAGTGAAAAAATGCAGAAGTTAGGAGCCAATGACTGTTTTTCATATAATTCAAAATGGTGGGAGATCTAAAGGTCAGAGGTCAAAAGTCAGAGGGTGAAAGTTGTTCAACATGAGGAGACGCATATGTGTATCCAAGTTTCATGGCTGTAGGTCAAACAGGGCATGAGTTGTACCTGTTCAAAGTTGCCATTTTCAATTGAGTGCTATAGCGCCACCTTTGGACGAAAGATTGTGAGAATTATTTCTTGATCGTTTTTCATGACCATCTACCATATGGCCGAGTTTCGTAAAAAGCGACTGCACGGTTCAGCCAGAACTGCGAAAAGTGGCAGAAGTGACAGAATAAAGCGAATACTAAAACAGGTCCAGAGCTGAGCTCTGGCCCCGTAATTAGCTTCAGTGTAACAGCTGATTGGTTGTTGTGGTTTATCTGTTGAAATACAGGACAAGATATCCTTTGTTTCTCCTGTTTGCTGCTATTTATTTGACATTCACAGGGAATGAGGAACTATAATTTATATCAGAAATAACAAAAATAAATATAGCTGCAAGCAGCGATAATACGGGGCCAGTGAATAGAGAGAGAGAGAGACATGGAAACGGAATAGATTGAAGAGAGAGAGAGAGTGACATGGAAACAATAGATTGATGAGAGAGAGAGATGGAAACATAATGGTTTGATTGGACATCTCAACCTACTGCCATTAACAGGATTCGAACTCTCAACCTTCAGAATAATAGGCTGCAACACTACCTATAGTGCTATAGCTTTGTCCAGGCTGATATTGTCTGTTGAAGATCATAAACTCTTGCCTTCTTTCATGAACCAAGCCCCTGTTTCACTAACACTAAGATCACTAGTTCACAAACCATTTACCAATGAAGAAATTGTACATCTCCTCAGAACCAAAACTAGTGAAAGTAGCCGATCTACAAGCTCACAAACCATGAAAAGTTGTGAGATTGTAGATCAGCTATTTTCAGAATGAAGTATGTCATACGTTGAAAAAACGTACTCTCAAATAAGCATTTCAGGTTATCTTTACCATTTGCATATGTATTCATTGATACAGTCATGTTGTTTGCAATTCAACTTAAATTAAGTCTGCATCAAGTGAGGCTTGAACTGGCAACCTTGAGATTGTGAGGCATTCATTTAAGGGAGACACCATTGGCCCAACAGACAAGTAACTGTGAAAAAGGAGATCACACAGATGATACAGTTTCACGCAAATAGCTGAAAAATCCTGGGTTTAAGTGTTTTTCAAACTGTTCAAAATTGCGGACAATCTAAGGGCGGCACTTACTGGTCAAAGCGATAGATGTGTTCCTCATAAGTCAAGGCACATGTGTAAGCAAGTTTCACGACTTTCGGCCAAACGAGGCATGACTTATGCCTGTTTAAAGTCTGCCTTTTCAAAAAATTGCTATAGCGCCCCCTTTTGGCCAATTGGAGTAAGATTGGTTTCAGTGATATTTG
Source organism: Gymnoscopelus microlampas (assembly GCF_963454915.1). Lineage (NCBI taxonomy): Eukaryota > Metazoa > Chordata > Actinopteri > Myctophiformes > Myctophidae > Gymnoscopelus > Gymnoscopelus microlampas. The sequence goes on from NC_139943.1 coordinate 56,486,907, forward strand.
GAATGACCCTGTACATTTCTGCAAAGTTTCAAAGAAATGTGAGTCTGCATGTATGTTTTAGGCACAGATGAATAATTTTCATAAAACTGTAATAGTTAAAATCTATCTCCTCCTGGGATTTTTGAGCAATCTGCACGAAACGTTTAACACTTGAACTTTGGACCTCTGCATACAAAAATTTCCAACGGATTTTCCATAAGTGAAAAAATGCAGAAGTTAGGAGCCAATGACTGTTTTTCATATAATGCAAAATGGTGGGAGATCTAAAGGTCAGAGGTCAAAAGTCAGAGGGTGAAAGTTGTTCAGCATGAGGAGACGCATATGTGTATCCAAGTGTCATGGCTGTAGGTCAAACAGGGCATGAGTTGTACCTGTTCAAAGTTGCCATTTTCAATTGAGTGCTATAGCGCCACCTTTGGACGAAAGATTGTGAGAATTATTTCTTGATCGTTTTTCATGACCATCTACCATATGGCCGAGTTTCGTAAAAAGCGTATGCACGGTTCAGCCAGAACTGCGAAAAGTGGCAGAAGAAGTGACAGAATACTGCCAATAACAAAACAGGTCCAGAGCTGAGCTCTGGCCCGTAATAATAGCACAATAAGACATGGAAAGGGAATAGATTGAAATTGAGACAAAGCAAATGATTCCAACAGGCGAATATTCTTTTCAGCCCAACCCAGCTGAGGTGGTCATATATAGGACGCAGGGGGGCAATCCCAGGTGAAAAACCTCACCCATTAACATCTCAACCTATTGTCATTGACAGGAATCAAACTCTCGACCTTTGGATTCACAGGCTGAGACACTACCTATAGGGCTATAGCTTTGTCCAGGCTGAGGTCATCTGTTGAAGATAAAAGTGAACCAGTGAAAGCAGCCGATCTACAAGCTCAGAAACATGTTGCTATCTGAAAAGTTTTGAGATTGTAGATCGGTTATTTTCACAATGAAGTTTGTCATACATTAAAAAAACATACTCTCTCCAAGAAGCATTTCATCATTACCTTTAACAGTTGCACATGTATTCAATGATACAGTCATGTTGTTTGCAATTCAACTTAAATTAAGTCTGCATCAAGTGAGGCTTGAACTGGCGACCCTGAGATTGTGAGGCCTTCATTTAAGGGAGACGCCATTGGCCCAACAGATAAGTAACTGTGAAAAAGGAGATCACACAGATGATACAGTTTCACGCAAATAGCTGAAAAATCCTGGGTTTAAGTGTTTTTCAAACTGCTCAAAATTGCGGACAATCTAAGGGCGGAGCTTACTGGTCAAAGCGATAGATGTGTTCCTCATGAGTCAAGGCACATGTGTAAGCAAGTTTCACGACTTTCGGCCAAACGAGGCATGACTTATGCCTGTTTAAAGTATGCCTTTTCAAAAAATTGCTATAGCGCCCCCTTTTGGCCAATTGGAGTGAGATTGGTTTCAGTGATATTTGGAATGACCCTGTACATTTCTGCCAAGTTTCAAAGAAATGTGAGTCTGCATGAATGTTTTAGGCACAGATGAATAATTTTCATAAAACTGTAATATTTAAAATCTATCTCCTCCTGGGATTTTTGAGCAATCTGCACGAAACATTTTACACATGAACTTTGGACCACTGCCTACAAAAATTTCCAACGGATTTTCCATAAGTGAAAAAATGCAGAAGTTAGGAGCCAATGACTGTTTTTCATATAATTCAAAATGGTGGGCGATCTAAAGGTCAGAGGTCAAAAGTCAGACCACGAAAGTTGTCGGGCATGAAGAGACGCATGTGTGTATCGAAGTTTCATGGTTGTAGGTCAAACAGGGCATGAGTTGTACCTGTTCAAAGTTGGCACTTTCAATTGAGTGCTATAGCGCCACCCTTTGACGAATGAGTGTGAGAATTTTTTCTTGGTAGTTTTTCATGAGCATCTACCATATGGCCGAGTTTCGTAAAAAGCGTATGCACGGTTAAGCCAGAACTGGCAAAAACAAGTATTTTTCAAACTGCTCAAAATTGCGGAAAATCTAAGGGCGGAGCTTAATGGTCAAATCGATACGTGTGTTCCTCATGAGTCAAGGCACATGTGTAAGCAAGTTTCACGACTTTCGGCCAAACGAGGCATGACTTATGCCTGTTTAAAGTCTGCCTTTTAAAAAAATTGCTATAGCGCCCCCTTTTGGCCAATTGGAGTAAGATTGGTTTCAGTGATATTTGGAATGACCCTCTACATTTCTGCAAAGTTTCAAAGAAATGTGAGTCTGCATGTATGTTTTAGGCACAGATGAATAATTTTCATAAAACTGTAATAGTTAAAATCTATCTCCTCCTGGGATTTTTGAGCAATCTGCACGAAACGTTTCACACTTGAACTTTGGACCACTTTCTACAAAAATTTCCAACGGATTTTCCATAAGTGAAAAAATGCAGAAGTTAGGAGCCAATGACTGTTTTTCATATAATTCAAAATGGTGGGAGATCTAAAGGTCAGAGGTCAAAAGTCAGAGTGTGAAAGTTGTTCAGCATGAGGAGACGCATATGTGTATCCAAGTGTCATGGCTGTAGGTCAAACAGGGCATGAGTTGTACCTGTTCAAAGTTGGCATTTTTCAATTGAGTGCTATAGCGCCACCTTTTGACGAATGAGTGTGAGAATTATTTCTTGATCGTTTTTCATGACCATCTACCATATGGCCGAGTTTCGTAAAAAGCGACTGCACGGTTCAGCCAGAACTGCGAAAAGTGGCAGAAGAAGTGACAGAATAATGCGAATAACAATACGTGTCCAGAGCAGAGCTCTGGCCCCGTAAATATCAATAGTTTGTTGTAAACTAACAGGTTGGTTGTCATTTAGTGATTTGGTCACACAGACCTTCATCACTAACAAACTAATATAATTATCCTTCAAACTCAGTTGGCTGTGGAACACGCCTGATAAGTTGTCCAATAACATGAGAGAAGTTTTCAGGAGGTCAAGTGGCCTCAAGAAAATGACATTTGTGCTGCAGAATGACTACAAAGTTAACATGTACTTTGATGTCATCCTACAGTTCAACACTCACTGATGAAGACAATGAGCAAGATAATTAGTGTGGTTGCCCTCAGACTATAGTACTCTATAAACTTTTTTCTAGATCAACTTTATTTTGGCTCACTACTCCTCTCACAGTTTATTTTTCCAAATTTCATGCTATATGTCAAAATGACCGGTCTCACCGGGAATCGATGGCTATCCGTTTTGCTAATAGATTGGTTACATAGTTTAATTGATATTGATTTATTAGTGCATTAAATGTCCCCATTGACTTTAATGGGAAAATTAAAAAACTCCCATTCAAGTTTTTTCTCAGAAACCGTAAGGGCTAGAGTTACAAGACTTAGAGGGGAGGTTCATAGTTTATTGCAAAATTATTTAACAAATAATTACACCAGTCGGCCTCATGGTAGCGATATAACAGCCCACTTTACTTTTTAGCCTATAACTCTAGAACCGTAGGTCGTAGAAAAATAAAATCCTTGGGTTATGACGCAACTCCCCATAGCCTATAGGCCACGCCAATTTGCGTCAGTCGATTTTCTGCCATTTTGAATTTTCTTCAAAACACAATTTTAGCTCCTTTTCCCACATATTTTGTCCACATTTCACAAAAATCAGTACACACGATCTCTGGACCCACGTGATAAACATCTCCAAGCGGAATTTTGATAGTCCTTACCGTTCGTCCGTAATTGGCTTCCAAATTTAGGGGGAGGGGCCCGTTTTACAAAAAATGCCAAAAATCACCAACAAAACGTCCGGTCAATCCAAATTTGAATCACATGTCAAGGGTGGTTCACTCAACAAATCCCCCAAAGCATTTCCTCTTTGATCCATAGGGGGCGCCACAAATGCGCAAAATGTAACCGTTTGATGCTAAAACATGATTTTTGGGGGGATCAGTTCTCTCAAAAAGAAAAGCAAGTGATCTCAGGAGTCACATGACGATGTCATTGGCCCGCTACATTTGTGGGAGGGGCCTGTTTCTTTAGTGGGAGGGGCCTATTTCCTCAAATCAAAATGGCACGTGTCACGAACGCGGGATCCGACCCGCGACCGGCGTCGGCGCAACCACACTTTGCAATTTCCCAGAATTGCGACGTGTCTAGTTATTATTATTATACATACAGAGGCTAATAAAACATGTGTTGTGTATTGGAGGCAGTAAACTGCGTGTTACCAGGCTTGTAGTTGTTATAAAGTGGAGGAGAGAAGACGTCAGGTTTCCAGGTTCCTATGTTCACCATTTATTCAGCATCAACAGCATAGCAGAGAGCCAGGAGCCAAAGCTCCGTGCCTGCAGCCTGACGGCCTTACTAGTCTCAAGTCACATTTCAGTTAACTTTTATGCACTGTATTTCACATTTACATTAGAACACAGGCGGATAGGGTGTCAGAGAATCCCCCCAGCTGATTAGCAACTGCAACTGTTGTGAGGGAGCTAGACCTGGTGTCTCCAGGTTAAACAATGGAGATGTAGATTGCATTTCACACCAGGGCAGAGTCCCTTGATTTTCTTATGCAAACACCTGGCTAGCACACTATAGTATAATTTCACAGTTCCGAGACAAATATTGTACTTTTATTCCACTACAATTATTTAAAAATTGTAGTTACTAGTTACTTTGCAGATATAAATGATTACATTATAAAACACACATTAACCACTTAAGCCGGCTATTTTAAAATGGCCGATCTACAAGCTCACGCACTTTTACTTGTAACAGAATACTTCTAAAAGTATTGATACTTTTACTTTAGTAAAACATTTGAGTACTGTTTCCACCACTGCATGCATGGATGCGTTTCAATCTGACGCTGCGTTCATGATTTGCAGCATTTTGTGCAATCTTCTGTGTGCCAATCCTACAAACTTTGGAAACCAATTGTAGCCAATCCATCATTTGTACCGATTTGCGTGAGGTTTAGATAAACTATAAATAATATCAGAAAATGTGCTTTGCAAAAATCGGCCTCCTGGTGGCGCTATAACAGGCCGATGTGAACCTTTTGGGGCAGAGGTTCTTCCTTGGCCTCCAGGAAATGAAATCATAGTCTCTGGCCTTCAGCCGCATAGATATAGAAACCTAGATACCTCATTGGCCTCTGCAGTTCGTTGGAGTGACCTACCAGGGGCACGGGCACTGGCAAAGCAAAGCAAAGCAAAGTTTGTTGTTTACCCAGGGTGTCGGACTAAGCACGAAGCTTGTTTCCAGCCGGACCCTGCATGGAAGCCTTGCTCAAGGGCTATTCAGCGGTGATTCATGATTGATGTGATGAATTAGGGAATCGAACTAGGGACCTTCCGGTATCAAGGCCGCCCCTCTAACCACTAGGCCACCGCTGCCACTCACACCGTGTTGACTACTGGCCAATCACAGCGCGTCTTTTCCAGGACTTTTTCCAGGAGGTCAGAATCTAGTTGTCCCGCCCCCACCTGCCTCTGATTGGCCTACTGAACGCCCCCTTCTGTGACACACGCGGACATTTCCAGCTGCCCCCCCGGAAGCGGAAGCGCGCCCGCCATACATAGACGCTTCAGCGCCAGAGGAGGCGTCTACCTTTATATGTCTATGTTCAGCCGTCCGTCCTGGCGGAGATAATGCATGGAACCTCACTGCTTTCTCACAACATCAGCAGCACCACTGCTGCTGTGATTCACTGTTAGTGTCTCATTCACCTCCTAAACCCCCTCAGAGCACCAGTATATACATTAACCGCCCCCACTCCCACATTCACCCCCCCCCCCCCACCCCCCTCCAAAAGAAAAAACAGCAGCAGCAGCCACTGAGCTGGACATAATAGATGATGATGAGTATAAACGAAAGAAGAACAACCTTATATACAGGTACATTGGCCATTCGAAAATAGCAGATCTACAAGCTCATAATATGTCACGATGTGACACATTGTGAGCTTATAGATTGGCTATTTTCAAAACATTTAGGATTATTTTTCGATCATTCTAACAACACAAATCTTGTATGGGTGTCCCTGCCATACAATATTTCCAGGTGGGAGATGACACGAAACCACTGTTATATTAGACTCCATACTAAGCTGTGTATAAATATATCTGACCCATGACCCCTCTGTGTACCGTGACGCACGCACGCACGCACGCACGCACACACACACACACACACACACACACACACACACACACACACACACACACACACACACACACACACACACACACACACACAGCACCACTCAATCCCCCATACTAATGAGGGGGAGGAGACATCCACAGGACAAAACACCACACAGGGAAATACACACATATGACCATAGGGTCATAACAACACAGCAAGTCAAAACAAACAGCTTCTATGACGCCCATGATGATGACAATATGCTCTACATACATAATCTGTAACAGTGAGAATAATCACCACCTGTCCTCTGTACAGACCACCTTCACAACACATAGACCACCTGTCCTCTGTACAGACCACCTTCAGAACACATAGACCACCTGTCCTCTGTACAGACCACCTTCACAACACATAGACCACCTGTCCTCTGTACAGACCACCTTCAGAACACATAGACCACCTGTCCTCTGTACAGACCACCTTCACAACACATAGACCACCTGTCCTCTGTACAGACCACCTTCACAACACATAGACCACCTGTCCTCTGTACAGACGACCTTCACAACACATAGACCACCTGTCCTCTGTACAGACCACCTTCACAACACATAATCACCACATGTCCCCCTGTACAGATACCCTTATGGCATTATGGAATGATGGCAGCCTGACATTATGACATCATGGCAGCCGATAAAAAAAAAACACTTGTTTCTCTCTCACACATACACAACGGTACTCATGGTTGTCTTAGCTTTGTGCCTCAGTGTGTTTCACATCCACATCAACCAACAAGTGTCATTAAAACAGAGTCTTACCTGAGCTCCAGAGAAGGAGGAAAACTATCCCTGTTGTATCCATGTCTGGATTCACTCACACTGGATTCTCAACTGGAACTTCACTGATCAACACTTGATGTCCTGAACAGCACTGATCAATACGTGATGTCCTGAACAGCACTGATCAACACTTGATGTCCTGAACAGCACTGATCAACACTTGATGTCCTGAACAGCACTGATCAACACTTGATGTCCTGAACAGCACTGATCAACACTTGATGTCCTGAACAGCACTGATCAACACTTGATGTCCTGAACAGCACTGATCAACACTTGATGTCCTGAACAGCACTGATCGACGATCGCTGTCGTCCGTGTCTTTATGTGAGACACGTCAGCTCTCCTTATCTGATCATCACGTGGTTTCACTGGAAAGTGGCAGCGCTCTTGATGACAGGAAGCTCAACCACAACCTGCCCTACATACGACAGAGGAGCACATATGCATCAAAATGGAGGACCACTGAGCTCTGCAGGTGACAAAATGGAGGACCACTGAACTCTGCTGGTGACAAAATGGAGGACCACTGAACTTTGCAGGTGACAAAATGGAGGACCACTGAACTCTACAGGTAACAAAATGGAGGACCACTGAACTCTGCAGGTTACAAAATGGAGGACCACTGAACTCTGCAGGTTACAAAATGGAGGACCACTGAACTCTACAGGTGACAAAATGGAGGACCACTGAACTCTGCAGGTTACAAAATGGAGGACCACTGAACTCTACAGGTGACAAAATGGAGGATGTGTTGGATGGACTTGTATCGCACCATGTGCCTGCTTCTGACCAAACATGGCCTTGATGAGTATGTTCCAAATATAAATTAATAAATACATAAATAAATACACAATAGGCTGTAGGAAAGGAATATGTATCCTTCAGGTATTAGATAATTTGTATTAATTTATCAATAGTGCCACAGGAAAGAGAAAATATAAATACATAGACTATTAAGTGAGTTTGGTAGAATATACGTAATAATTACATGTATTTATTTATTACTTTATTTCACATACTAACTTACTGACTGACTTACTTACTAAGTTACTTCTGACACAGTTGTCTAGCAGCCTGGGAGCCTTGCAGCCTTGCATTAAGGCATCATGGCATCATGGCATTATGGCATCAAGTTTTCAAAGTCAGAGCCTACTTTAGAATATGGATGTTCATAACTAGGGGTGCATTTCGCCTTTCCGACATGTCGCCTTTCCGACGTTGACGAACCCTATACCTAACCCTAACCCTAACCCTAACCGCACGCGGAAGCCGGGTGCATTTCGCCTTTCCGACATGTCGCCTTTCCGACGTTAACGAACCCTATACCTAACCCTAACCCTAACCGCACGCGGAAGCCACTAGTCGGAGTGGCGAGATGTCGGAATGGAAGGAGAACCCCGCGGAAGCCACTAGTCGGAGTGGCGAGATGTCGGAATGGAAGGAGCACCCCCATAACTAGGTGGGTGCAGTTATGAAAAAAAGCACCTTACCCAAAACAAATTGCAACAAAACGTTTTTCAACAGTTTTTTGTAGTATTAGATGTCCTTGATAACATACTAAAAGTTTACCAAAGTTTGATCACTGGAAAGGTGTTATTTTCAAAATGGCGTCCAAAATGGCCAAAAACTCTTTAAAATAACCTAACTCCTTCATTATTTATCCTAGACAAGTATTTTTTGTGTCTAACCCTATGTTTTGGGAGCATAGAAATCCACAGGACTTGTCCAAATTGCAGAGATACGTTTAGATAATTGTGAAATCCAATATTTAGTTTTTGACTCTATTAAAACCCTCTGAAATGTTCACCCGTTTCAACTAGTTATATTTGTTTTACTGGAACAAGGTTTCAAGATATCCTCAAAACACAACAAAACAATAGTCACAATTTTCAGTCATTCAGAAGGTGGCAGAGAAAGAGAATATTGTCAGTTGATATAGTATTGCTTGCAATATTGAAACATTTTGGACAGCTCTGCAGATCAAATGTGAATCAAACTGTCATCTTGTAGACACAAGATTTTGAAAAACTGTTTTAACACATTAGGAAGGCAATCAGTGTGAGTGTGTAAAGAGGGGTGGCTACGGAGGTTAGTGCAGAGCTGTCAGAACCCATTTCTCTACTGGGTGCCTAGGCAGAGGGGAGTATGGGGGTGGGGTTGTGTGACGAGGTAAAATGGGGTCTGGTGTAGAGCTTAGTGGGCCTAGGGTTCCCCTCAGGTGGGTACAGGGGAGTGGGGGTCACTGGATTGCTCCCTGGGCACTTGGAGCACAGAAGAGCAAAGTTATAGGAGCCAAGGAGACCCTGAGCTTCTCCTCTCCCCCATGTCCGAGGTGCAAAACCTTCAACAGTTGGTTCAGACATGTCCCATTAAAGCTATAGTGGGGCACTTGGGAGCTCAGGACGAGTGCTCATAGGCAGCTAAAGAGAATGGGGCTTGTCAGCCCCTGATGCACGTTGTGCATCGCGATAGCCAAATTCCAATTTTCAAGTGTCCATCCTCAAGTCCTCCACTCCCGCCTAAGCCCTGCCTCCGAGCGTGGAGGCGAGGAGGCAAGGATCGTCATTTTGAAGTGACAGCAATTATGACGTGTCACACAGTTGGATTGCTGGACTATTCCAGAGCTCGGAGGGTTGTCATGTGGAGGAGGAGAAATTATACGGCACGCATTTGAACGAAGACAGTTCCCCAAACGATACATGAAAGATACACTTGTAGCTTGCCAGATTTCACTCCAAGTGGCTTAGGGAGCCTGCGCTCACCTCACGCTGTAGGACAGAGTGAGGAGGAGGCAGAAATGAAGCTTATACGTTAGGCTAAGAAGAGTATCCCTATGTCGCCCGGCTCACTGGATAGTCCCACTGGTCCCAAGTGGACCTCCATGCTGGCTCCTATACCCGAGATGGGCACTCGTGAGTGGGCATAGTTAGTGAGGAGGGACCCCCCCACCCCCATAGTTGTGATTGTAAGACCTCCACGTGGTGCATGCCTGTGTGTCAGGCAGTCAGGGGTGTCCCTATGTCTGACTGGCTCACAGGAGAGTCGGTGTCTGGTTGGTGGCTGACCATTAATATTCCCAGGGGCCCCCAGTGACTTATCATTATGGCTCAGAGCGTCCTCTCCCCTTAAAGGTAGGGTAAGTGATATTTTTGGGTTAAAACAAAAATTATTTTTTTAAAAGGTTAAAGCACTATATTCTGATAGTAATCATTGCTATAGAGTGTTTGTTCAGTAACAGGAGGCTCCCCGTCTCTCCAGCTCTTTAATAAACAGAAAATAAATGTTCTGGTAGGTCTCAAAATCTCAGCCAATCAGGAGAAAGTACACATTTTTAAGCTTCATTTTTATAGTGTTCCAGTTCTAATTTTGCCTGCTCATTTCTTAGTGTCTTCACTTCCAATTTCACTTGTTTAATCTATATCCTGATTGAGTTCTCTATCCTGATTGGATAAAATTGGAAATGAAACTGAAACTGAAACGAAAATGCATTTTCTGTTTTATAAAGAGCTGGAGAGACATGGAGACTCCTTATATGGACAGGACACTCTATAGTAACAAGCACTATCAGAACATAGACCCATTTTGCAATTATTTTAATGATTGCAAATCACTTACCCTACCTTTAAGTTAAAATTATCCAGAAAAAAAGATCAAAGTTCAAGGTTATTGCCAGCAGTACCAATTACAAAATAAAAGACATGAGAAATTAATTTTGCACTAAAACCCCACACAACTATAATCTCAGGAATAAGATGTCTGTGACAAGCAAATCTGAACCCTATCCGGCCACACTCCTCTACCACCCCTACCCAAGACAGTAGACACTAAATGTTGTGATAGCTCTGTGCTGACTTGCACATTGTCTCCAGGCCCATAAGGGGCCATTTTTCCACTGTAATATTTGAGAATGTGGCCAATTTGCTATTAAAAAGGTCTTAAGAGTCATTAAATTGTAACTTTAGAAAAGTGCAGATACCCTGTACACTTTACTGTATGTTGGTTTGTTTACTGTTGAGTGAGACCCCCAGTTTGGGAACCACTGCCCTAGTGGACCAGGGTTATTATTTCATTTCACCTTTACAAACAAAATAGTGAAGAAACTTCTCGGTAAGGAATTTCTTCCAAGATTTGTGTAACATTCCCAGTTTATCACTTACAGCCATGTTTTTACAAATGTCACAGTACCACCCAGTAATAATTAATTTCTTCCTTTTTGGTATGAAAAGAAATCTCCTGAAAGCTTCAACAGAATGTGAATTACCAATTCACCAATCCTGGGCATTATGTAGAAAAGGGAGAAATGCCCAATTACATTGTTATATATATATATATATATATATATATATATATATATATATATATATATATATATATATATATATATATATATATATATATATATGCTTATAACCAATTCCTTTATAATTGAACTTGTAATCACTTGACTATAATTTATATATGCTAATTAGATTTCAAGATTGGATGAATAATGAAGGAGTAATGGTCTTTTTAAGGAACTGGCGGTGGCCATCTTGAAAATGTTACCTTGAAGGGCATTGAAAAACCTTTTGTTGCAATTAGTTTTGGGTCAAACCATAACTGCACCCGCCTAAACATGTATCATTGTATTGATACATGTTGATTTCTACACTCTATAGCCTCATGTTAACATAAAAAAGAACAAATCTATTTTATCTTCAGGTTACTGTTATTTACCTGTAGAGATAGTGGGCCCTATTTTGGGCTGAAGTTGCTATACCTGCTATTTGGGGATTTAGCATGGCAAAAGGGGCGTTCCCGTGCAAAAGTTGCTATCTTCCAACACCAGCCTTATCCCTAAAACACCTGCGCTACCCGTTACATTATGCATACAGTAGGTGTGGTTTGGGCGTTACATTAATAAAACCAATCACTGTGCCAGATGCCATTGCCTTTAAGACCAGGCTGCGCAAGCCATTATCCCCAGTGCAATCCCATGGAATAGCGAAGAGCAGTCTAACGCTGCCTTAAAATGATATATTATTATCTATGTTGTATTATATATTATACACAGAATCATCACTCACACATTGCTGGTTATAGAGAACTTTAAATTACAGCATTCGCTTGTGTTCTGGATTAATTCGACTGAATGGTCTGGTGTGGTTATAGCAAACGTAGATCAAACAACATTTTATTTGTCTTTGATAAGCTTAACTGGCAACTGCTGATAAAAACACAGCTTATTTACACAAGGAATTAACAGTCATACTTTTGTGCATTACAGTACAATTGTAATGACAATCACATTCACAATCACTTAATTCAGACGTGTTGCGCTGAATTCTGCAGCTGCAAATCATATTTGATCGACATAATTATCACCCATATTTTACTGATTATAGAGAATGTTATATTATTGTAATCCGTTATTTATTTCCTGCGCAATGGATTAATAATGTTGCGCTGAAAACTCTTCAGCCACACTGAGTCACTTGGACACTATAGCCGACGTTTGCTTCATACAATCTAGCCTTTGATTGCTTTTCAATAAAACCATATTTGATAGACATAAATAAGTATCACCTACATGTTACTGATTATAGAGAATGTTATATTGTTGTAATCTGTTTTAGTAGTAAGGGAGACCTCTGAAAGTTGTGCCATTGTGCGCCCGGCCCGACTCCCGATATTCCCATTGTAGGCTCTACCAAACAAATTTGGCATAGCGTCTTTAGAATCTGCTCTGCGCTTGCCCAAACGTGTGTGAGCAAGATAGCAATTTTAGGGCTAGTGCAACATTATGGAGTCGGCATAATGTATAGCGGGTAGTGCGGCCGTAAGATACCGTTTGGGGACAGCGCCCGCTGCCTTGTGTGTAATTAATGAGTAGCGGGTAGTTTCAAGGGATAGTGCTGGACGGAAGATACGGCCCATCTGTCTGACAGATACTGTATGAACCTGACATATATTAAAATGTTAAAATAAATGAAATAATACTGTCCCCTCATGCATTACAAGGATAATATCAGTCACCAGAAACATGGTGCCTTGCTCAAGGACCAGGAGGGAGCCTGGGGATTGAACCTTCAGTACCTCATGTACCTCTATGACAGCGTGTACAGCCAATGGACAAGGACGATATCAGTCATCGGAAACATGGCTAAAATGGAGTTTAAAGATCAGAAGTGGCTGTGATAATGACACCCCCCCCTCACCAAATGTTTTAAAGTGAAATGCCCCTTTAACTGCTCCTAATGAGCAGCTTGGTGCCTTGCATGGTTTCCTCCACCATTTTGTGAAGCACTGTGGATAAAGTGCTTTGCTCAAGGACCAGGGGGAACCCCCCCCCCCCCCCCACAACCTCCCCCCCATGTGCTGACAGTGTTTACGTCAGCGTACCACTACCCCACCCCACCCCCCATGTGCTGACAGTGTTAAAGTCACTGTACCACTACCCCCCCCCCCCCCATGTACTGACAGTGTTAAAGTCAGTGTGTTGAAACTAACCTCGTCTCTCATTTCCTGTCTAACGTGCAGACTGCAGTTACACCTAAACCACAGGAAGCAGCTGCTCTGTTGCTCCCACCACACTCCTACAACCTTTAGTTATGTTAACGTTACTTTAAATAACAACACTACAACCTTTAGTTATGTTAACGTTACTTTAATAACAAGACTAAAACCTTTAGTTATGTTAACGTTAATTGAAATAACAAGACTACAACGTTTAGTTATGTTAACGTTACTTTAAATAACAAGACTACAACCTTTAGTTATGTTAACGTTACTTTAAATAACAAGACTAAAACCTTTAGTTATGTTAACGTTACTTTAAATAACAAGACTAAAACCTTTAGTTATGTTAACGTTACTTTAATAACAAGACTACAACCTTTAGTTATGTTAATGTTACTTTAATAACAAGACTAAAACCTTTAGTTATGTTAACGTTACTTAAAATAAGGTTTGAACAAGTCTAAAAAAAGCGAGAATAGCAGATCTACAAGCTCACAAAGTGTCGTATTGCGACACTTTGTGAGCTTGTAGATCAGCTATTTTGGACACATCTTGCCAGTTAGTAGTACCTCCTGAGCAGGGTAATGAGAACCAAGAGAAAGCCAGTCATGTATGGAAATAAACTCAGAACCTGTGAAATGTCTCACCAGTGGTTCCTAAAGCTTTTAGCTCCTGAACCCAAAAGAGACATGTTGATGTCTCCCCGGGACCCAAACTAGTGGAAATAGCCGATCTACAAGCTCACAGTGCGTCCCAATGTGACGTGTTGTGAGCTTGTTGATCTGCTATTTTCACTACGTCTTGAAAGTTTGTTTTTTCTTTTTTTTCTAATTTAATTAGTTTATTTTATTCTATAAAGAATTGTGAATTTTGGGGGGACATTTCTGAATACATTGAAAAATTATAATAATAATAAAAACGGAAATGAAAAATAAAGGTACATTTACTCGCAACCCATAAAAATTGGTCCGTGAACCAAAAACGGTTCCCGACCCACAGTTTGGGAAACGGCAGGTTCACTCGGTTGTTGTAGTGGAAACTCATCAGGATTCCACTGTAGTCTCACGTAGTCAGGTCCGTGCGCGTCCATGTGAACTGTTTGAGTGAAACAGAATGGAACCGTGTGCAGCCGACAAAAATGGAACGAGCCGCCTTTGTTTTCTGTGGGCAGTTTTTACTTTTTACTTTCGGTTTTAAAATGCTCTCAAACTTATTTTTTGAGGCACGGAATTTACTTTTAAGGTATCGTTTGGTTAGAATGTAGTTGTTTAACTTCATTTATGTGGTCAATTAATCATGACAGAGCCCATTTAAAAAATTAAATTCAGAGAACCGGCAGGGGCGGGCAGTGACACGTATGTATTCGAATAAAGCAACCTATTTTCGGCATGGCCCCTTCTAAAGTCCCCCTGCCTCATATTGGCTGGGGATGGGGAAAAGGAACTGCTGATTGACTGAAGGGAATTGAACTGCTGATTGGCTGAAGGGGTTGTCAGTCAACGGTACTAACTCTTTGACAACAGTTTTCTTTCTTTTTTTGATCTCTGAACTTGCCTAGAATCCCTTTAATGTAATGAAATGAAATGAATGTAATGTCAATTATTTGATGACCGGCAGCGGTTCCGGTAAGGGACACAAAGTCTCCTTTGTGTCTCTAACCGGAACCGCTGCCTACTGGTCCGCTGGTCAAATGATTAGCTTAGGAATGCAACAAAAACAAAAGAAATATCCATGAATTCAAGTCTCCATGGGGTGACTAATCAATCGGGGAAAAAAGTTGTTTTGGGGGTGAACTATCCCTTTAACTTAAGAAACAAACACATGGATAACAGAACAAAAGAAAGGCCACCCACCCCTACAATAGACCCCTTAACAGACGACGTCACACTGATTGCAAGCGTCATACTGGTTGCAAATGAAACCCATTCTGTCAGGTCTCGCTAGGACGCGCCTCACTAGCCAACACACAAGAGGAGGTTGGGGTGAGCTAGCCTCGATCTCCAGGCT
This sequence comes from Gymnoscopelus microlampas, assembly GCF_963454915.1. Taxonomy (NCBI): domain Eukaryota; kingdom Metazoa; phylum Chordata; class Actinopteri; order Myctophiformes; family Myctophidae; genus Gymnoscopelus; species Gymnoscopelus microlampas. The sequence continues at coordinate 56,502,374 of NC_139943.1, forward strand.
TTTATTTTTTATTTTTTCAAAAAAATAAAAGCCTGGACCAACCAGTTGATGTTCCGGGTATAGGAAGTGTTTCATTTCCCCAACCAACCAGAGTGCAGTGGGCATCGCTCCAAATGTTGTGACGTCAGGGCTCTCAAAGCTACACATTGGGGAGGAGGAGGGGTGCAGGGCGGGGCCGGGGCTGACGGGCAGATCGGTGAACCAATAGGGTCCAAAAGTGAGGTTCTGTGACCATCCTTTGGCAAGTATGTTTTGACGATTGATTTGACCTCTATGGACCCTTTAGAAAAGATTTAGCCCCCAGGTCCCTCCCATTTTTTTCTACACAGCCAAATTCAAAATGGCGCCCGGCGCCATCTCTAAAAAATAACTTTTGATCTGCATGACCTAGAATCATGTATGAAGGCACTTTTCCATACAAGTCAACCATGAGGATTCCAAATCTGACACAATTTTAATTGTAAGACCTCGTTTTGACACCGAAATTCAAGATGGCCGACATCCAGTAGAGTATGACGTAGCTTTAGTTCAGGTTTGTAAATTTAGTTAAGTAACAAGAAGAGGTTCTCTAGGTTGTTAGCCCACTGCCAGATAGCCAGATAGCTGGGGGGTTGCCCCCTTAGGGCCTGCTGTCCTGCCCTGAACCATTCTTCGTCAGGCCCCTCGCCAGAGATCAGTTTGTCATGGGAGACCCTACCAGGAGCGCACTGCACCAGACAACATAGCTCTCAGGGTCATAGGGACGCACAAACCCCTCCACCACGGTAAGGTGATGGTTCCCAGAGAGGGTTTTTTTCTTTCTTTTTTTTCTTTCTTAAAAAAAAAAAAAAAAAAAAAAAAATTGTGTGTTTTTTGTATTTTTTTGTTCTTTTTTTTCCTATTGCACATCGGAGGGCGTGCTGCATATGTGGAGAGGTAGTTGAGTTCGTAACTTCCTTTATAATACCTTGCGTATATCATCACAAACAGCGGCAACATTATACCCGAAACCACACAAAACACGTATTAGTCTGAATCAGAGAATTCTGTGTCACTGCTTTCTGAATCATCAGATTCAGATGACTCCACCCTCCTCTGCAACATCCTCCTCCTCCTCCTCCTCCTCCTCCTCCTCGTCACTCTCAACTTCCTTGTCCTCTTCAACTGACCATGGTGCAGGTAGGTGTGTGGGGAGAGCAGGCCGTGTGTGGCGGACAGGACGACAGCGACCATCCACCAACTCCCAACCATGTCCGAGTGGCGAGGGGTGGTGCTTCAGTGTGGGGTGGCGCACTAGATATGCCAAGTAGTTGACACGGAGGCAGTGTTGGCGTAGGCTCTCTGCATCTGGAGGGAGACGGATAAACGATTTTCTCTTCATGGTCTTCCACTTGGAGGCACGGGCTTCAGCCATGGTGCTACTCTTCTTGTCTCCGTAGATCACCTGTCTCGTGAAAGCGAATAGCTCTTGCTCTACCTCCTCTTCAAGGTCAAGGCTATCTCCACACCGGGAGAGTTGCTGCCGTGCCAAAGAGCTCTTTGCCACCTTCTCAAAGACTGATGATTTTCCTTTGCCATAAAATCCTGAGTTGGCATCACAGCCTGTAAAACAGTGTAGCTGCACAATACAGTCTGCCATCTCATCTGTCAGCATGCCATGACAGAGGACTGTCTTTTTGTTTCTCTTGATGCATAGCATGCCAGGGAGCTGCTGTGAGATGACTGATGCTGTGACATAGACATCAGTATCAGCTGCATCAATAACAACTTAGTTGGGTCATATATGGCACTTCCGTGACCGTGGAGAGCAAAGGTCCGTTTCTCAATGGATTTGTCATCTAGGAGGGTTATTAAACACATTTAGCCGGGGTGTCTTTTTTAAAACGGCGGGGAAAATTTGTGAGAGACCAAAATCCAAAATGGCGACCGTGAAAATGAACTTTTTAATGGTTTGACCTACAAAGATGCACAATACATGGTTTCAGAGCTTATTTTGGTCAAGGAATACATATTTGGTGTTTAGATAATGATTTGACCTATTGTTGACCTTCAAATGCAAGATGGCTGCCAATTATGAGCTCCAAAAGGTTTTTCTTTCAAAATCGTCACAGAGCCTTCTTATTAGGCTCTAATGAAAGCTCTGCTCATGATGAGTTGAATAATATACAGTATAAGTACACAGAAGTAATCTCTGAGGTCAATACAGTCAATGTTTGTGTGTAAACAACAGTTACTGAGTTGCAGTTTCCCATTAAATAGTGTAGGCTACTGAGAATATGGTGTCCAGTTCATCCCATCCCATTTTCATAATGAACCAAAAATAAATTAGCACTATAGCCCAACATAACATAGTATTCTGTATGCAAAGCTAGAAAGGCTAGTTGCTTGAGGTGAATCTAAATGTCAACTCATTTGTCACCCTTATTTTATAGTATTGCTCCCAGTGTTTCCTGTCTGTCTAGTTACTTTTACCTGCCTTGTCTAACCAGTCCTGTGATTTTGTCAGTGTTTGCACCTGTGTCCTCCTAGTCCCCAGCCTATCCCAGTGTTGATTGTCTGTTGAGTTCACCTGTGTCCTATTAATCCCTGTCTATTTAACCCCTGTGCTTGCACTGTGTTTTTGTTGGTCTTAGACCATTGTCATGTGAGGTTGTCAGTCCTTGTTTTTTGTGCTCAAGAATCTTGGACTTATGAATGTCTGCCATTCCAGAGCCCTTGAATCGCTTGTAGGTGGCATAGATGTAGGACATCAGCTGGTGGAAAGGTGGAGAATTGGGAGGATGTCCTTGAACATTTCTGGATGGTCACCAACAAGAAAGGAGAATGGAATATTCTTCTGCCGCATGGCCTCCACATGTTTCACCATTATGTCATTCACCACTGACTTGCTTGGAGGTTCATTGTATGTTGTGTGGTAATAAGGCTTGCTCTTGTTGGGTGGTGGATGACAGCAGGACTGGGCACCACTGTATTCTGGAACTCACTTGTCTTCAGGTGGTGGTCTTGTTCCATGATTGTCTACAAGAGACAGTGCATGACAGAGCGAGCACGCTGTGGAGCTGACCCATCCACTGGTGGATCTACCCTGGAACGAGCAGGTGGCTCACTCTTGCTACCAGGGGGGCATCTGTACTGGCAAACCTTTGTTAGTTCTGCACACTTCTGCTTTAGCTGTGCAGAGATTTCCTTCTTCTTGGTGAGCTTTTCAGCAGTCTCTTCACCTGGTTTCGTTTCATAGCTCTCTGGCTGCATGTACATGACATTTGTTCGATGGACTCCTGTAGACTCACCTGTCATAGTGTCAATCTTGAAGTCGTCATTGTCGATGATCACAATAGCTGGCTTGCTGTCTGCGAACTCCTGTGGGCAGGTTGCTGATGCCTCCACATCCATCAGAGCCCAATGGTCATAGAGGAGCAGGGTGTCTGCATAGCTGATGCAGACACCGCTCTTGTGCAGAATGTCTACCAGATCTTTACTCCTTGTCATGCCATGGACATTTACGCCCAGGTTGATAACAGAGCTCTGCAGTGTGCTCGCTCTGTGATGCATGCACTGTCTCGTGTAGACAATCATGGTACAAGACCACGCCCAGTCCTGCTGTCATCCACCACCCAACAAGAGCAAGCCTAATTACCACACAACATACAATGAACCTTCAAGCAGTGGTGAATGACTCAATGAATCATGGAGAAACATGTGGAGGCCATGCGGCAGAAGAATATTCCATTCTCCTTTCTTGTTGGTGACCTGCATCTACAAGACACTCACTCAGCTCAAGGCAGAGAATCCAGAAATGTGCAAGGACATCCTCCCAATCCTCACCTTTCCACCAGCTGATGTCATCCATCTATACCATCTACAAGCGATTCAATGGCTCTGGAATGGCAGACACTCTGGTTACAGCAGGGGTAGTAGTGGAGGGGTTGGTAGACCAAGCACTACGAGGAAAGCACTACAGATGGGGCGTGCAGTGCATCCTGCTCTGGAGAGAGGTTCTTATCCAAAATCAAATGTCCAAGATTCTTGAGCACAAAAAACAAGGACTAATAACATCACATGACAATGGTCTACAGACCAACATAAACACAGTGCAAGCACAGGGCTTAAATAGACAGGGATTAATAGGACACAGGTGAACTCAACAGACAATCAACACTGGGATAGGCTGGGGGACTAGGAAGACACAGGTGGAAACACTAACAAAATCACAGGACTGGTTAGCCAAGGCCAGTGCCATCTATTAGAGAGTTACGCCAACTCCGTTCACTTCTTCGGGCCAGGTCTTCTACATACACATACATTGGCGAATAGTGACAAATCCATAAACCGGAAGTTCATGGAATGCATTGAAGTCGACGGCTCCTTGTCACTATTTCCAGCTACATGAACCACGTGACCGACGCTGTTTCTGACCCCTCATTGGCGCAACTCTCTAATAGAAGGCTCTGGCCAAGGCAGGTAAAAGTAACTAGACAGACAGGAAACACTAGGAGCAATACTATAAAATAAGGGTGACAAATGAGTTGACATTTAGATTCACCTCAAGCAACTAGCCTTTCTAGCTTTGCATACAGATTAGAATACTATGTTATGTTGGGCTATAGTGCTAATTTATTTTTGGTTCATTATGAAAATGGGATGGGATGAACTGGACACCATATTCTCAGTAGCCTACACTATTTAATGGGAAACTGCAACTCAGTAACTGTTGTTTACACACAAACATTGACTGTATTGACCTCAGAGATTACTTCTGTGTACTTATACTGTATATTATTCAACTCATCGTGAGCAGAGCTTTCATTAGAGCCTAATAAGAAGGCTCTGTGACGATTTTGAAAGAAAAACCTTTTGGAGCTCATAATTGGCAGCCATCTTGCATTTGAAGGTCAACAATAGGTCAAATCATTATATAAACACCAAATATGTATTCCTTGACCAAAATAAGCTCTGAAACCATGTATTGTGCATCTTTGTAGGTCAAACCATTAAAAAGTTCATTTTCACGGTCGCCATTTTGGATTTTGGTCTCTCACAAATTTTCCCCGCCGTTTTAAAAAAGACACCCCGGCTAAATTTGTTTAATAACCCTCCTAGATGACAAATCCATTGAGAAACGGACCTTTGCTCTCCACGGTCACGGAAGTGCCATATATGACCCAACTAACTGGGCCACTGTAGTCTGACTGCCGTAGACCAGCATAAACAGTGAAGAGGATGGTGTCAGCTTCCGACTGTTCAATGCTGTAGTCTTCCATCGGTTGTTCTGTTGACAAGTTGGTGCTATGTGGGCCAACAGAGTAGACAATCTCTGCATTCACATTCTGTGCCAGGTCGGTGAGGTGGCTGCATATTAATTTTTGCATAGCGTTTTGAATGCCTTGGCAGAGGGGAAGGGGTCATCCAATTTCATGTACGTGTTTGGTACATGTACCTTACCTTGTATGCGCAGGTCTCGCTCATCATCTTTAGTGGAGTAGGCTGCATCGTATGGATCATTCACACAGATGATACGGTGAGCACCACGATGGCGGGCAAGGATGATGGATGACACCTTTTGGACATAGTCCAACCACTTGTATGGGCTGCCGTCTTGGGTCTGCCGATCTTCCGCTGATGGAGTTGCCATCCTCCAGATCATGCCCATGTCAATGAGAGCAACATATGGTTCTTTAATAGCAATTGTTTGGAGGGAGAGCTTCTGGATGAGCTTGCTCTTCTGTGTCTTCCTGTACAGTGGTTACTTGTTCACCTTTGCCTCGCAGTCTCTGAAAGGCACCTACCATTACCCACCATATCCTTAGGTTGTGAAAGGTTGGGGGTGTGGCTATCCTTGGGGGCGTGTTTTCAAATTTTCATTGTTGTAATACAGTAGGTGGACAGTGGGTGGCAGAAGAGAGCTAAAATGTTTAAAGAGGAAAGCAAATAGTCTAGACTACTCTAGGCTTGTGTCTTGTCATGTCATTATAGGCAGGGTTGGGAGGGTTACTTTTAAAAAGGAATCCCCTACAGTTACAAGTTACTTGCTAAAAAATGTAGTCAGTAACGTAATCCTGTTTACTCCATTTAAAAAGTAACTACTAGTTACTTTCAGTTACTTTTGGATTACTTTTAAGCAAAACTCTATTTAATTAGATAATACAAGTTTTACCATTGATAGACAAGAATGTTGAGCCTATGAAATTAAGATAAGTATAACAGAAATATGGTTAAGGTCATTTAATTGTTAAGAATTTTACTTCTCTGAACAGTTACATTACTGTAGAGTCATTGTGTCAACATAACAAATCATAAGAAAATGCATCTTGACCTACAGTACCATTTTGATTGTTTGACAACCAACACTAGCTCATTTTAAATAACACAACCGTCCCTATGGGATCTAAACTCCATCCATGTGTGGTCAAAGTGGCAAATTAAATCTCTTTTTGACATTTTGACATTCCTGGCTGACACTCATTTAGCATGGCATATACCGTAGGCTACTCTTTAAATAGAAATCCTCATTTTATTTGACCTTTACCAAAAATAAATAAAACCTAATAAAATGCATATCCTTTAATAAAAAGACACTAAATGCCTTTAGTTTACAGCCTATATTCCCTAAGGCTATACAAAGGCTAGATCAAGTAAATAGAATAGACAGGTTAGCATGCCTTTACAGCCTCTGTTCCCTTCCCTAAGGCTATACATATAGGCTAGATAACATAAATAAAATTACAGGCACAGCCTATTTTCCCTAGAGGCTATACGATAAAATAAAATAGAATTACAGGCACAGCCTATATTCCCTAAGGCTATACATAGGCTAGATCAAATAAATAAAATTACAGGCACAGACTATATTCCCTAAGGCTATACATAGGCTAGATAAAATAAATAAAATTACAGGCACAGACTATATTCCTTAAGGCTATACATAGGCTAGATAAAATAAATAAAATTACAGGCACAGACTATATTCCCTAAGGCTATACATAGACTAGATAAAATAAATAGAATATACCAAGTTACTATCAGAACCTAGTAACAATCAGAACCAAAGAAAGACACTTTAATAGATTATAGTCCCTTTAACCAAACCATCTGATCAGTTTAAGGTTAAGAGTAAAGGCTTTTATGCAGGAACATCACTGCAAAGAGGACGAAAAAGAGAGCCACGAATAACATCTGAAAGAGAGTCAATCAAAAGTAAGCTGTGGGCAGTGCTGTATTTCCGAACGCACCCTTTCTGAAGTTGCTTGTAAATAATGGTAGAACGGTTGTGAGCTTGTAGATCATCTATTTTCAAATAGCCAACATATATAAATATGCACATTGTTTAATGGACGACATATATAGCTTTGAAGTGCTCATGTGGCCTTTTATAGTCGCTTCTTTTGGGCTTGTTTTCTTAGACCTGGTTGCTTATTTCTCTCACAAAGTCTAGAGAGAGAGAGAGAGAGAGAGAGAGAGAGAGAGAGAGAGAGAGAGAGAGAGAGAGAGAGAGAGGAGCTGTGTGATCAACAAACACAACAGATCTTCAAGCTGCAATGCTCATGGGAGAGACACATTGTTAGCTTGTAGATCTTGTTATGACCTGATGAGATCAGACATCCCCCTCCTCCACCCCACCCCCCTTCTCAACCCCCTCCCCCACCTCGCCCTCCTGCAGACCCCCCAGACACACTAACAACACGAGAGTGGCTCGTTTCCGAGGTTCCCGAAAGCAGATCTTCTGTTTTGATGGGGGGGGGGATTCGACCGACCCCATGCCCATGGCAACGCATTGTGAGCTTGTAAATCGGCTACTTTCAAATTAATATATATATATTCAAAATGTAGGCTACTTGAGTAATGGGAGAGAGAGAGAGAGAGAGAGAGAGAGAGAGAGAGAGAGAGAGAGAGAGAGAGAGAGAGAGAGAGAGGCATCACTACCAGGGGGGTCCTTGGGAGTGTTCCAGGGGGTCCCCAGCAGCTTAACCTTCTCTCCTGTCCACCCCATCGTGCAACGTTGGAGAGGTCCTAATGACCTCTCCATATGGAATGGAATGGATTTTTTTTTGCTAAGAGGCGTGTGAAGAGGTTAAATTATGTGACTCTCACTCTCAAAGGGTGAGACTTGGCAGCAGGCTCCTGACAAGTAATACTCTGTCTCAAATTGGTCTGTGTTCATTGAAGATGTGCGTTGTTGTGCCGTGCGCGGTTTCAATTCGTTTGGCGGGCGGTATTGTGCACCAAAAATAAGTCGCACGGACTGACACAAAGAGATCCATAATCCATAAGTGCGTAGCGCCTCCCCGAACAAGACTTCATTCAGATTTCTCCGTAATTCACACAAGTATGAAGTATGTTTATAAATCAGTGGCGTTCCCAGAAATTACATTTAGGGCAGGCGAGTTTTTTTTCTCTACCTACACCCCCCCCTCCCCCCCTCCCCCCTCCGATGGGGGGGGGGGGGGGGTTAGGGTACACGGGGAAAATGTCGGGGGGGAATCTCGGGGGAAACAAGTTAACAACAACACTAAACTGACTACAAAACGTTAATAAAAACAATATGCAAGTATAATCAATCAATCAATTATTCAGCGGTGGTCTCTTCATGTTGTAGTTTAATGGCTCAAGCTGCTCTCAGACTCTCTCAGAGCCCCTTTTATGCCAGGTGAGTAGTACAGGTGATGGCCCAGACCCCCAGACTTGGCTCTCCTGGCACCCCATGAAGATAAAGGCATACATTTGCATCACTATAGGCGACTGAATGGATACGGTAGTGATTGGCTGCCTGCCCGCGTGAATGGACGAGGAGGTCCGACGGCCACTATTTTTTTCACTGCCTGTTTTTTGATTTGTTTTTCTTTTCTTTTCATATGCATATCATAGAATAGCCAGTGTTCTCACAGAACTCTCTCAGTCGCGACCAAAGTTGCCATATTTTGCAACAGAAATAAGCGAACAGGTCTATGAAAACAAGTCCAAAAGAAGTGACTATTACTGTATACAATAGGCCAACACGAGTACTTTAAACCTATAGGTATTGGGCTATTTGAAAATAGCGGATTTACAAGATCACAACAAAATAAAAAAGCAACCCACAACTACCAATATTTACAAACAACTTAACAACTTCATTTAAAATAAGGTCGCTTATAATAAGCAGACATGGCAGCACTGTTAGCGACACACATTCAGTCGGCTCTCTGGTCTTCATGGCCAGGCAGGTAATGACCGTGGCCATGATAGCCATTGTTCTCCCAGAACGAGTTTGTCCACCGTCTCAATCAGCCAAGGGGGGGGTGGAGTAAAAGTACTTAGTTACTTTCCACCATCAAACGTTTCTGAGCGCACAGACACACACAGATTGGAAGCACTTTGGAAACTAATGACCTCTATCCATGTCATTTACCCATGAAAGAAATAATGACATCAATGGACATGGCGGTACTTTATAAACAAAACATGTTGTGACCTTACATGTAAATTAACGTGTAATGTGTTGGTTGCTAATGAGCGTCGATTTACGGCGTCGATTGACTATAGGAGAGAGCTGCTTACAGTAGGCTATAATGGCACAAGATTGAACACGTCCATAGAGCTTATCTTTAATAATAAGAGGCACACAGACACACACACAGTTAGTTTGATTGAATAGTTTATTAACACACAGAAAGTACACGTGTGCACAGCTTGTAGATCTGCTACTGAAAATAGCAGATCTACAAGCTCACAACATGTAGCTTAGTTCTGCTATTTTTAAAATAGACAACGTTTATATAAGGCTGAAGTGGTTAATGAGTTTAACTGATATTGTGGCTTTTTCAACAATCTAAAACAGCCACAGTTCTTCTTGATCAGGACTCAGGAGGCAGGGCTGTTGTCTCATGTCTTGCTTTGTTTAGGCTACAATTAATCGCAGAGATCAAGATCAAGTTGCATCAATCAATCCACAATGCATCGCATCACCAGGCATTGTGAGCTTGTAGATCGGCTATAGGAGAGAGATGCTTAAAGATTAAACACGTCCATAGAGCTTATCGTGACTACTAATTGAAGCCGAGGCCGAATTGGGCCAAATCGCATGGATGAGCCCTGACAGCACATGGTTAGTGCTACAGACTCCAAATTTCGCACACAGATAGCTCAGACCTTTGCCTACGATCTTAGCTAGGCCTCGACCCGACCCGATATGCGGTTTTCCGGAACCAACGCGAAAGGTTCGGAATCTCCATATGCGGAGTCCTGACTACTAATTGAAGCCAATGGACGCCGAATCCAAATTGGCCCGAATCGCATGGATGAGCCCTGAAAGCACATGGTTGGTGCTACGACTCCAAATTTCGCACACAGATAGCTCAGACCTTTGCCTACGATCTTAGCTAGGCCTCGACCCGACCCGATACACAGTTTTTCGGATCCGGCACGAAAGGTTTGGAATCTCCGTATGCGGAGATGACTGACATCGGGCTGTTCCGGAGCAAGCGCTGACTCATTGTGACATCACTTCATAAAAGGCATCACATACACTAGATGAGTCAACAAAAAATCTCTGAGTGTGGCATAAACTATAGTCTTTCTTCCTCTCACTCCGAGGTGACAGATGAAAGTATATAAGCCGGCTTCTAAGCTAAGTCCAGCACTCTTGACAGACCTCTGCATATAGTCTATAAGCAGCTCTCAAAAAAATGAGTACTCCAGAAAAGATACCAAAGCTAAACCCCGGTGAAGGAGAAATAATTCGTAACAACTTGGTACTTCTAAATTATCAGTGCAAGTTCATGGAAAGCCGGAAGGAATTGCAGGAGCAGGCCTTCAAGACATCGACTCAAGTCCTTCTTTATATACAAAAACTGGAGCAGGAAAAAAGAAAAATGAACCAAAGAATTACAAAACTCGATTGGGATGCGAAATGGAAAGCTAATAAGGCTGTTGCTGGGGATCAGATGGGACAGTCAACATCTGCTGGCCAGACAGGAGGAGCAGACGGAGGAGGAGACAGTGTTCCTGGGGAGCAGATGGAACAAATCAACAACATATGCTTGGCTGACTTACCTACAGAAGAGAGAGTCTACCTTTCAGCCGACTCAATTCAGGAGGACGACCACAAGGATTACGTGACTGTGGAATTACTCAATTCACTGACACCCTCTGGAATCCCTGATCATAACCTCAAATTGAAAGTAGGCGCACCAGTCATGCTGCTTAGAAACCTGCAATCAGGTCCTGACCGCACTCTCAAGAATGGCACCAGAATGGTGGTAATGCAAATGATGGACAGAGTCATTGAGTGTGAGATTGCAGTAGGCACAAACAGGGGTGAAACAATCTTCCTACCAAGAATACCTCACTATGACAGAGGTGAGCTTCCCTTCACCTTCATTAGACGACAGTTCCCTATCCGCTTAGCATTCTCTGTTACAATCAATAAGGGTCAGGGCCAAGAGAATGAACGAGTTGGCATCTACTTGCCTAAACCTGTGTTCGCTCATGGCCAACTCTACACAGCCTTCTCTAGAGGAAAGAGAGCCAGCGCTGTAAAAGTTTTCATTGTGGATAATGACAAGGGCATTACTGACAACATTGTTTATAGCGAACTCCTTTAGGATAATGGGCATAAATGGACACAGACAGACACAGAGATCTCCATATACGGGCATAAAAGGGACACACCCAGACACATACAGAGATGTCCATATATCACAGACACAGATAGCTCCATATATGGGCATAAATGCACACACAGATGGGCATAAATGGACACAGGCAAACAGATGGCCAAAACGGGTCCTATGACAACAGGTATAATGGGGTTTGATTTAAAGGGTGGAGCATTCATTCCCTATTTACATCGTTCCTGTGTAGGCCGGTCCCCGACTAGACCCTCGGCCACCTGAAGGGCTAGACCCGAGCTTCTAGTCTTTAATAATAAGAGGCACACAGACACACACACAGATAGTTTGCTTGTAGATCTGCTACTTTTGTAGAAAATACTTTACCCTGTACCTTCACGGTTCAAGTTTCTAGCTTTCAAAAAAGAGCACTTCGACAAGTTCATAGCGTGGGTCGTCCAATCGCTAAACGTTAGCTTTAGGCTATCTGATCTGGATTGGAGAGCATAACGTACTAATAGTATACAGTATATACAGACGCATGTGATGCGCAGTCAGTGTTTGAAAACTTTAGTTACAAGTTACTTTGCACATTTTGATTATTATTACAAAACATACATTAACCACTTCAGCCTTATATGTCTGTCTGTCTGTCTGTCTGTCTGTCTGTCTGTCTGTCTTAGAGGTCGTCGGGTTAGGCATGTAACCCGAAATACCCGGGATCCGACCCGTACCCGGCTCGGTCACGGGTCCATTCACAAGAAGTGACTCCGGGTCCGGGTCGGAGCCGGTACAGTCCGTCTCGGGTCTCGGCTCAGTCACGGGTCCATTCACAAGAAGTGACTCCGGGTCCGGGTCGGAGCCGGTACAGTCCGTCTCGGGTCTCGGTTCTCAGACTGTGAAATGCACGGTTCCACTAATACCTGAGTTGACCCGGCGAGCGGGTTTCTCGGGGCTCAGACTGTGAAATGCACGGTTCCACTAATACCCGAGTGGACCCGGCGAGCGGTGGGTCTCGGGGCTCAGACTGTGAGATGGACGGTGCCATTAATACCCGAGTGGAGGGAGGGAGGTCGCTCAGAAGAAGACAGACTGGCAGTGACGCAGTCAATGACTGGCTGCTATTTATATTATCATATCACTACATAATGTTAAATCATTGACCTAAATGGCGATATATTAACAAGGATAGGATGATTGAAACATGTCTGTATTAGCCTTGATGATCGTCTTTCTTGACCGAAGGCTCTGTCTGTAAATAACTTTGGACAGGTGGAAAACTTTAGTTAAACTTGCAGAGTGACGCATTACTTTACCTGAGTTACATCTTCTGATAGTTGTACTTGAATGTTGACATGAAATAATAATCCTGTTTAGTGTTTCACAACCACGAGCAAAGACTACAGCGCAATATTAACGGCGCTGATCATCAACACACACGTTGAAAGTCTAGGACAAAGATACCAAGGATTCGACAGTGACGTCACTATGCAACAAGGAAGTAGCGACGGACGCTATGCCATGTTGTTTTAAAAATAGCAAGGATTCTTCGGCGATCTGATATGACATCACCGACCAATCCTTGGACATATTTTACCCACTCATTTATATACACCAGTTATATCAAATATTGTCGATTAACGTAACGCTTTGGTTAATGGTTAAAATGGTAAAATAGTCGAGTTAATATCATAGCATGTTGTTACCGGTATACTCTGCAAAGCACAATGGAAACTCCAAAGCCAGTTATAATGTTAAACAACATTAAATGTGGCTTAACATTAGACATTTACTTGGATTATAGTTGGCAATGAAGAAGGATTACAAACATCTAGAACGTGGATTTATTTTTGTATAGCTGTCCAATGAGCATTGACTGGGATTATACATCACAACCACGGAGGCTACGTTAACATTTAGGTAAGAAAGTATGAAACAAATCTTATTTAATGCTGGACAACTTGTACTAATGACGTTGGCAAACAATTTTGCGTTCGGGTTTTTCGGAGGCTCGGGTTATGTACGGGTTCGGTTCTTGTATATCACGGTTCTATACGGGTCGGTTTCCGACAGCTCTCGGTGCTGTTCGGTCCGGTTCTCAATTTCTAATAATGGCCCGGGTCCATTCGGTCACGGGTATTTTTTTCGCGGGTCCATTCGGGTATCGGTCCTTCATATTTGGACCATAGGCCGGGTCCATTTGGTTCCGGGTAAAAAATTCACGGGTCCATTTGGGTTCGGGTATTTATATTTGACCCGTGAAGACCTCTAGTCTGTCTGTCTGTCTGTCTGTCTGTCTGTCTGTCTGTCTGTCTGTCTGTCGGCGCGCACAAGATGTACTTTGTAGATGTTACAATCTATCGTTAATAATACTAATTAGATTTAAAGAACAACAGTGGTGTAAAGTAAGTTATTTTACTCAACTACAATTATTTGAAAACGAACTAAGCACAGTTTGATGCCAATACTTTGTAGCCTAGTTATTATTATTATTACGGGGCCAGGCTTCCAGCATGGACCCGTTTTGTTATTGGCATTATTACGGGGCCAGGCTTCCAGCAGGGACCCGTTTTTGTTATTGGCATTATTACGGGGCCAGAGCTCAGCTCTGGACCTTCATGGTTTTGTTATTGGCAGTATTCTGTCACTTCTTCTTCTTCTTCTTCTTCTGCCACTTTTCGCAGTTCTGGCTGAACCGTGCAGTCGCTTTTTACGAAAGTCGGCCATATGGTAGATGGTCATGAAAAACTATCAAGAAATAATTCTCACAATCTTTCGTCCAAAGGTGGCGCTATAGCACTCAATTGAAAATGCCAACTTTGAACAGGTACAACTCATGCCCTGTTTGACCTACAGCCATGAAACTTGGATACACATATGCGTCTCCTCATGCTGAACAACTTTCACCCTCTGACTTTTGAGCTCTGACCTTTAGATCTCCCACCATTTTGAATTATATGAAAAGCAGTAAAAAGCAGTTAAAACCTATCTCCTCCTGGGATTTTTGAGTAATCTGCACGAAACGTTTTACACATGAACTTTGGACCTATGCCGACCAAACGGTGCAAGCGGATTTTTTCTAAGTGAAAAAATGAAGCTTTAATGAGCCAATGAATATTGCAGTTTTATGACAATTATTCATCTGCCCCTAACACATACATGCAGACTTACCATTATTTGAAACTTTGCAGAAATGTAAAGGGCCATTCCAAATATCACTGAAACCAATCTTCCTCCAATTGGTCAAACGGAGGCGCTATAGCAATTTTTTGAAAATGCAAACTTTAAACAGGCAAAAGTCATGCCTCGTTTGGCCGACAGCCATTAGACCTGCTTACACATGTGCCTTGACTAATGAGGAACACATCTATCACGTTGACCAGTAAGCACCGCCCTTAGATTGTCCGCAATCTTGAGCAGTTTGAAAAACACTTAAACCCAGGATTTTTCAGCTATTTGTGTGAAACTGTATCATCAGTGTCATTTTTCAGAAGTTTGTCTGTTGGTCCAATAGCTTCCCGCTTAAGTGAATGTCTCACAACCTCAAGGTCACAGGTTCAAAACTCACTTGGTGCAGACTTCATCTAAGTTGCATTTCACACAACATGACTATCAATGAATACATCTGCAATTGTTAAAGATAACATGAAATACTTAATTGAGTGTTTTTTACATACTTCATTGTGAAAATAGCTGATCTACAATCTCACAACTTTTCAGATAGCAATGAGAGTATGTTTTTTCAATGTATAACATACTTCATTGTGAAAATAGCCGATGTACAATCTGACAACTTTTAATGGTTTGTGAGCTTGTAGATCGGCTACTTTCACTAGTTTTGGTTCTGAGGAGATGTACAATATCTTCATTGGTAAATGGTTTGTGAACGAGTGATCTTAGTGTTAGTGAAACAGGGGCTTGGGTCATGACAGAAGGCAAGAGTTTGTGATCCTCAACAGACAATATCAGCCTGGACAAAGCTATAGCACTATAGGTAGTGTTGCAGCTACCTAAGTGTGCCTCACCACCGCAAGATTGCTGGTTCAAGCCTCACTTGATGCAGTCTCATTTAAGTTGAATTGCAAAAAGCATGACTCAATCTATTCCGTTTCCATGGCTCTCTCTCTCTCTCTTCAATCTATTCCGTTTCCATGTCTTTCTCTTCAATCTATTCCGTTTCTCTCTCTCTCTCTCTCTCTCTCTCTCTCTCTCTCTCTCTCTCTGAGGGGCGGCCATAGGAGTCAGAGGCTCTGGTTGCCCCAGGTACGATTCCAGGCCAGGTCAGCAAATGTGTCGATGAAATGAAATTTGTCCCTGAGCAAGACTCTTAACTCCTAATTGCTCACAGGCCCTCATTGGAAACAAGACCGCAAGGACTTTCATGAACTGACCTGTTAAAGGAATTATCATTTCTCTTTCTCTCTCCTGGCCCCGTATTATCGCTGCTTGCAGCTATATTTTTCATTTGTATTTTGTCTTATACTGTAAGGACACTAACCAGTGGTAGGGGAGGGGGGGGGGATGAGGGTGGTGGTGGGGGAGAAAATGTAAAAAAAGTGAATCGATAAAAGGATGTTTTTTTTCCCCAGGGGAGTATACAAATGAAAGAACGATGTGTAGAAACGATATGATATGATGAACTGATGTTGATCCCCTGTCTAACATGCTGAAAATTCCAAAAAAACACAAAGGTAAAAAAATATATATATATAAGTATGACTGTACAAATGAAAGCATGGTTCTATTTGCACACTCACAATTACAACTGGTCTGGATAATGAACACTGAGGATTTTACTGTGAGAGACGCTATGCGCACAAACACGGCTTACACTTACCATAACTAAGTAACCAAGTAAAAGTACTCATTATACAAAATGTCCCATTTCACAAGTTTTCAAAATGTTAAAAAGTATTTTGAAAATAGCCGATCTACAAGCTCACAACAAAAGCTTGTAGGTCTGCTATTTTCAAATAGCCAAAGTATGGGGTAAAGTGTTTAATGCATGTTTTGTAATAATGCAAATCTACAAAGTAACTAGTAACTCAAGTTTTCAAATAATTATAGTGGAGTAAAAGTACAATATTTGCCTCTGAGATGTAGTGGCCTAGATGTAAGTACTGCAAATTGAAAATACTCCAGTAAAGTAAAGATTCCTCAAATTTGTACTTAAGTTCAGTACTTCAAGTCACCAGACAGATGGTCTTCTTCAGCTCAGTTGCAGAGCCGATGTTAACAGGCAGGGCCAGGCAAGCCCAAGTCTACATGATTCAAGCAGCTACACTGACGGAAGAAACCAAAACACAAAGTGCTTCACAGCTATGGCATGATGGAAGCTGCGTCTAACAGCCAGCACAGCAAAACGAGTCCCCAAAAGACAGACCACAGACCCAAAGAAATTGTGCATGTGTACCCAACATTCACTGGCAATGCAGCATCAAAACACGGCAAAGATAATGAGGCCAATGTAATTGCACTTAAGGAGAGCAGAGGGCAAGTTGTGGAGAGGAGAGGCCTGGCTCTCTTTAAGTAAATGGATCACACACACAAACGTAAACCTACAGTACACAAACACAGTGAGAAATCTTTCATCAATGTATTTGTCCTAGGACACAAATCATCTTTCATGTTAGAATTTGTGCAGCCCTTGTAAATCTGAGAGGAGAGTTAATGTATAGCAAATAAACACAATGTAGATCACAATCACATCACTGTTCATTGTATTTTATGTATTTCTGTTTTGAGAGACCTGAGAGATTTCTTATGTAATTTCTAATGAGATAATCCAGAAACAGTATTGTCTAATTTCCAATGAGATAATCAAGTTGAATTCATTTTTCGAAGTATTTTGTCCATTTTAGGGACAATATTAATGGGCACAGAGTTTTCGGTTATGAATCTGTTGCTACATTTCCCACCATAAGCATCTGAAATGTACATACTGACTCCAGATGGCGCAATTACAACTAGATATTTCACAGCATTACAAGCATAGTAGTGACTGTAAGATTAGGTTCTTGAGTCCCGATTTTTAGCTTTCTGCAAAACACTTTCTGTACTTACACAAGTAGTGTTTGGAAAAGTCTCCAGGAAAACCTGTGGCATAGTAGCTTTTATGGTTTCACGAGGCAGCCATGGAATTAGATCCTTAGTGTGCTCAGCAATTACATCTATCCAGAATGACAATGTTTTACTAGCCTGACTATGTGACCTTTTGAAGCGTTTTGCTGAATCAGGTTTCATTAATGTCATTAAAATGTTATCTTTGATTGATTGAAATTTGTATTAGGCAAAAGAATGCAAAACAACACAGTTACATTTATAATACTTTTGTCTAAAAGGTCCGACCAAAAAAGTCCTTGCGGACTTGTTTCTGTTGAGGTCCTTGGTCCATCTACAACAAGCATTGTTGATGTGTGGGCAAAGCTTTGTAAGCATGACACAAGAGTGTTGAATTCAAGTAGAGGAATCCCTGTAGAGAAGACAGTCTTCATCATCTTTTAGGAGATCCTTTGCAACAGACTGGGAGCTCTCAGGGGATGGTTCAGGGTTTTTTATAAGTTCAAGTTTCTTAGACAACTTCTTTTTGCATCGGATGCGATGGAATTGAGACGTTAAGCGAGATAAAAGCAGAGATAAAAGACTTACTAACAAACGTTCTTGGAGTCAGAATCGCTATCTGACCTGTGAAGCTACAGCTACGTTCTGCTAGCAAATGTAAACACACTGAGCCGCTATTTGCTACTTCCGGTCCGTCCGCAGGATGTTTCCCACACAAGATTCTTGCCCCAGTAAATTCCCGCGGAAACAGGTGGATATATACCAGGCCACTAATGCGTTGTGAGTGAAGACAGGTGTGATTGGTGACGAGTGAGAGCAGGTGAGAGGGGAGGATCCAATCCATGGGAAAGGTTGCTGACTAAATGAGTCTTTTCTACACCCAACCTCACTAATCTTAACCTCAGTAAAACAACACCTAAACCTAACCTCAAGAAACACTATTTGTAAAACTAAGAATTCCAAATGATGATAACCTCAACACATTGTTGGGGACAGGGATCAAACCAGCGACCTATGGACTCACAGGCTACCTCTCTTCTCATTGAGCTAGAGATATGGCCTACCTGATGGAGTCTGTTAATATCTATACCTTTTTCCGTCTGTTATGAACCAAGCCTCTGTTTCTCTAACTACTCTAGATCACTGGTTCACAAAACATTTACCAATAAAGATTCTTTTTGTCTCCTCAGAATGGAAACTAGTGAAAATAGTCGATCTACAAGCTCACAACGCTATCTGAAAAGTTGTGAGATTGTAGATCGGCTATTTTCACAAGAAAGTATGTCATACATAAAAACAACTACTCTCAAAAAAGCATTTCATGTTATTTTTTTTAAAATTGCACATGTCTGAATTAACAGGGTCATGTTTTGTACAATGCAATTTAAATGTAACCTGCATTGAGTGGGGTTTGAACCGGGGACCTTCAGAAAAGGCTAACACTTTACTGATTGAGCTATTCGATCTACAACCTTAGTCAGTGAGAAAGGAGAATCCAAAGACGCTTTTTTTTTAATGAAGCCAGGCCTCTACAATATCCATGGCCACAGATGAATCGAACACCCAACCTTCAAACTCACAGGCTGTGTAGTGATTGAGCTAAGGCTTCATGGTGTCTGTTGAAGATCATAGACTCTTGCCTTATGCCATGAACGGAGCCCCTGCAATTTCAAAGTACCCGAGCTGTGCTCCAGTATCGTGACTACTAATTGAAGCCGAGGCCGAATTGGGCCAAATCGCATGGATGAGCCCTGACAGCACATGGTTGGTGCTACAGACTCCAAATTTCGCACACAGATAGCTCAGACCGTTGCCTACGATCTTAGCTAGGCCTCGACCGGACCCGATATGCGGTTTTCCGGAACCAACGCGAAAGGTTCGGAATCTCCATATGCGGAGTCCTGACTACTAATTGAAGCCAATGGACGCCGAATCCAAATTGGCCCGAATCGCATGGATGAGCCCTGAAAGCACATGGTTGGTGCTACAGACTCCAAATTTCGCACACAGATAGCTCAGACCTTTGCCTACGATCTTAGCTAGGCCTCGACCCGACCCGATACACAGTTTTTCGGATCCGGCAGGAAAGGTCTGGAATCTCCGTATGCGGAGATGACTGACATCGGGCTGTTCCGGAGCAAGCGCTGACTCATTGTGACATCACTTCATAAAAGGCATCACATACACTAGATGAGTCAACAAAAAATCTCTGAGTGTGGCATAAACTATAGTCTTTCTTCCTCTCACTCCGAGGTGACAGATGAAAGTATATAAGCCGGCTTCTAAGCTAAGTCCAGCACTCTTGACAGACCTCTGCATATAGTCTATAAGCAGCTCTCAAAAAAATGAGTACTCCAGAAAAGCTACCAAAGCTAAACCCCGGTGAAGGAGAAATAATTCGTAACAACTTGGTACTTCTAAATTATCATTGCAAGTTCATGGAAAGCCGGAAGGAATTGCAGGAGCAGGCCTTCAAGACATCGACTCAAGTCCTTCTTTATATACAAAAACTGGAGCAGGAAAAAACAAAAATGAACCAAAAAATAACAAAACTCGATTGGGATGCGAAATGGAAAGCTAATAAGGCTGTTGCTGGGGATCAGATGGGACAGTCAACATCTGCTGGCCAGACAGGAGGAGCAGACGGAGGAGGAGACAGTGTTCCTGGGGAGCAGATGGAACAGTCAACATCTGGTGGGAAGACAGGAGGAGCAGACAGAGGAGGAGACAGTTTTTTTGATGAGATCGGTGATGAAGAATTAATTAACTGTGCTGCTTTTACTGAAGAAAACAAGGATCAGTCAAGATCTGAGTTGGATGAGGCGCAGACGGGGGAGACAAACATAAGACAAGCTAAATCAACAGCACAAGACCAACAAAAAACAAGTTCTCCAAAAAAACTAAAGCTGAACTCTCCCGCTACAAAAAAGAAAAGAGCAACAAAGCGTGGGACTGGGATGATGACTTGAATGATGCAGATTTATGCAGGCTGCATATTCTGCTTAAAGAAGAAACAAACAAAAAGCGACAGAGATATATGCCATATATGGGCATAAAAGGACACATACAAACAGATACATAGATCCCCATATATGGGCATGAAAGGGAAACAGACAGACAGATCCAGAGATCTCCATAATAAAGTCAAAACGGGTCCAATGACAACAGGTATAATGGGGTTTGCATTAAAGGGGGAACCGGCACTGTGTCTGCAACACAGTCGAAGGCACAGACAGATACAGAGATCTCCATTATGGGCATAAAGGGACACAGACAACCAGATACAGAGATCTCCATATATGGGCATACAACTATGACAACAGGTATAATGGGGTTTGCATCAAAGGGGGAACCGGCACTGTGTCTGAAACACAATTTCGCACGCAGATAGCTCAGACCTTTGCCTACGTTCTTAGCTAGGCTTCGACCCGACCCGATATGCGGTTTTCCGGAACTAACGCAAAAGGACACAGGCAAACAGATGGCCAAAACGGGTCCTATGACAACAGGTATAATGGGGTTTGATTTAAAGGGTGGAGCATTCATTCCCTATTTACATCGTTCCTGTGTAGGCCGGTCCCCGACTAGACCCTCGGCCACCCGAAGGGCTAGACGGGCGGCCGAGCTTCTAGTTTTATTTATTGTGGGTAATCTATTTGAGAACAGCAAAACCAATCATGTATGAGTTTATAGCCCTGAAACATGACTGTCATATCGTGACCATCATGGATGAACTTCAACCTGGTATTTAAACGTTCTCCCTTTTTGGTCCGTACATCTACATAAACGTTCATATTCCAAATATAAAGTGCTTACCCCATGGCTACGGATTTTACAATTATGTACGTTCCCTCAGAAGTACCCGAATATTCTGAATTGTTAACTAGTAAAAAGCATTGATTGGTGGCTATTTTCCCCGTATTTTCTCCATATGCTTTCAACTACGTGACCCTATCGGCTGGGCTGGGAGGTGTATTGCACTCTGATACATTATAACTCTATGAGCAAATGGCCACCGATCGGATATTTTAATCCGATCGGTGGCTTTTTAATGAACAATACGGAAGATACGGGTACTTCTGAGGGCCGTACATTATTGTAACATCCGTGGCCATGGGGTAAACACTTTATATTTGAAATATGAACGTTTATGTAGATGAATGGAGCAGTAAGGGAAAAGTGCAAACACCAGGTTGAAGTTCATCCATGACGGTTGTAACAGACGACCCTCATGTAATCCAATCCGGAGTAAGACCACATGGCTAATTTGCATATCCCCGTGAATATATTACGCGTATGCAAATTAGCCTACGCTAATTTGCGGTGTTTGCAGTGGCCTAGTGGTTAGAGGGGCGGCCTTGATACCGGAAGGTCCCTAGTTCGATTCCCCAATTCATCACATCAATCATGAATCACCGCTGAAGAGCCCTTGAGCAAGGCTTCCATGCAGGGTCCGGCTGGAAACAAGTTTCGTACTTAGTCCGACACCCTGGGTAAACAACAAACTTTGCTTTGCTTTGCCATGCGGTCTTCCCAACATTGTAAGACCAAACTTGTACTTAAGTACTATTTAAGTACAATTTTGGGGTATTTTTTATACTTTATTGGAGTATTTCCAATTTTCAGTGCTTTTACTTCTACTCCACTACATCTCAGAGGCAAATATTATACTTTTACTCCACTACAATTATTTGAAAACTTTAGTTAAAACTACAAGTTACTTTGTAGATTTGGATTATTATTATAGAACTGCTGGCCACTGGGAAATTCGGGAAAATTCCAGAACGGCCGCGCCATTTACTTTTATTTTATTTTTTTAATTGAAATATTGTTTTGCTCCTGTTTTAGTATTATTACGGTAATTTCAGGGTCGCGCGGCCCAATTATTAGTTACGTTTCACCCTTGGTTCACCCGTCTCCTACTGCCCCCCTAATACGCGAGGGGGCCGTGTTTTTTCAATTACTTTTTTCATTTATTTTTTATATTTTTTTGGGAAAATGAAAAAAATAAAATACAATAAAAAAATAAATGAAAATAAACGAAAAAAAATCTCGGAAAAACACGCCCCCCTCACGTATTAGGGGGGCAGGGTGAGTCACCAGAACCAAGCACGGGTGTTTTTGATGAATCTAACATGGTTAAAATGGAGTTTGAAGTTACAATGGGTTTGTATAGGAAGGGGGCGTGTCTGATAAAAGGAAGATCAAATATCTAAATACTGAATGGACAACTTAAAAACTGTCTGGGGGGCTCACAAAGGCTTGAGTAGATGATAAAATCACAAAAAGTTTTTCTGAAAGTGAAATATCCCTTTAATAAGTTTGGTGGTGTATAGGGCAACAAAAACGTACAGAGCCAAATGTCTAATGATTAATGCTTTAATCTCAACGTCAATTTGAATGTTTTCCGAATGAGATACAAATGTATTGGCTACTATAAGCACATCATGCTGCTACCCTTGACATTATGCAGAGTATAGGCTATAAGCATGAATATTATTTTATTGCTCAATGATGAATTTGCCTATTTGTTACATAACTAACAGAGTTTGGGTAGAGTTAGGGAAAGCGTTCACAATCACACTCTACAATTTTATTACACTTCTTCTTATCACATATAGCCAAAATATAATGTAGGCTATACACCTAATAGAAAATTGGACAATGATTAGCTGTTTGTTTGTAAGTCAGCCAGTAAAAGCTCTCATTCTGCTTGGATCAGGTTAATGTTAATGTTACATTATCGACTGCCTACAAGCATTGTTGAACTCGTGGCTCAACGTGCCCTCGGTGGCTCGCGGTAATTATTAATGCTTTGATCATCTCATCAATTGTAAGTCTAGAATGACAGATGCAATGAATGAATACAAGAGTATGTTACGTTATATGTAGGCTACAGTATATATGCTAAAAGCAAGCAGAGCCACGTGAACAAAGTTGGCTCGGGCAGGAGTCGATCCCGTCCTCCCGGTGCGTGTGCTTTTCTGTGATTGGCCGAACGTTTAGCGCTCTGACCTCGACAATCAGGCGATGTCTTTGGCTCAGTCGGTAGCGCTGTCGCCTCACAGCTAGAAGGTCCTGCGTTCGATTCCCGCCGGGGACGCTGTGGGCGTGTCTTCTCCTCCACGTCATCAGCGCCAATACCCTAGGTGGGGTTGGCGAAAGGGCCTACTCTGTGTGGAGTTTGCATGTTCTCCCCGTGTCTCCTAGGGTAGTTAATACCCTCACAAAAACATGTAGTAATCCTGGTCACTATACTGCCTCCCCCAGGTCAGCCGGGGTGCCTAATGGAGGGGAAAGGAACTGGTTGGAATAACGTGTTCCTTCCATGTGCTACGTCCAACCAGGGAAACTCCCCCCTGTCAGGTGACAAGAAGGTCAGTTGGCTCTCATGCATTGAAGGAGGCATGAGCTCGGCCCTGGCCTCCCTAGGCTGGTGGGGGGAGTGTAGTGCCCAGGATCACTTAGCAAATTGGCACCGGGTGAAAAAAGGGTTACAAAAAGAAGAAAAAAGATTGAAGATAAAAGGAATATGAAAGAAAAGTTCCGGGAAGTTTAATACCACATGAAACCCTGTGTCCATATTGTGTCGGTCCAACACGTCCACAACCTTCTGAGGCTGTGAAGGTCACACTGTGTACTATGTATGGTGTTCACTACATCAAAAAAGGCAAGTGTTACGCATGGTTACACATGCATGTGTAAAAAAATCTTCATTTGTGAACGCAACGCGCCAACATTTAGAAAATGTCGATTATTGTACCCATTGACATTTTGACAATATTATTTCAGGTGTCCCTATATATACGAAGACATGCCCAACATGTACAAATCACGTGCGTTTCCAGGAATACACTTCAGGATTTCACAACTTCAATGACCGTATTTTCGTAACACTGCCATTAATGTATTTATGTTTCATGGCCGTAAGTACCACAAAAAAAGGCCACTTTAAGCTAGTCTATTGGAACAATTAATGTTATTAGTCTGCCTTTTTGCTATTATTCCGCCCTCGTCAAAAAGTTCCCCCTTTTTCAACTAGGCAGACAGACAACTGGGAGTCCTTTTACTGTTTCTCGCTGAGCAATGGATTTATTCCTCTCCACTCACAGTGTAGCAGGACACACACAGTAAAACTACAATAAAGAGAAATAAACATTGATTGGTCATATATACTGCACTATATACATTAAGCAGTGCTGCAAAATGATACACACATGACATGAATTTAAGCACAACCCCAAATAACAGGAGAGCAGCTACAATACAACCCAAAAGAACATAATGCTGGCTGATGCAACACCAGCTAATGCCATAAACAAACAGGTGTAAGCTACAAAGTTTTTACAAGGTGTTTAATAATGTCTGGTTAATTAATTCAACATTACAGGACAATATTTTCTTTGCACTTATACCTTATTTTAATATTTTGCGTGAAAAGAGAAATGATTAAAGAGGTATATAACTTTCAAACATTTAAGTGGTCATTTTAACATCAACTTGGCCTTTTGTGAGCACCCCAGACAGTTTTGAAGTGTCTTGATTCAGTATTTTTTTGTATTTTGTCATTTAAAATTAATATTCATTGAATCAGACACGCCCCCTTCCTATTCAAACCCATAGTAATTTAATAGGAGCCATGTTAGATTAGATATAAATATCAAAATACTAACTCAAACAACTTAAAATCTGTCTTGGGTACTGACAAAAGCATGATTACATGTTTAAAATTACCACAATCATGTTTGACATTGATATATCCTTTAAAGTTGTTTTACTAAATCATTGCCTTTTGTTTTATCAGAATGGCTCCAGGGCGCACTTTGGAAGCCATAACATTGTACAACTAGAAAAAGTGCTCCTCGGAGCACAGGTCTCCGCCAGGTCAGGTAGGTTATTGTGGGCCAGCAATGTTCGGAATTCGCCAACCAGGATGGAATATAAAACATTGGACAGATCCATCTTGATCACTTGACTATAGAGATAATGTGTACTGATTTGCATGATGTTTGGACAAAATTTGTAGGAGTAATATAAAAAAGAAACACCGGCCTCCTGGTGGCGCCATAATAGGGCAATGTTAAAAGGGTGGCGGTTGTTCTTCGAAATCGCGCACTTATGGCTATGTGATATTTCAGTTTTTCTTTTTTAATAAATCTGCAAACGTTTCTACAAGTCTGTGTTTTTTTGTCAATATGGGGTGCTGTGTGTACATGAATGAGGAAAAAAAAATAACTGAAATGATTTTAGCAAATGGCTGCAATATGACAAATAGTGAAAAATGTAAGGGGGTCTGAATACTTTCCGTACCCACTGTATTGGCATTCCGCCACTTCATTGCTCTAATGGATTTAAAGTTTGATTTCAGCTGCTATCGGTGTGGTGACTGTCCACCAATTATAATTGCTGATGCAAATTGGAAAATGGCATTTGACATTCCAGGTAGGCGTCACTACAGTATATGCACATTCACTGTAATTGTAAGCTTGGATACACTTTAGTATGTATCTGTAAATATAACATTAAGGGGTAAAACATTTCAACATTCTGTTACAGGCCTACTGCATTATATCGATAATATCAAGATACATGATGGCAACAATATGCATTCAAAGTACAACAACTTTCAAAAGATATGTAATTGTGTTAAAAGTTAAAAAAAACATACACAACGTTTAAAATGGAAAGAAAAACATTGCCACCGGATGTAGACCAGTAACAGTGACATCACTATATATCATGAGGTTTTAGATAATCATATTTTAAAGAGTCTAGGTTCAGGTGAATCAGAATGTCTATTTAGCTTAGCAAAATAGACAGACGGAGCTTTATTAAGTATTTTGATTTGAGTTACAAAGTGCAATTATAATGTATTAAGGCAAATAACGTTTATTAGCCAGGGATCATTTTAACGCAATGTACTTACTTACTTAACAATTAGTATGACTACATATTCATGACACAAATGTACATTTCACAGTGGGGACATTCAAAAGGCCAGAGCTGGAGCACTTCACAGATGAGGACATTAATAATATATATTTATTTATTTTATATATATTATTATTATTTTTTCAAGCAACATCGAAAAGAAATCCCTACAAATCGAAAACTTTGTATTCAACTCTAGCTCCGTGGATGGGCCCGGATGTAAGAGGTGCGGATAACCTCCCAAAAACTGCGAAAAAGGGAATGAAAACAAGAACCATGAATCAAACACTGATAATTGATCACTTGGACGAGGAAGTCATTATGACATTGATAGAGCATCAGAAGGTATTTATGTATTATATGTGGCTATGTTGTCCTATGTTTGTTTGTTCTGTATCACCAGTTAACATTAAACAAATATAACCATACTGTCCAAAACAGACAACGAGTCAACAGCTGAAAGATGCCTGTCTCTATCTGGGTGTGACTGATGAAGGATCCAGAAGTGACATGATTAACATAATTGTGTAATTTCAAGACTGTGTATCCAAAGCTTTTTTTTTTAAAGTTGCAAAAAGCTGGAGGTGAGAAAGAATATAGGTTGTTTTCATTAAAAAGTCAAGTTATTGTCAACAAAGTTAGAGCTTATACTTACTTTGTTATGGATATTTGTGTCACTTACAGGTGGAATACTGCATTTCACGTGCCCTCATGGAGTAGTGTACTACCTCAACTTAATTTTTTGGAATGAGTCGGCCAGGGACCATGTGGACGGACTATTGAGCTTCAAAAGGTTCCGAACGGTGTTTATCTGCATGTGATGTGGCCAGACATGAACAATCGCACAAACCAGACCTACTTTCAGCCAATGACGGCAGATTGTGTGAAAACACAACAGAAAATGTGCAAAACGCTGAACTTGGAGAACTTGAAGTTAACCTTGAATGGCTGCCAAATATTCCATCCAAAATCATCCAAAGTGAACCATTCACAGCAATCCACCCCATCACACAAACCAGACAAATAATTTGTTCTTATGATCGTTTCCACCAGAGAAATCACAAGAGGCTCGGAGAAGTGCTCCGGAGCTTGAATATCTGTCCAGAGTTACGTCAATTACGTCAACTCATCAGTAGCGGAACAGTTTAACAGACAGTTGGCCTCTGTCCTGTACTCCTACTGTGAAATGAAGGAATCATCTTTCCAACATGCCATCAGAGTTCATATTGAAATGCGCAACCGCAAAATTAATGGCACATTTTTGGATTATATGCAAAACCAATGCCTTCATCAACTTTCACTAGGTCCACTAGGCACACTAGTGCAACAGATTCAAGGTTGGTATGACATTGTAATACTATACTAGTATATAATGAATCATTACTATTTTATTCTAAAGCAGAAATACATTTTTAAATTAGAACAATATCACCAAGATATACTTTTAAAAACTGTTTTGTCAAAAGTCTATAAGAAAATAGTATATAAAACTAAGCGATTTGATTTTGTGGCAGTGAGGAAGAAGTGTGCAAGCCAGACTGACAGTCCTCCACCTTCGCCACCTGTCACTATACCCCACGAGGCCCTTGAACAAGTCCAAGTCGGCTCATTCAAAGCCAGACTGTACATCATTTCCAAAAAGAACAAGGTCAGTACATTTACAACATATAGTGTGACCATAGCCATTGCGTTTCAGGGTATCAGCTCATTAATTTATCTTGATAGGAGATGTTGACGATTGTTTCAAATCTGAAATGGGACCCCAACTCCAAAAAAACTCCACGAGGACCTGTTCTGAATCAACTTCACGCAACTCATTCTTCACGCAAAAGACCGACAGTGTATTTGTCCACCGGAGCTAATGGAGGACCCAGTGACCTCTCCAATTACAGACTGGCTGACATCTGATGTGAGTGCTTTAAATTATAAAATGAATTCCTAAAATTGTCCATTTTCAAATAACACTGACAATGTCTGTGTGCACAATCAATTATTCCAAATGTGCTATACTATGTTTTTAATGTACTACTTTTTTTTTTTTTTTCAGGCTGTGAACTTCAGAGTGGCCCAAATTGTGGAGAACAACAAACAAGTATTAATGCAATCGTGTGTAGTTAGGGCCTATATTTTTCTATGTAACGTACCATTAAAAGGTTTGGAGAATATCATACATTATTCATTAAATGTATTTCACATGGCAGTACAAGAGTCTGCCAGACTTCAGTTGGACTAAGCTTACGGTTGGCATATATTCTCTCTCCCCATATCCTGTCAGTCTACTGTACCTATCAACAAAGGCAGAAAAGGCCCCCTTAAATATATTATTTAAGGAAAAAAGAAACCAAGACAGATGAGGCAGGATGACCACAGAAATGTAAATCTTATAATTCATTGTATTCACATTAACAACATAAAACATTGTTCAGTTTGTGACAAACTTCTAAACAATGGCCAAACATAATGCACTGTATAATATTAATAATAATAATAATCACCATAACAATATTTTAATACCAAGAGGCACTTCCAGGAAATCTGGCAAATATAGAGAGGCTACAGTATAGTGTCTGAATTACAAAATGGTACAAATAAATAATGTTTATCTAAAAAGAGTCTTTTTTTTGTTAAAACATGTCTTCACTGTACAGTGTAATATACTGTACAAAATGGAGCATCAACCTGCGAAGAAATTAACCTTTTTTATATATATATATAACAAATGCTGTGTGTATTTGGACGTAAGAAGTATTGCTACATGTGTACGCCCGAGCGCACACGCACACAGACAGACACACACACAATTGGTGCTAAATAGCACTAAGATTGGTTCTTTGGCTTGTAACATTCATCAATTCAAATGTTATTGCAATATTCTGTAGCTACCTTGCACCTATGTATCTGTATCTATAGGTGCTATATAGCAGCGATTGTCAACCTGCGGTCTGAAAATGCAGCCTTTCGACTGCCGTGTTAACACATTGGGTGCCGAACACGGTTAAAACCGAGTTTTTTGTGTTTTTTTTTTTTTTTCCCACAAGGGAGGGGGCTAGCGCAGTTCTGGAATCACCCACGGTGACTCTGAGAGGGAAGGGACAGATGGATCACCGTGGCAAAAAACGTGGCTCCCCATCCACTTCCGTTCTATCTCCTTGATGAAAACCTCTGCAGCTCTACATTGGTGAAAACGAGTCATTTTCGTTGGGCTATTACTCTGTAATGGCGACTCGCGTGAGAGATGTTATTGTTCCAGGCCTTAGCCAGGACCATCGTGCACGGATCCCTTGTTTACATGGATTGCTCGTCGTGGAGTCTAGAGCTTTAAACAGTGCAGTGCAGCGCAACGGTGAGATTTCTGGCACTCAACGTAATCTGTTTCAATACAATTCTTGCACCGAATGTGTTAAGATGGGTGGGCCATGAACGTTTTTGAGATTTTCAAGTGGGCCCTGATCCAGTAAAGGTTTAGAACCACTGCTATATAGCACCTCCGAAAAACTGATTGACAAGTGCTTGTCATCATATTATTGGTTGAAAACCTGACGACATAGTGACGCATTTCCGCTGTTCTTTGACGGGAAGTCATTCAGATTGGACTTTTAGGGACTTTCGATATATCTATATTTTTTTCATTTCAGCTGGTCTTTAAATTATAGTACGTACGTGTGAATAAGTACATTCAAAACAAAGAAATATTAGAAATACAAGACAAAAGTGACATAATTCATTTGCAAGTTTCAAGTGATGTCCTCCATTAACCACTGGGACCCTGCATGGCGTCGCAATGTGTCCACGTCGTTACAGGCCAAGTAGAGAAAAAAACAGAAAAAAAACAGAGATAGCTGATCTACAAGCTTGTAGATCTGTTATGTTTCGGCGTGCAATACCGTCTTGTGAAGTTCAAAATGGCATCAGAGAACCGGGGTTATTACAGTAACCTGAGGGTGTAAGTGGTTAATAATTTGACAGTATGGTCTCACATATGGTGTAAACTTTGTAAGTCCAAAACCGTTCCTTTTTTATTATTATTTTAAAAGCGATTTAAAGTAATGAACACTGCGGATCTACAAGCTCACAACGCGTCACGATGCAACATGTTGTGAGCTTACGGGGGATAAAAACGTCAAAATAATAGACATAAAAGGTTTCTGCCCGACAGCAACGACATTCAACTTCATTTGCTAGTGGTGGTGGAGAGTAACAACGTACATTTACTCAAGCATTGTATTACAAAGTTTCAGAGAGTCAGACATTGGCACTTCAGTGGAACATCAGTGGATAGTCAAAGCCGTGTCATGGAGAAAAGGGGTCATTTGCCAGGTGTGAACTTGTGCCAGGTGTGAATTGCCCTCATTTTCACACCTGGCCAACCAGACACAACAATGTAAGTTACACATGTCTGTAAGTACAACTTACAGACATGACATTTACTTGACTTGATAATGCTCATTTTGTAGATATTTTTTTCAATACTTTATACCAGTGGCTCTCAACCTGTGGGCCGGGGCCCACTGTTGGTCTGCGAGGGTATTGCAAGTTGGCCCCCAAATAAATGGAAACACACTAAGATTTTAATCATAATATGACATGAATAAAAAAATATATATAACGTAAGAAAAAAAAAAGTCATAGTATTTATTTTTCATCAAAAAATGCATTAAAGTTTTCATTGTGATACCGATATAGAAACGGCTGCCGTGTTAAGTCGTCAGATGGGTGGGCCGCAGATGTTTCGTTTTTTTGCGATTTCTTCAAGCGGGCCCCTGACCCCTGATCCGGAAAAGGTTGAGAATCTCTGGTTTTATACTTCAAATATGACCTGGTGTGTCATCAGGTCTCTCTTCCTTACATAGGACCACAGTGGAAACAGGTCCCCAAGACTTTTTTTGTGTTATTACTTTTAGCCTAAATGTCTGACTGTACCTCGTGCTGTTTACATTTCTGTCTAATAAAGTGTTCTATCAATCATTCAAAACAGTTCAAATGTTACAAAGAACTTTCTTTGTAAAACAAAAATCAAATTTTACAAAACAATTTGACAAAGACAGAAATAAGATCAGAAACCCCCCAAAAAAGTCTTACTAGTTTGCAGTGGTGGAACAAAGTACTCCCTCACACTACTTGTCAACTAGTACTCGACTAGAAGTGAAAGTTGCTCAGTCAAAATTGTACTGGAGTACTTGCTTTAAAAACAAAAAAACACAAATAAAGATTAAGTATTCACACTTAAAAACACGTAAGTATTCAAATGTACACATTTCAGAGTACATTTTATTTTAAATATCAATAGATTGCTGAATTGAAATTCAGACATCCTCCACCCTAAAAAAAAGAAAAGATCTAAATAATTTCAGAACATTTCTAAAATAGCAAAAGCAGCCGATCTACAAACTCACACAATATGTCCCAACGTGATGCGTTGTGAGCTTGTAGCTCTGCTATTATCACTATATTTGAAATAGTGCTTAAGCGGTTAACTCACAGTGTACTTGTTTTCCCTTCCTAGAAGTGTGTAGTGGAGTCAAAAGCACAATGTTTGTCTTTGAAATGAAGTGTAGTGAAAGACATAAGCGGATTTATTCAAGTAGAGTACATCTAGTCAAAACATGTAGGCCTACTTATAGGTACTCAAGTAAATGTACTTTGTTATCGTCCACCACTGGTAGAAGGAATGTTTGTGTCAATTAGCATATCATCTATGTGGGGTGGAAACCTCAAATGTCCAAAACTGTTCTGTGTCCAAAAAAATTCAAGATTAAAAATTCAAAAGTAGTAGCTCCCGCGTTCTGATGCTTTTGTGTGACGTTGTAGTATGATCAAGTAGGACATTAATTTACGAAAAAACGCATCTATGTCACTTTAGATTTCTTTGACTATTCAAAAATAGCAGATATACAAGCTCATAGCGCGGCACCGAGTGTCGCGCTATGAGCTTGTAGATCTGCTATTCTTAAAAAATCGTGAAATTTTTTTTCCATATTTTTTTCAAAAAATTGTTAGGATTTAGAAAACATTTTAAAGAATCGCCTCAGGTCTTAAAGGGTTAAGAACATAATAGGTCAGATAAGTCATGTGATTGATTCCCTTCATGATCCATATATAGATAAACCACAAACCACCATATTATAAAGAGCATTGTCTATCGCAATAAAAGACGACAACAATAATAACATTGCAGAGATTGTACGAGCTTGTAGATCGGTTATTTTTGGCTAATGTTGCCCCCCATAATATGGATGCTGGGCTGCAAGTGCGTTAACAAAAGCGCCGTTTTAAGAGTTGTACGCATATTTTTGATTATCGCGATAATAACGTTAATTGCGATAATAACGTTAATTGCAATAGGCTCTATTCACAGCAGCCATATTATGAAGACATTCACAGGTGTTACCAATGATACTAATGAAGGCTCTGTTCCATTTAGTGTAGCACAGTGGTTTCCACGATCCCCATAACTGTACACTCTCAGAGTTACACACCTGTAAGGGGCCATTTGGAAGCCCATGAGGGTCCCTGGACCCCAACTGTAGACCCACAGGTGTTTCCAGTGGGCCAACATGTGCAATATCAGCACCCTGACTCTGATCGACCAGAATGGAACAGAGCCTTCATTAGTATCATTGGTAACACCTGTGAATGTCTTCATAATATGGCTGCTGTGAATAGAGCCCATTATTTTGGCCACAATAATCGTGAAATTACAATTTCATATCATCCAATCCAAAAGCAAGATTTATACTCAGTTGTGTGTCACGCACTGACACGTTGTAGAGCTTGTAGAGCGTCAGTTTCCGGCTTTTTGGGGTAAAAAAAAAAAAAAAAAAGACAAACATTGTTGGCATAACATCTGCATCATAAAAAAAAAAAATCACGACCTCACAACAAGTAGCCTACAGTATAGTAATACAAACGTGTGTGTGTGTGTGTGTGTGTGTGTGTGTGTGTGTGTGTGTGTGTGTGTGTGTGTCAGCAGTCCGGTGTCCAGTGTGTTTCCACGCTGGCTTGAGGTCTGATGTAACTCACTGGTTCTCAACGTGCGGTCTGCGGACCGCCAGGGGGTCTTTGAGGTGTCACGGGGGGGTCCTGCAACTCAGAGAGTGTACCAATGGAACAAAATATTTCTTTGTGTAGACGGAGGGTCCCAGAGATTAAAAAAAAACAAAAAAAAGGTATCGAATGGTGGGTCCGTGCCCCCCTCAAGCATATCAAACTGGGGGTCCGTGTAGAGTCCCGAAGTCTGACGCCACTTCCCCGACTCTGGGTGACGGACTTGTTTTTCCACATTCAAAACGTCATCGATTTTTTTCTTTTTAACATCACGTCATATGTAAGAACCGTGTTCAGAAAATAAAATAAAACACAAGGTCGGCCAATGTTAAAAGATTTGCACAAATACAAAAATGAAACAATTTTACCAATATGACGTGGTGAGTAGGTAGTGAGAGCAGCCATGCTGTACGGCTTGGAAACGGTGGCACTGAGGAAAAGACATGAGGAGGAGCTGTAGGTGGCAGAACCGAGGACGCTACGATTATCTTTAGCAGCATAGGCGGCGGGTGAGCTTGACAATTGGGAAGGCTGGGGGTCGGCCGAAATCCGTGCATGCGCGCGTGCTCAAAACAAATGCGGTTTCTGGGCGGATTGTGTTAGTTTCTTTTTGGTTTTTGGTTACTTTATTTCTGTTTTAGGGTTAGGTTAGGGTTAGGTTATTTAATTATTTTTGCCTGATTTTACTGATTTATTATCAAAAAAAATACTAAATAATGCTGCGCACATATATTATATATAATTTGCACAATTCCTAGAATTTCCCCGCGTAACATTTGGGAAGGCTTAGCCTACCCTAGCCTTCATTACCCGCCGCCTATGTTTAGGAGTGACAGAAATCAGAAATTACTTAATTAGAGAATCAGCCCAGGTTAGAAGGTTGGGGAATAAAACTAGAGAGGTGAGGTTGAGATGGTTTGGACATGTAGAGAGGAGGGAAGAGGGGTACATTGGGAGAAGGATGCTGAAGATGGAGCTGCCAGGTAAGACAGTGAAAAGGTACTAATTTATCCAAAGAGTTGGAGGCCGCCTACAAATCCACTACAATTCTCAGGCTTAGAAATGACCTAAAGACAGCACTATACTCGCACATAATCAGCATCACTGTTATTGCACTGGAGTTTTTATTTAAAATGTTTTCTGTAGGAGAGTAGTGTTATCAGTTTGTTTCATCAATCAAACTAAATAATAACACACAGTGATAACTGATGTGACAACAATTCTAAGGAATCTCATTGTTGTTTGTTTAAATGTTTTTTGACGGAGCGTGGCATGCTTGGGGACGACGAATCACGTAATTTCCTAAGTCACCGCAAAATGTATTCAATTTTCTCCAAACACAGACGTTTTTGGAGAAACAAAAAAAATCATAAACGGCACAGTGTCACCTACCGGGCAGAATCGTCCGATTCGTTTGTATTCTATTTTTGGAACACAGTTCTTATATGAAGTGAGTTAAAAGACATCTATGGGGTTTTAAATAAGAAAACCACTCCGGTAGTATGACATTAAAAGGGTTAAGAGTCACAGTTCCGCTCTGCTGTTGGTATCAAAAGAGTTCTCCATTCATAAAGTGCTCCCCCTGCTCGCATAGTGAAGGTATTGCAGTACTAACAAGCTCCTACAGGGGGAGGTTGGTGAAAACTGGATATTCGGACAAAAATGTGTAAAACACTTATTTATTTATCATTACTTTTTCTTCGGTATAGGCACACATTTCCCAAAACATCTACAGTGTTGTGTCTACTTATGGAAGTCCATTGGTCCAAAACATTACTTAATAAGTATCACAATGGATGTATTTGTGATATTTGAAACACACACACACACACACACACACACACACACACACACCACAATAACTCATTAACATTGAAATGTATTGAAATTTCATTTCATTGTGGTAAATATCATAACATTTTTGGACCAAAGGACTTTCATTCCTAAGTGATGTGCTGCAAAACACAAGTCTGTTAATATTGGTAAAAAAAATCATACATATAATATTTTTAAAAATGTTTTTTTTTTTTTAAGTTGTAGGCAGGTCACTCTGGAGGCGGGTCACATTCTTCTTGTGGGGGGAGTGGCCACTCAGGCTCCTCCTCCTCCTCTGGCTCCTCCTCCGCCCCAACAAGCCCCTCCTCCTTGCTGTGTGGCTCCTCCTCCTCGTGGATAGCGGTGATCGGCTCGTTAGCAGCAGCTACGTAGGAGATATCGCAGCGTTCATTTAGTTGACTAAAACTATGACGACAAATGTTTGTCTACTACCTTTTTTTCACTGACGAAAACTACATGTAAACTAAGCTATGATGACTAAAACTATGACTAAATATATTGAACATTTTGTCAACAAATAAAAACTAGACTGTTAGGGAGGATAGTGGAGAATAGATCCAGTAGAACTAAGACAAGTCATTTTATGCTTGGTTGCGTGCAGGTGTGACGACGAAAATAACCAATCTACGAGCTTGTAGATCAGCTATTTTCAGCACAAATCCATGTATAAATAAGGCATTACGATGCTATCATGGCCCGCCAAAATGTATTTTAAGACGACTAAATCAACTGTAGATTTAGTTGACTAAAATATTCAGTCAACTAAAACTAAAACATTTCAGATGACTAAAATATGACTAAAACTAGTCCAAGACATTGGAATTGTATCCAAAAGACTATGACTAAAACTACAAAAAATGCTGTCAAAATTAATACTAGAGATATTATTATAGACTGTTACCTAAAGCTAATATTTTGGGTGGATATGAAATCTTCAATGAATTCTTTCTTCAAAAATAGCAGATCTACAATCTGACAACGGGTGGCATCCTGACGTGTTGTGAGCCTGTAGATCTGTTTGGTTTTCTTTTTGCAATTTTTCCTGAGCTTTTTGAATCTTGCCCTAGGCTACCCCATATTACAATAACAAATAATTAAAACCACCACTAAAACTAATAAAACCTATACTAAAATGAACTGCTTTGAAAACAAATTAAAAATAAACTGAAATTGAAAACAAAAAAGTCTAAATAAAATGCAAATGAAAAAACGATAACCTTGGTTGGAGAGTTTCTGGGGTTCCTGCATGTTGACCACGTTCTCGTTCTCCTGCACACACGAAAAGAACGGTGACAACTGGAACCAAAACTGACACCAAAGACATGTCAATAGGTGTAATTATACAACATACAATACGTTTTTTACACCTCATTATGTGTTTTTTGTGTTCTTTTTTCTGATTTGATGTATTGTTGCTTTTCTTTTTTCTGCTTTTTACCTGTGCAGCACTTTGGTCAACTAACATTGTGTAAAAATGTGCTATATAAATAAAGTTTGATTGATTGATTGATTGATTGATTGATTGAAGGACCTCCTTGGCCTTGCCAAGCCAAAGTGCAGTAACTACGGGGTGAAATCACTGAAAAAGGGGTTTAAAAGTGATTCAGCTGGTCAGCCAAATGAGATATCGGCATATAAGTGATATTACAATAAATGTACATCTGTTCTTGAGGTAATTGTTCATCCCCCAAAATCACAAAGGCTAATTTGACCTTTGGGACAAATACGTGGGTGTGTCCAAAAACGGGAGTTACTGCACTTTGGCTTGGCAGGGCAGGCAAACCCACAATGCAATGCTTTGTTTTCAAGAGTGTTGAACGCAAACGTCAGTAGCATTACAAAGTTGTGCTTGGTCCGCTCTTGTCGGGGGACAAGAGCGGAAATTAGTGTGAATGTTCATCTATTAAAGGTTTAAAGTTGTTAAAGGAACCCCTTTATGGCCCCTCAAATAACTTTGAAAAATATTTAATCTCTAGATAAGACTGAATACAATGGATCTTTAGTAGGTTATGGTTCTAAACTAAATACAACATTCCACACATGACATTGTGTGTTTGTTTACATGGCTGTCATGGTGGATACAGCATAACATTCAAATAGTGCAGCAGGTGCTCTGAGTCTTTGATTAGACAGCGGTGTGTGTGTGTGTGTGTGTGTGTGTGTGTGTGTGTGTGTGTGTGTGTGTGTGTGTGTGTGTGTGTGTGTGTGTGTGTGTGTGTGTGTGTGTGTGTGTGTGTGTGTGTGGAGGACCTGGTGGTTCTCTTGGCTGAGGACCTTCTTCCACATGAGGTGGTTCTCCTGGAGATGCTGGCTGATCGGGCAGAAGACGGCTCTCCTCTTCTTCACCGCCGCTTGCTCTGGAAAACATGGAGGACAACAAACATTTGACTATGGATAGTAATAGTGTAGAAATCAGGGGTCTTCAATGTTTTTCAGGCCAAGGAGCCCTTAAGACCTCGCACAGTGTGTAAGGTACTTCGAGAAGAAACACCCGATAAAGTGCGGTCGGTGAGGGGTTCCCGACAACTTTTAGATTTCAAACATGATTGGAGTCTGTCGACTCCAATCTAGAGCCACGCTACAGCTAATGAGAGCACATTACAGCCACGCACCGTGGCTAGTCCTCTCGCATAGAACCGCAATATTACCGACTCCAATACAGTCCTGTATTAAGTTAAACAATATAAAACACATTGAGAGAGTGAGCGAGCCTGCTCGAGGATGGGGCTGTTTCAGACAAAGAGAGAGAGTTGTGTGTGTGTGTGTGTGTGTGTGTGTGTGTGTGTGTGTGTGTGTGTGTGTGCGTGCGTGCGTGCGTGCGTGCGTGCGTGCGTGCGTGCGTGCGTGCGTGCGTGCGTGCGTGCGTGCGTGCGTGCGTGCGTGCGTGTGTGTGTCTGTGTGTCTGCGTGTGTCTGTGTGTCTAAGTGTGAGGTGTGTATCTCTGAACATTATTGCCAGATTTTGCGAGAGACATAAGCAACCAGGTCTGAAAACAAACCCAACAAAAGCGACTAGGCCGCATGAGCACTTTAAACCTGTATACAAATAAAATAGCTGATCTACAAGCTCACAACACTTTTAGCTATTTTCAAAGAAAAAAACAACATTAGGAAACGAGGCCAACTAAGCAAATAAATGTCTTGCAATGAGTGAACCCCTCTCGCCGACCAATCAATCGTGCGAGAACCACAACAATATATATTGCCCGATTTCAAGAGAGAAACTTGTGCAATGTGAAATGCGACCATTTCAAATATCGTACAGTGTGTAGGGGCCCTTAGTTGAGAGAGAGATAGAGTATGAAACAGGGATCTCCACTACAAATGTATAAAATTGTGTTGCAGATTAAACTTTATCATAGATTTCATAGAGAGCTTCATAGACTTGGTTGACAGCACTGTCATCGGTGTTGTGGAAATGTATGTTTTTTTGTTTGTTTGTTTGTTGTATTGTTGGTTTGTTTACACACTATCTTTTGAATATGTATGTTGAATTCAAGTGTATTTTCAGACATTTTAACCACTTCCAATCCTCAAACCTCTTACACAAATAGCACATCTACAAGCTTGTTTTGTCAGCTTGTAGATCTGCTATTTTCGGTGAACGTTCCCCCCAGAATAGGGATGCTAGGGTACCGGACACCCTGTAGTAACTCTGAGGACCCCCTGGGGGTCCCGGACACCCTGTTGAGACCCATGTTCTAGATCCGTGGTTAGAGAAATTAGACATTTGCCCGGGACCCAAACTAGTGAAAATAGCAGAGCTAATAGCGGCTTTGCGCCGCAAACATTTGCAAACCTTTGCAAACCTTTGTCAAGATAACTGCATTTTTGACACAAGTTTGAAATCTGCATTATAAGCAACACCATGTTTCTATGGCTTGTTGCATATATTGCATTTTCCACATGTCCTGTTGCATTCCTTGGTCCCTGCATCGCTGCTTGCAGCTATATTTATTATTATCATTTTTTTTTTTTATATTATTATTAATGCTTAAACAATGGCTTCTATTTCAGCATGCCGACTTTCCAGGAATAGAAAGCCTGCAGTTTCTATTAGCTTGGATTCCCCTCATCGATGATGTCACTGGTAGTTAGGTTTCTGAACTGTCCACTGCCCTCCTCAGACACAGAGTTAGTAGACAGAAATTGTACCATATTATAATGAGCAGTGAGGAACAATTATACGAAGACAAGGTTTGAAAATGGGTAGCTGGGGACCCCCTGGAACCCCCCCCCCATCAAGGACCCCTGGGGGACCCCACTTTGAGAGTGACTGCCTTACGTGACGTCTCAGAGTCGGTGGACGCTGCGTCATCATCATCACCGTCGTCATCGTCGACATCACCATCACGATGCTCCTCCCCCTCCGGCCCGGTGTGGGTGGTGGCCTCAGGCCCCGCCTCCTCCTCCAGCCAGCGGCCGGGCATCAAGGAGGCGGAGTCATAGGAGCGACAGAGCGGCGCCACGATGTGCGTGATGAACGACTCCTGGAGCTGGGCGAGCTGCGGAGCAGAGCGGTCCATGAAGGGGCTGATGGGAAGACCCAGACTGGACTCCTCGTCGCCCTGTGGAACGGATTCACAGTGAACTCTAATAGGCTCTATGCACAGCAGCCATATTGGAAAGACATTGGGCCTCTTCTTACTTCCTTCACAGGTGTTACCAATGATACTAATGAAGGCTCTGTTCCATTGTGGTTAGGGTGCTGATATTGTGCATGTTGGCTCACTAGAAACACTCCATTTTGGTTCCCAAATTGCCCCTTATGGTGGGTGCAACACTGAGAGTATACAAATGGTACCAAATGGACCCGTAAGTTCCATTTGTACACTCTCAGAGTTATGGGGGTCAACCACTATGCCACACTAAATGAAACAGAGCCTTAATTAGTATCATTGGTAACACCTGTGAAGGAAGTAAGGAAGGGGCCCAATTCATTCCCAATATGGCTGCTGTGCATAGAGCCTATTTTACCAATGGTGTAAAGTAACTACGTACATTTACTCAAGTACTGTACGGGTCTGTAATCGGAGTTACAGACCGTAAGGGTCCATTTGGTTCCGTTTATACACTCAGAGTTGTAGACCTGTAAGGGTCCATTTGGTTCCATGTTTACACTCTCAGAGTTACAGACAGTGGTGTAAAGTAACTAAGTTCATATACTCAAGTTATGTACTTAAAGGTAGGGTAAGTGATTTTCTTTGGTTAAAATAAGTGTTAAATAGCTCTATATTGTGATAGTATTCATTGCTATAGTGCTTGTTCAGTAAAAGGAGTCTCCCATGTCTCTCCAGCTCTTTGTTAAACAGAAAATGCATTTTTAGTGCTCTCTCCTGATTGGCTTAAATGTTGTCACCTACCTGAAAATGTACTATATTCTGTTTACTAAAGAGCTGGAGAGACACCTGTGACCGAACAAACGCTCTGTAGCAATGATTACTATCAGAATATTGTACTTTAACCTTTTTAACAAAAAACACCAGGTATTGAGGTGTAAGAGGTGGTAGAAAGACATATTTAGGAAAAGTCAAGAAAGGGGAGCCCTCTACGAGACTCGAGCGGCAAGATAATTCAGTAGAGTTGCCACTGTCGCAATTGCTTGCTCAGGGTGTGACAATGTCGGGTCTCTGCTCCAGTGGCGGAGCGTCCGGGTAGGTTAGGTAGGCTGCCGCCTACGGGCCCGCGACCCCGGGGGGCCTGGACCTTTATTTTATTAGAATTAGACGCACTTTGCGTGTTCCGCCTCACCCTAAAACCGAAATAAAGAAACAAAAAACGGTAAAAAAATGTTTTAAAAAAAAGATTGCGCGTGGGGGGGGGGGCTCAGCTGTCTTGAGACAACTTGTTGTGATTTGACACTTCAATATAATATTGAATTGAACTGTACAGAAATTGCCAAAAAGGTTATTTTGACCTTTCAGTGCCTATAGTGTTAACTGTTGGTAGAACTGGTTACCTGTTCATAGAACTTGTTAACAATGTAAATGCTACCTGTTGGTAAAACTTCGTAAAGGTTGTAAATTACATGTTGGTAGAATTCATTAGCAATGTCTGGGTCCATTCTAAATGTTACCTGTTGGTAGAATTCATTAACGATGCCCTGGGTCCATTGTAAATGCAGATCTCTACGCTTCAGCGGTCCGTTGATGTCGGCCAGTTTGATGCACATCTGACACACCAGCAGTCGGTCGTTCTCATTGGACCAATCGATGCCGGAGGCGGGATCGTCACCCACCTATGGGAAGGCAGCACATAAATGATCCAACAATGTATAGTTATGCTGACATTTAAACATTAACATAATACAGTTGCTAGCAGGATTATGGGCATTAAGCAGTGGAAGTGGTGGAAGATGTACTACTGACAATTATTTGACTTAAGTAGAAGTTACACAATGTAGAAATACAAAAATAGACACACGTTTTACTACCCCAGTGCCCATTGGGTACTGGGTGCTGTTGAATAACAGCCGTTTTCACCAAAAAAAGAGAAAAAAAGAGAAGGGAGTGTTTTTCTAAAACTCAAGGAGTGGACGAGACTGTCATCTGTCCATTCCTTCTTTCAGGGTCCTAGAATCATTCCTAAGTTGCGTTAGAGCGCGTCAATGGCAGGTAATGTGTAACCAGACACCGACAAATGGAAGAAGCTTGCGACACACATTTGTTTCACAGCCTACTTCCATCTGAGACTCCGTAAGCAGAATCGATGACAGTGAGGTTTTTCTTTTTTTCAAGCTACTAGGCAGGTGATTGGATAAATACTTGGTTCGAATACGCAGCGTTGCGGGCAGCTTTACTCCCTGCGCAATCCCAGACCTCCTTCCTGAAATCAAATGCAAATGAGATTTCCGGAGGGAGGGGGGTTTACCAGGCTAGGTAATGTGTTAATAGCGAGTTCAAATGTGACCTTGTTATTGATAGTGAGTTAGAATGTTACCTTGGCGTTGAACTCGGCCAGGAAGTCAAAATGTTTCTTCAGGTCGGTGGCGAGGATCGCCTCGATGACCAGGAAGCGAAAGCGTTTGAACTCCACGTGACCCAGGCTGGACAGGAAGTTGAACTCCGGGCGCGACAGAAAGAGGTTCCAGGCGGAGGCGGCGTGATGATTCTCCAGGACCGACCGGTCGTTGTAGAGGACCGCCTAAAACACACACATACGCACACACACACACACACACACACACACACACACACACACACACACACACACACACACACACACACACACACACACACACACACACACACACACACACACACATTCAACTTGCCTGATCGCTGGACGGTTTGACTGCACATTTAGATGTTGTTTTAGCAGTGGTGTGAAGTATCTAAGTACATTTACTCAAGGACTGTATTTGACTACAATTTTGAGGCATTTCTACTTTACTGGAGTATTTCCAATGTTCTGTACTTTCACTTCTACTCCACTATATCTCAGAGGCAAATATTGTACTTTTACTCCACTACAATTATTTGACAACTTTAGTAACTAGTTACTTTGCAGAACATACATTAACTACTTTAGCCCTATTTTATACCTAGGCTATTTGAAAATAGCAGTTCTACGAGCT
This sequence comes from Gymnoscopelus microlampas, assembly GCF_963454915.1. NCBI lineage: Eukaryota > Metazoa > Chordata > Actinopteri > Myctophiformes > Myctophidae > Gymnoscopelus > Gymnoscopelus microlampas. Next base: position 56,545,384 of record NC_139943.1, read on the forward strand.
TGTAGATCTTTTGCTATTGTCAAATATTTTAGTACTTTTACTTTTGGTACTTTAAGTACATTTTGATACCAATACTTTTAGTTGAATTTGGGACTTTTCCTTGTAACGGAGTACTTCTACATTGCAGTATTGATACTTTTACTGAAGTAAAACATTTGAGTACTTTTCCCAACACTGTATTTGAGTCACCTGACATGTGTTAGTGTGCGTACTGTACCTGTGGTGCGCTGGTGGCCACCAGGAAGGCGTTGGTTCTTCCAGGGTGGTCGTAGTCGTGCATGGCCGCCGCTACGTACAGAGCCATGAGCTCTAGAGCCGGGATGAGAGCAGACAGACAGCCGTATCCCTCCTCTCTGTCTGAGAGAGACAGACACACAGAGAGAGAGACAGTTAGAGACAGACAGACGGACGGACGGACGGACGGACGGACGGACGGACAGACGGACAGACAGACGGACAGACAGACTTCCCACATTAGAATGTAATGGTACAGTATGTAACTCCTCTAGCCTTTCTGCTTGTAAACAATAATTATTGTGTATCCATTTGTACACTGTCAAAGTTAAAGGAATATTTCACCCAAGAAATTACTTAATTTCTATCGTTTTCGTACCCTGCGATGTCTTAAGGCACAGTGACTTGTAAAATAGTCCTGGTGAGTGAAGAGTCTAAAAACGTGATGACGGACACCGAACAGCAAAACAATATCAATATCAATATCCCTTTATAAACTCCAAAACACCGTTCATAATGCACGTTCTATACTTTTCCAAAAATATAACCAGAGAAGAAAGAAAAAAAAAACGTTGTAAACACTTCCGGGTTCAAATGGTCTCATGCACGTGCCTGGGCGCTCGTGTCATGTGCGTGTGAATGAGCCCTGTTTGAACCACACGGGCACGCCCATGTGCGTTCTGCGCTTGTGTATGCCACGGTTTGAACCGGAAGTGAATTAAAACTTTTATTTACTTCAAGACAAAGCAATGTTATACGCTATACAAAATAATAGAAGACATTTGGAACACACTATGAGTGGTGTTTTAAAGGAGTAGTTCACCCAAAAAAATACTTATTTTCAATCAATTACACACATGAATCATTGAATTCATGGAGATTTATTTGTTTTTGTCGCATTCCTAAGCCAATCATTTGATGACCGGCGGTCTCTCCGGTAGTAGACTCAACAAGCGTCTTGCATCTATCTAGCATCTTTCCGCCGGTCATCAAATTATTGGCTTAGGAATGCAACAAAAACAAATAAATCTCAACTAATTCAATGCTTCATTGGCTGTGTAATTGATAGAAAAATAAGACATGTTTTGGGTGAACTACTCCTTTAAGAGTTTTTTTTAAATATATTTGTTCTGTTTTTAATATCGGCCTCCGATTTACGTCACGTCATCAAGTCTCTTTTTCGTTTTTTTAATTCTTCATTCACCGGTTTACGAAGAATATTTTACAATATTTTTTCGATTGTCTATTTTCAGCGAAAGCTTTCTCCTCAATAACAGAAAACAGAAAATACACTATTATAGAGCCCTGAGGGACTCCACTCAACCCTATAGGGTTTGAGTGGTTGAGTAAGTAAACACTGAGGATAGGCTCTATATGCACAGCAGCCATATTATCACTTCCTTCACAGGTGTTACCAATGATACTAATGAAGGCTCTGTTCCATTTAGTGGAGCACAGTGGTTCTCAGATTTTTCAATTTTCACGATTTGGTTCCATTTGTACACTCTCAGAGTTACACATCTAGGGGCCATTTGGAAACCCCAAATTGAATTGAACCCCAGGAACCATGAGGGTCCCTGGACCCAACTGTCGACCCACTGGTGTAGCAGAGTGTTTCCAGTGAGCCAACATGCACAATATCAGCACCCTGACTCTGTTTGACCAGAATGGAACAGAGCCTTCATTAGTATCATTGGTAACACCTGTGAATGTCTTCACACTATGGCTGCTGTGCATAGAGCCTATCGTACCCGAGTCACTGCTAGAGGAGCTGTGGTCTGTGATGAAGGTGTGGAGGCCGCTGGGGAGGCCGGCGATGGGTAGGCCGCTGATGGGGGGGCCGCTGGGGAGGCCCGGCACGGGCTGGGTGGTCAGGTACCACACCGCATGCAGGACGTCTGTAGCGTGGACCCTGTTATGATCTGAACCACACACACGCACGCACACGCACACACACACGCACACGCACACACGTAAACAGTGGTGTAAAGTAACTAAGTACATTTACTCAAGTACTGTACTTGAGTACAATTTTGAGGTATTTTTACTTTACTGGGGTATTTCCAATTGTCAATACTTTTACTTCTACTAGACTCCACTACAATTGTTTGATTCAAAAATAGCAGATCTAAGTGCCGCGCTACGAGCTTGTACATCTGCTATTTTTGAAAAATCGAGAAAATGTGTGCAAAGTAATATATTTGTATTATTTTAAAGCGAACATTTTTAATTAAAATCTTTACCTCTGGGGGTCTCTGGAACAAAACATTTTGAGATGGGGGTCCGCGCAAAATACATATAATTTTTGGGGTCCTTGACATGAAAAAGTTTGAACACCACTGATATAGAAACATACGTTTTTCAGAAAAACTGAAACGGATTTATAGGAGACATTTGTAGAATCGGCTTCAGGTCTTAATAGGTTAAACATGCTATTTGAGTGTTTCCTGTCTTCCCCAGTAAGGGTCACTGTTGGCCTACTTTTGTGTGTACTCAGAACAGAGCGGCTGTGGTCACAATCCTTCTAGTTCAGCTTCAAGCAGTGGTGCAAGAAGTTTACTTGAGTAAAAGTATCAATATCAATGTAGAAATACTCTAAGTACAAGTAAAAGGCCTGTATATTTTTTGGGGGGGGGCATTTTGGCAAGTATTGGCATTAACATATACTTGCAATACCAAAGTAGAGGTACGCATTACAAAATTTGGGTTAGGCTTATTGTCAAAAATAGTTAAAAAAGAGGGGGGAATAATTTTGAAAAATGTTTCAAAAACAGAGAAAATAGCTGATCTACAAGCTCACAACCCACTGCATCGTGACACCTTGTGAGCTTGTAGATTGACTTTTTTTCTTTTTTTACTTTAAAGGAGCTACACCATGAATTTAAAAAAATAATAATAATATTTGATATCATATTGTTTATGTCCCTCAAACGTTTTTCAAAAGGTTTGAGCCTAAATCAAGCCTCAGATATACTCATTCCAACTAACTTCTCTCTGGCTTATGAAGCACTTTCACCTGCAATACCACATTGTCCTGTTTGGCACGGGGCGCTATTGAGCCAGTTTGTATGCATGTTATGTCCTGGTTCTGTGTGGAAAAAGTAAAAAAAAAAAATAAGAAAAAATTTAAAAAAAAATAAAAATGAAAAAACATTTTTTTTTTTTTTTTTTGGATTTCTTTTTTTTTTTGTTAGAACTGAAAAACGGGAGGAATTGTTCCCAGACGTGACGTAGGGTGGGGGAACAAATCTGACGGACTGTTTTCAGACCAATTTACATAAAAACCACAGATAGCCTATGAAAGCCTGCATGCTCGAAGTCGGGTATTTGTTGGAACAGAAGAGAGGCGGGGGAGACCAAAAACACACAAAAATGAAGAAAAAGTAAACATTCATGGTGTAGACCCTTTAATTTGTATCCCACGATTTTGTAACCAATTTTTTACACCCAGTGCCAATTGTCTATGTAATCCTGGGCACTACCTTCCCTCTGCCAACCTAGGGAGGCCAGGGCCGAGCTCATGCCTCCTTCAATGCATGAGAGCCAACTGACCTTCTTGTCACCTGACAGGGGAGAGTTTCCCTGGGCGTGGAAGGAACACGTTATTCCAACCAGTTCCTTTCCCCTCCATCAGGCGCCCCAGCTGGCCAGGGGGAGGCAGTATAGTGACCAGGATTACTGCATGTTTTTGTGAGGGTATCTACCCTAGGAGACACGGGGAGAACATGCAAACTCCACACAGAGAGGCCCTTTCGCCAACCCCACCTAGGGTATGGGCACTGATGACGCGGAGGATTGGCTATTTTTTAATACACTCAGTATACAATCGTGAGGGCTCTTATATGGAATGTCTCTGTATCTGTTCTACTGGACATATAATAATAATAATCATAATCATCTTACATGGTATGTCTCTATATCCGTTCTCCAGGGCGTGGAAATAGTTCATGAATTCTTGGACGGGGATGTTAAACTTCTCAAACAGACCAGTGTCTGCAAACAACCTGTAAGAAACCTGAGAACACAAGATACTAGGATGAGAACACATACAACCCCTAGCAACCACACTCTTAGCACTATGCACCTCAATCCCTAGCAATCACACCATAGCACTATGTACCTCACCCCCTAGCAATCACACCCTAGCACTATACACCTCACCCCCTAGCAATCACACCCTAGCTCTATGCACCTCACCCCCTAGCAATCACACCGTAGCACTATGTACCTCACCCCCTAGCAATCACACCATAGCACTATGTACCTCACCCCTAGCAATCACACCCTAGCACTATACACCTCACCCCCTAGCAATCACACCCTAGCACTATGCACCTCACCCCCTAGCAAGCACACCCTAGCCCTGTGTACCTCACACCCTAGCAATCACACCCTAGCACTATACACCTCACCCCCTAGCAATCACACCATAGCACTATGTACCTCACACCCTAGCACTATACACCTCACCCCCTAGCAATCACAACCTAGCACTATGTACCTCTACCACTAGCAATCACAACCTAGCACTATGTACCTCTACCACTAGCAATCACAACCTAGCACTATGTACCTCACCCCCTAGCAATCACACCCTAGCACTATGTACCTCTACCCCTCGCACTCACACCCTAGCATTACATTCCTCTACCTCTAGCAATCACAACCTAGCACTATGTACCTCACCCCGTAGAAATCACACCCTAGCACTATGTACCTCACCCCCTAGCAATCACAACCTAGCACTATGTACCTCTACCTCTAGCAATCACAACCTAGCACTATGTACCTCACCCCGTAGAAATCACACCCTAGCACTATGTACCTCACCCCCTAGCAATCACGCTGCATAGGACCACAATGGAATGTGTTATCATTTTAGCCTAAATGTCTGACTGTATCTCGTGCTGTTTACATTTCTGTCTAATAAAGTATTCAATCAATCAATCAATCAATCACTATTTGTACGTACCTCACCCCCTAGCAATCACACCCTCCTCTCTCCCTGTATCACTTCTTAGATTTTTTTTAACCCAATAAGGCTGATTCCAAAAATGTATTCTACTTTGCTCAAATTTTCACTATTTTTCAAAAATAGCAGATCTACAAGCTCATAGCGCTCGTCCTATGAGCTATGAAGTGACGTGCCATGAGCTTGCATATCTGCACATTTTTTAATGCTTTCAATGCTGCACATTGATCAATGTATTTTGAAAGGTACAGTGTGCCATTTCAAAACACATTACAAAAAAACACAAAATACATCCGTTGAATGCTATTGATCAACGTATTTCTGAATACATCGATCAATGACTTGATTTGAATGGCTGTAGACTCACCTGGCTCAGGATGCGTCCGGTGCGTCCGTTGGTTCTGTCCGTCAGGGTGAAGATGGGGAAGTTCCAGTTGGCCAGTTGACTCAGGAGAGGTTCGAGTCCCTCCATGACCAGAGGCTCCGGAGCCTCAACGGGTTTGTCCTGACAGGAAGTGACACGTTGGTTCAACACGGCGGTACGGTAAGCTACACCAGCATCGGTGGACAAAGTAGATACTCGATAGTTTAAACCACTTAAACCCCATATCTCAGGGCTTTATACTAGGGTCTTTTCTGTTTTCTGTTATTGTGGGGGAAGCTTTCCCCACAATACGGATGCTTGTGTTTAAGTGGTTAAATTATGATGTACATTTTCGGACATTTTCAGAAATATTCAAAATTATGTGAGCTTGTATTTTCACTATATTTGAAATAGGGCTCAAGGGTTAATTCCAGTGTTGATTTCGCCGACTAAAATTATGACGTGAAATGTTGGTTGACTACCTTTTTCCACCGACGAAAACAAAATAAAAACAAAATAAAAACTAAGCTACAATGACTAAATATACTGCCAATTTCATCAACACATAAAAACTAGACTAAAATGTTCCATTAAAGTTATTTTATGTTTGGTTGCGCTCGGGTGTTGCGCTCTGAAAATAGCAGATCTAGACTCACAATGTGTCGCCCTGCGACGCGTTGTGAACTTAGGTCGGCTATTTTCATTATGCAACCAAGTGTAAAATCAGCCATTACGACAACATCAAGGCACCGCCAACATACATTTTAGTCGACTGAATCAACTGTAGATTTAGTCGACTATAATATTATGATATTTAGTCGACTAAAACTAGTGGAAATCTTAAACATTTCAGATGACTAAAATATGACTAAAACTAAATGGAATTTTATTCAAAAGACTATGACTAAAACACAGTGTAGCACAGTGGTTTCCACGACCCCCACAACTCTGAGAGTGTACAAATGGAACCAAATGGACCCTTACGGGTCCATTTGGTTCCATTTGTACACTCTCAGAGTTACACGCCTGTAAGGGGCCATTTGGAAGCCCATGAGGGTCCCTGGACCCCAACTGTAGTGTTTCCAGTGGGCCAACATGCACAATATCAGCACCCTGACTCTGTTTGACCAGAATGGAACAGAGCCTTCAATTAGCATCATTGGTAACACCTGTGAATGTCTTCATAATATGGCTGCTGTGAATAGAGCCTATCTGCACCAAACTTGACACAAACACGGTTTGGGAGGCATGCGTTAATCCGACAGACCTTTTCTCCGACTATGTGGCATCCGCGTGCGGTTAGGGTTAGGGTGCGGGTTTGGTTCGGGTTTAGTATTGGAAACGTCGGAGCGCTGCGCTGTCGGAGGATTACGCTGTCGGACTAACATACTGCACCCACACGGTTTAGGGGTCGGCCATGCAAAACGTCACACCAGGGGTGGCCTCAGGCACACCATTCCTCCAATACTCCCACAACATGACACAAATGCTGTTCAGGGGTCTGCCATGACAGTAGTCACACCAAAAAAAATAATTTAAAAAACTGCACTCATATGGGGCACTTCAGCAGTGTTACAGCAGTGTCTCTCCTCACCTCTGGAGGTATTAGTGGGCGGAGCATGGCGTTGTGGGCGGGGGTTTTGTCGTGGTGGGCGTGGTCATCGTCTGCATCGCTGTGATTGGCTTCCTGCGTGCTGTCATAGTCTGATGATGTCACCGCCTGCTCTTCTGTCACCATGAAAACACACAAACAAACAACACACGAACAACACACAAACACACACAAACAACACACGAACAATAATCAAACAAACAAAGACACAAAACACACGCAAACACACAAACAAACAAATGTTACCGTCTGTGATTAACAATAGTTTTAAATCACTTTCAACCTGGTCACCCGGTCTAACCCTATGTAGCACGTGTCATGATTACATTTGAAATCATTAAAATCCTATATTAAAACCAGTGTTGCAATGCTGAATTTGAAGGTGGTTGCACTCTATTTTAAAGACGTGACGCGCACGTCGCTTAACAACTACACTAACAGGTCACACAATGGACAATTGATATGCATCTAGGCTCATTCCTATGTTAATTCCCTGGTGTGAGTCGGGAGCCTTTGTAAACTTTGTTGATGTGTGAATTTAAAGTCGTTTTTAATCTATCCATGTGCCTGCGCGCGCTCCTGGTCAAATAGGTTCCTGCACGGCGTGCAAGGCCGTCCAGTGAGCATTGCACTCCTGATTAAAACTGCCTAGATGACTGGCTCTCAGACTTTTTAGACTGTGACCCAAAACGGAAACTAGTGAAAATAGCAGATCTTCAATTTTGAGCTTGTAGATTGGCTAACAACATGTGTAAACAAACACACATGTAAACAAACATAAACATACATGTGACCAAACATAAACAAACATGTAAACAAACATAAACCGACAAGTAAACAAACATGCAAACAAACGTGTAAACAAAGGTACCTGAGCGTTGCAGTTTGTCTGGTTTATCTATGGAAGCGTCGGTGTGGCCCAGCCGCAGGTACGGCCGCCCACAACTGTCAACAACACAGAGACAATATGTAGTAAAAGTATCATCAATACCACAATGTACAAGTACTACTGTTACGAGTTAAGCGTCTGTATTCAAAATGTTACTCGAGTAAACATGCTGAAGTATTGCGTCGTAAGCTTGTAGATCGGCATTTTTCGCAATATTTATCCTCGAACAATTCCACAAATTGTAACCACTTAAACCCTTAATGGTTGACCGGAGTTCCTCAGGGCTCTATTGTCTTTTTCCGTTTTCACTCTATACATTAAAGAGGTGGTGCCATGGTTTTGCACTTTTTCTGTTTTTCATGTGTCTATGAGGTTGATAGAACTTCATTAAGCCCCCTGGTGGTATTTTTATGGTGTTTTATGTCTTCTCTGACTATTTTGAGTTTCTACCTGGAGGCTGAAACCTTGAGGGTCAAACGTGCCAGTAGAAAAACAGCCCTTTAGTGACATAGTAAATATATACCCCCCCTCATTATCATAACACAACAGGCGTGGGCATGAGGAGGAGGAGGGACTAGGACAGGTGGGTGGTGCTAAGGTGGTGGAGGAGGTGCTAAGGTGAGAACCAGGTATACTTAATGAACTGGAGGCGTGTCCACATAAAAACATAATTTTAACTATTTCTGTACACTTTTTTTGAAAAAAATCGTCCTCCTAGTATAACCATATTAGCCTACCTGATGATTATGTTTGGGGGGAAATATCTTCGCAGAAAATAGCTGATCAACCAGCTCACAACATGACTCTACAGCGGCTAGAGTCTAGCCGATGACTCTAGCCGCAATAGACGCATTTCCAGTCAACGTCACACTGATAAGAACCAGTATGTGCGTGCAGGCCGGAGCCGAAAGAAAAGTGGTCACAGCACTCAGGTGTAAAAATGCATCCCATCAAACTTTCAAATGCTGTTTTTATCTCTCACTCTTGAAATATATAATCCTTCGTTTCTGTTGTGTGTAAACAATAATAGCGATTCTCAAAGCAGTTGTCCAACACACAGGAGGAGGTTGAATGAACAGAGACCAACGCTCCCCAAAACAACAGGTTTGGGGATATGTTGGGAATTGATTACATGAAACCGGCACCTGTGCATGCAGTCTCAATCAAGAAACCTGTCTATTTGCCTAACTCCATTCCCAAGCGGCAGCTCTACCGCCTGAGCCACTGCATACATTCCCGTTAAGTACAAAAATAAACTGACTAATCTAGGAACCCATTCAGTAAAAAAAAAAAAAGTTTTCTTTCTTTAGTTTTTGCCCCTCGGGGCACCACCTTCTTTTTTTGTGTAGAAACAGGAACTCGGTTTGGCTCCTCCTCTTTCTTAGGCCAATTCCCCCAGGTGCTTCTGTGTCTATTCCTACTTTAATGCAGTGGTGCTGAGAGAGTATATACTGACCAATGGTGGGTAGAGTAGAGAGGAAGTATTGAAAAATGCACATACCCAAGTAAAGCAAAAGTACCTCAAAATTGTACTGAAGCACAGTACTTGAGTAAATGCTACTTTGCATTAAAAGCAAAACGTTTCAGCCAAGACCCCAGATTGTAATGTACTTTTACTGTTCCACCGTCAAATTATCAAGGTATGTGAAAATACACACCTGCTAACCATTACACACGCACACACGCACGCACGCACGCACGCACGCACGCACGCACACACACACACACACACACACACACACACACACACACACACACACACACATTTAGCGTGAGCGCACACACACACACACACACACACACACACACACACACACACACACACACACACACACACACACACACACACACACACACACACACACTTCATCTCCTGCTTCCAGATGCTAGGTTCTAGAACATTTAGCAGAGCTATTTTAATTGGATGCACCAGAGAACCTGGGAACCAAACCGTGCACAACACCTACATCAGAGGACTTGGGAACCAAACCGTGCACAACACCTACACCAGAGGACTTGGGAACCAAACCGTGCACAACACCTGTACCACAGAACTTGGGAACCAAACCGTGCACAACACCTGTACCACAGAACTTGGGAACCAAACTGTGCACAACACCTGTACCACAGAACATGGGAACCAAACCGTGCACAACACCTACACCAGAGGACATGGGGGAAAAAAA